>NC_081537.1:4426184-5026184 GCF_030273125.1 Centropristis striata
TCCTCCTCCTCCCGTCCTGCAGCCTCACGTTCCTGTCTTCCTCTGCTGAACTTTGTAAAACTCTCACCTCGTAGAACTTTCTCACTGTGTCCGCCTGCAGCTTATCAAAGGCCTGGAAGTCCTGCTCCTCCACCAGCTTGTCTCTGTAGACCCGGTTGGACTCGTGCAGATAGATTTTCAGCAGGTCCGGAGGGGCTTTGAGACACTCGGCGGTACAGAAGAGGATGCCCTGGGCAAAGAGAGGGGAGAGAGGAAGGTTTAGAGTTTCATTCCAGAGGCTGATTTGGCCCATTTATACCACAACAAGGAGAGAACTACAGCACAGCCACTGTGGCTAAATCAATGGATATTTAGTCGACAAGCTGTTAGTCGGTGTGTCAGAGAAACTCAGAGAAAAAATGGCAGCACTTTTTTTCCCATGTCACTGTCTCATACCCCGTTTACATCAAGGGAAAACGCAGATATATCCATGTGGTTTGGCCTCTCATTTACACAAAAACCCCGTTTTTATCACAGAAAACTATTATTTCTAAAAACTCCGGGCAAAGTGGAGAATTTGGAAAACTCCGGTTATGTGTTGTCGTGTCAACTGGGAGAAACAAACGGGGTTTTAGGTTCTCACTCATTCTAGTTGTTTTGAAAGGAACAGGAAGTCGCTGGTGTTATTCGTTGTTGTTGATTGTGAGGATTCTGATTGGCTTGCATGGCTTGATTGGCTTCTCCCCACACTGCCGCCCATATAATAGGTTTGGCTTAGTTATAATGGCGCTCGACGGCATATTTATGCTGGTTGATGCAAATGACAACTCTTTTGAAAACGATGTTGTGTGCACGATGTTATTTTTGAAAACGATTGTAATGTATCTACAGAGTGTTTTCTTTTTCTTTTTCAAACAAGGCTGTGTCAGAATAAACTATACAGCACAGTACATTTGCTGTCCCAGTTCGTTCTGGGTATAAATGTTATGTCCTTAATACTGCACCAAGGTTCTAATAGTTTTGGATTTTTCATTCGTTTTAGTTTTAATTTTGTTGTGAATTTTTTTTTTTTTCAAATTCAGTTAGTTTTAATTAGTTTTTAGAGTGAGTTTGCTAGTTTTAGTTTAGTTTTTTATTCTTTTTAGTGTTGGATTTAGTTTTTTTCTAATGGGCTATGTGTTGGGTGCGAGATTCAAAGAGGTCATAATACATTTTGGCTTTATTTCCTTTGGTTCATCCATCCATCCATCCATCCATCCATCCATCCATCATCCATCCATCCACCCATCCATCCATCCATCCATCCATCCATCCATCCATATCCATCCATCCATCCATCCATCCATCCATCCATCCATCCATCCATCCACCCACCCACCCACCCATCCATCCATCCATCCATCCATCATCCATCCATCCACCCACCCACCCACCCATCCATCCATCCATCCATCCATCCATCCATCCATCCACCCATCCATCCATCCATCCATCCATCCATCCATCCATCCATCCATCCATCCACCCATCCTCCATCCATCCATCCATGTTTTCAGTAGTGTTGGGACAACGAAGCTTCATGAAGCATTTTCTTTATTTACGGAGCCCAAGAGATGGCGCTCTTTGTTCAACAAAGGGCTGAAAACACACTCAATCACCATTGATGAAGCCTTTTTTTAAAGCCTAGACCGCCATCTCGTGGGGTCAAAAAATAAAGCAAATGCTTCACGAGGCTTCGTTGTCCCAACACTACTTCTGATTACTAGATGTCCGCTCCATATCCTGAGCTGTGATGACACACCGTTCAGACAGGAGATATATAGATATATAGATCTGTCAGACCAACCGACATCCACGTCTATAAAGCCACACAGCTAGCACGGCTGAAAACACATTTCTGTTTCTAAGTCATACTTTTCTTCATCCTCTGTGAAAAGCCACAATTATAGGAGAAAATGACGACAATGAGCAGACGAGTGTTTAGTGGATGTCTCCAGAGCGGACCTGTGTGACGTGTCGGCTTCCCCGCAGGGCTTTTCATTACGCACTCAGGCAGAACTCTGCAATCTATGGTGTCTCACAGAACAGGTGCCGTCTAGGATGAGGACGGGGACAAAGAGGAGCCCAGGCACTGTTTGTTCCCCTCAGCGCTCCGTCACCCAGGAGGACGAGGCAGAGGTAAGCAGATGTTGTGTGTTCCCAGCCCCAAAAGTTATTCCAATCAACAGAAGCATCTCTGGGGGTAAAGCCAGCTGAATCTGATCTGCCTTCGTATCCGAGGCCGCTCAATGTGACAATTGGCTGTTAAATCCACTGTGTAATGGTGCAGATGGGTGGCGTGCCTCTGTGTGTGATGTGTGTACTGAGGATTGAGACTGAGCCAGAGTTATAGCTGTTACTGGAGCTCTACATAAGTCAAGATGTCTTCCAGAGTTTGTGTTTGGATGCTGTAATCCTTTGACTTTTTAATAGATCTGTCTTTTTCTACTCCATTTCGTTGCTTAATTGTGTCAATCATGACACCACACACTTCATGTGTAAAAGTGTGCCTGAGCAAAACAAAACACCATATGGCAAGTCTATACTGGAAAATTTCCTCTGGGGAAATTCTGAAAGGGCCACGGGGGCTACTGCCGGTGTGTGTACACTATGATGAGATTCTTCTGAGATTTTTAACAATTAATACTAATAATGTTATAATACTATATAATATACAAGGAGCACACCTACAACAAGCATTCCTCTTCAAGTATTTATTTATACAGCAACCTACGACCTTTAACCTCAAAATGTGTGTGTGTCTGTGTGTGTGGGTGTGTGTGTGTGTGTGTGAAACATGTGTATCTGGAAGAGTGTGCGCGCTTACGCACACATATGTGTGTGTGTGTGTGTGTGTGTGTGTGTGTGTGTGTGTGTGTGAAACATGTGTATCTGGAAGAGTGTGCGCGCTTACGCACACATATGTGTGTGTTTGTGTGTGTGAAGCATATGTATCTGGAGGAGAGTCACAATTATGAGTCACAAAATGACCAAAAAAGACACAAAATGGCCAAAAAAAGACACAAAATGACCAAAAATGACCAAAAAAAGACACAAAAAAGACATTTTGGCTTCAAAAATGGACAAAATAGCCCAACTTTTCTTTTTTTGCAGTGTACCATTGGAACAAACGGCAAAAACTAAGAAGGAGACAGAAGTTTGTTTCCCTTCTCTCCAGCTGACTTTGGCAGACGATCTCATCCTCCTGTCCCTGATCTTTCATTGCTTTGTTCGACTCCGAGGAGAGGGATTAGAGAGTTCTGGGTGTTTCTGTCTGTCTGTTGGGCTGTCTGCACTGGGCACACTTTTCTTTCTTTTTTTTTTTTTGTAGCCTGACAGATGCTCTGAGCCCCAAACAATGCTTCCACTGCTAACAAATGCACCCAGCTGACTACCCATGGAACATCATACAGACATATTGTGCAGTGAGTACAGTTTGGCTTCAGAGTCTCTCTGCACCACAGGTTTCATGTACTCTCTTTCTTTTCTTTCTCTTTCCCTTGTCTCCGTCCTCCTCTCTCGCTCCGTCCATCTTCCCCCCGTCTCCTCCCTCGCCTCTCGAGCTTTCGAGGAGCTCATTTAGGCTGACACGGGGAAGACAGGCCCTCGGATATGCCTGCTGGTCATGGCAGAGAATGAACGCTGGCAAACAGAGCTCTTTGACAGCGCTCCCAGTCGGATGCCAGACTCTTTGTCTTGGCCTTTAAGTGGAATTTGACTACTATACTTTACTTATAATGCCTCTAATTCAACATCCACAGGCAGTGGCGGACTGATAGAAGGGCAGGGGCGATGTGTTGGTTTATGCTGGGTTAATTATGCGTGTTATGATCCTGCACATCTTGTTATTGTGTAAGATGTTGTTCTGTTGATGTGTGTGTAAGATTCTGTTGTGTAAGATGTTGTTCTGTATCGCATCAAACTATATTGTGTGCTGATGTCTCCCGTCCCCCTGTGTTATTATATTATATATTGTTTATTTATTTTTATTTTGTATATATATATATATATATATATATATATATATATATATATATATATATATATATATATATACATATATATACAGCTATTCTCAACCTTGGGGTCCCGACCCCAATTGGGGTCCCCAAGATGATTTCTGGGGGTCGCCAAATCATTTTGGAAGTCAGCTCTGTCTCCACTGTGTTAAAGTGTTCATGTGTTATAGTCTTTTTGGTCATTTAATGTATTTTTTTGGTCATTTTGTGTCTTTTTTGTGATTTTTTGTGGGGTTTTTTTGTAATTTTGTGTCTTTTTTTTTGTCATTTTGTGTTTTTTTAGGTCATTTTGTGTTTTTTTTTGTAATTTTGTGTCTTTTTTTGGGTCATTTTGTGTCTTTTTTTTGGTAATTTTGTTTCGTTTGTTGGTCTTTTTGTGTCTTTGCTTTTGACTATTTTGTGTCTTCTTTTTGGTCATTTTGTGTCTTTTTTTGGTCATTTTGTGTTTTTTTAGTCATTTTGTGTCTTTTTTTGGTCATTTTGTGTCTTTTTTTGGTCATTTTGTGTCTTTTTTAGTCATCTTGTGTCCTTTTTGTCATTTTGTTTCGTTTTTGGTCATTTTGTGTCTTTTTTTGGTCATTTTGTGTTTTTTTAGTCATTTTGTGTCTTTTTTTGGTCATTTGGTGTCTTTTTTTGGTCATTTTGTGTCTTTTTTTGGTCATCTTGTGTCCTTTTTGTCATTTTGTTTCGTTTTTGGTCATTTTGTGTCATGGACGCCTGGTCCGACCAAACGTCTTCCTGAGTTATAGTTTAAAATAATGTATAGAAAAGTGTTTTTTCTGAATATTATGTCACACAGTGAAGTTAACCTTTGAATTTTAAATATAACATGTCATCACTTCATCATTTGATCCTGTTAGATGTTTTTTGTCATAATTAGTGCATGCACTCTTGAATTATGGCTAAAAATGCATTTCGACCTGTGACTTCCAAAATCTAATCAGTTCATCTTTGAGTTAAAATGAATGTTTTTGTGCTAAGTTTGAATAATTTCCCTCCAGGCGTTCCTGAGATACAGAAAGACAGACGGAGGTGTTAAAAGAGGGTTAAAAAGATATTTGCTGACATTTGCTCTCATTATGTTATTCAACAAAAACCTGGAGAGAATTTTGTCAGCAAAAAACAGCAAAAATACACTTGTTAAGATGCTACATTGAGTGTTGTGTAGACCCGCTCTCTCTTTTTTCCAATTTCTAAACACCTTTGCAAAGGGAGTTGGGAGCTCACACTGAGTCTCGGAGCTCTGGCTCATTAGAGTTGATCATAATGAGACAGTTGCCATTGGCTACATATCCAACTTTTCCAAAGTTTGCGAAAAAACAAAGTGAATCACAAAAAGTTTCCCCAATTATTTCAGCCGAGGCAAAACATCTGATACGTCAAGCCAGAAAACACCGAGTGACAATCATTTAGGCCTCGTGCTTGAAATTAGAGGAGGCGTTTGTTCTGTCTCGCCGATAATTTCCCACTTCTGAAGGTGCAAAAGCACAGAGGTACGGCGGGGGGATTAGATCTGAGGCAGAGCTGAGAGCTTCCCAGCTGTCCTAAAGGTCTTAGAGCCAGGAGCTGAATAAGTTAGGGAGAAAAACTTCAAACAAACTCCAGGAGTCCCTGTATGGATTTCTTTCTATTCTCTCTATAGGTGGAGCGAGAAACAGCAGCTTTGTTTCCTGTCCGTGGTGAGTGGATGTCCAGTCAAGCTGTGTATAGAGCAGGGGTCTCAAACTTAAATTACCTGCTGGAGGCAGTATCAAACTGGTCAAAAAAAGACAGAAAATTACAAAAATCATCATCATCATCATCATCATCATCATCATCATCATCATCATCATCATCATCATCATCATCATCATCCTTCGACTGTCGTCGAGATCCTAGATGACACGTCTTTCCATCGGGTCCTGTCGGCCATTGCTGCTCCCAGCTCCTGGATTGTAAGTCCGGTGTCCCTGGAGATTGTGTCAGGATATGTATGAGGCCTGGTACCTCTGGACGATTGGGGGAGCCGCCATAGCAGGATGTCGGATATTACTTGATCCTTGGCACGATAGCAGTGACCAGCAAAGATCGCTCTTCGACGTGCTACAGTTGTTGTTATAGGCGGCAGTTCACCATAGATTTGCTCTTTGGTTGGATGACTTTTCCAGGAGATGTTTCTGACACACATGAGGAGTCTTGTATATGTGCCATCAAGCCGGTCTTGTAGTTCTTTCTTCATAGTCCAGGTCTCCGCACCATATAGCAAGATGCTTTCAACACAGGCTCTGAAGAAAGAGACCTTGATGGAGGTTGAAATGCCGGACTGCCAGACTCCGAGGAGTTTGTTGCAGGCATTCCAGGCTTGTCCCTTTCTGGCTAGAAAGTCCTTTCTGCTGTCAGCCACATATGAACCAAGATATTTAAAGTCCTTGACTTCCTTAATGTGTGATCCATCCTTTGATGTGATAGGGTTGATAGGGTCCTCATTCATCAGCATGCATTCGGTTTTCTTTGAATTTAGCTTGAGTCCCACTTTGGCAGCGGCCTCTTCAAATGAGATGAGCAGAGTCTGGGCAGATGATGTGTGTTCTGCGGTCAGGGCGACATCATCCGCATAGTCGAGGTCGGTCAGATATTTCTCGCTCTGGCGACCAGATCTTCTTCCAACCATGAGGCCGTGGTCTTTGATGTTGTCCACTGATTGCCGCAGAGAATAGTCCACCATGATGACAAACAAGAAAGGTGCAAGCGTGTCACCTTGGAGAATTCCCGCTGTTGTTTGGAATTCTTTTGTTGGACCATCATGGCTCTGAACGAAGCTGGTGGGGTTTTCGTACATTATGGCTATGGCTTTAACGATCTGCTCAGGGATTCCATAGTTATGGAGGATGTGCATCATGGCTGCTCTGTTCACACTGTCAAAAGCCTTCGAGAAGTCTACAAAGATGATGGTGCCTCTCCTCTTTGAGACCTTTAGTTCCTCAATGATTCGCCTTATTGCTAGAATCTGTGGGAGGGTGGATCTTTTCTTCCGGAACCCATTTTGGTTCCTTCGAAGAATCGGGTCAAGGTGAGGAGTTATCCTGTTCAGAAGAAGAGAATTGTAGACTTTCGAGGCAATGGCAGATAAAGTGATGCCCCTGTAGTTGTTCGGTTGTTGGAGATCACCAGTCTTTGGTAGTGGGATAATGCAAGACTTGGAGAATGCCTTGGGCTTCCTACCCTTGAATGTTCCATTGCAGAATTCCAACAGTTGATTGTGAAAGCACTCGTGTTTCCATAGGAAGGCTGGAATATTATCAGGTCCTGGCTTTTTTGCCTTATTCAGGTTCTTTAGGACTGATTGGAGTTCCTCCATTGTAAACAGGTTGGTATCAATGGGTAGCTTGTCGTTCACCCTCCTATTGTAGAAAGGGTCATTTAAGTCAACCAATTGTTGGTCAGGGCTTCCAAGAAGAGTGCTGAAGTGATCGAACCATTTGTTCAGTCTTTCTTGAGTGGTGTCTCCTTTGATCTTTATTACAAAAAAACCCCACTAAATTACTTTAAAAAGACTCAAAATGACCAAAAAAAGACACAAAATGACCAAAAAGAAGACACAAAATGACAGAAAAAAACTAAATTACTTAAAAAAGACACAAAATGACCAAAAAGATACAAAATGACCAAAAAAAGACACAAAATGACTACAAAAAAGACACAAAATGACCAAAAAAAGACACAAAATGACTACAAAAAAGACACAAAATGACTAAAAAAAGACACCAAATGACAAAAAAAAGACACAAAATGACCAAAAAAATACACAAAATTACTAAAAAAGACACAAAATGACCAAAAAACACACAAAATGATCAACAAAAGACAGAAAATTAATTAAAAAAACCCACTAAATTACTTAAAAAAGACACAAAATGACCAAAAAAGACACAAAATTACAAAAAAAAGACACCAAATGACAAAAAAAAGACACAAAATGACCAAAAAAATACACAAAATTACTAAAAAAGACACAAAATGACTGAAAAATACACCAAATGACAGGGGGAAAAAAATAGTAACATTAAAAATAAGCCAGTAATACTTGAAACGAGCATGTTTCGGTGGATAGAAAATACTTTTGAAATAACATTTAAACTACATGGAACTAAAACTAAATTGGAACCAATATTTTAGGTAAAACTCACCATATTCAATGGTTTAATAGCTTGAAAAGAATAAAAAAGCTCACAATGTCAATCCTAAAAACAAGTCTTTAAACAATAAGATAATTAAATCAGCACATAAAGCTATGGTCAGTAGGTAAATTATACTCAAAACACTATAATTAAGATACTATTGCTCGATATAAGAAGAAAATACTTGGTAAGCTTCATGTTTTTTGCAGTGTTTATTCTATTCTATATCCTTCCTCAGATGAAGAAAACTTTTGACATTAACACCCTCATTATGCAGCTGTTGTTAATGTTTGCTGAGGTGTCAAAGAACGCAACGTTTTTAACTCTCAACATCTCTTTTTTCATCCTTCAAACAACTTCTCTCACTTTGCGTGTGAACAAAAAAGTGGCAACCTCATGGTGGCATTACAGGAAACATCATTATGATTCATTGTCTGGGGACCAATCACAAGAAACTTTGAGATGTTGGTTAATAAAAACTAAGCAACTGTATGGATTGTCATGAAAAACCTTGGAAAAGAGAAACTACATCAAGGGTAAAAGTGAGAAAAACTGCTTTAAAGTGTTTTAACTGGCCAACCAAATGGGTTACAAGTAGCTAAGTGACACTTATTTCCTCATGTATTGATGATGTCATTTTATGCTCAAAAATCATGATGATTTATTTGACCTTTGACCCCAAAAATGTAGTTACTGCACTCTGGTTTTGCATTACAATTAAAACCTTTTACAGCAATACAAAACCAGAGTGCAGTAACAATGTTGTTGTCTTCTTTCAGCTTTTATATTAAGTTTTCAGTGAAAAAACATTTTCAAATTGGTTTTGTTATAAATGTATTTAAAAGTGTTTAATAACTCTATTGAAAGATTTGTGTATTTTAGACTTAATATTATAAAGAAATGTTATATTTTAGTCTTAATATCATTTTATCTCACTTTTTTACTTCATCACTATCTAGATAATAATTTCCCTGTCAAATAAACTTATGATTTCTATTATTCTTGTTTTCACTATTCAACACAGTGATGAAATAAAAGGCTACACTGCTTTTGTTTTATGTTTAAATGCAAATCAGACCTTGGTAAGTGCAATTACTGCTTTGGTTTTCAGTTGGATTTTGTAGTTACTGCAATTTTTATATCATTATTTCTCTGAAATAAAGCAAAAATTAAAATATAAAACTGTCTCACAAGAAAAAACAGACATCAAGGAGTTCATTTTTAGTTATAACTCAATTTCGACCAAAAATGTAGTTACTGCAGTTAGACTTTGTAGTGCAGAATAGTTGGTGCATCAAGATAAACAGCTAGTTGCACTAATTCTCGGTGCAGCTGCACAATATAAAGTTTCAGCATCACTAATGCAATGTATGCATCTTCAATAGTCAAATATCAGGCTGTGCAATTTTAAAATAAGGCAAATTAGCAAATAGATAAACAGCTAGTTGCACTTATTCTCAGTGCAGCTGCACAATTTAAAGTTTCAGCATCAACATTTTAACGTATGCATGTTCAATAGTCAAATGTCAGGCTGTGCAATGTTAAAATAAAGCAAATTAACTAAAAGATAAACAGCTAGTTGCACTAATTCACAGTGCAGCTGCACAATATAAAGTTTCAGCATCAACATTGCAATGTATGCATGTTTAATAGTTAAATTTCAGGCTGTGCAATGTTAAAATGAGGCAAATTAACAAATAGATAAACAGCTAGTTGCACTTATTCTCGGTGCAGCTGCACAATATAAAGTTTCAGCATCAATAATGCAATGTATGCATGTTCAATAGTCAAATGTCAGGCTTTGCAATGTTAAAATAAGGCAAATTAACAAAAAAAATGTCACGCTACAACTTTTTCTTTTCCTGCTGCGTGATACAAAGACTTCTCATCTTCCACGAGCGTTTAGCATTAATTAGCACAGTCTAGGTCAGCTAGTTGCACTAATTCTGGGTGCAGCTGCACAATATATTGTTTCAGCATCAACATTGCAATGTATGCATGTTCAATAGTCAAATGTCAGGCTGTGCAATGTTAAAAAAGGGCAAATTAACTAAAAGATAAACTGCTAGTTGCACTAATTCTCTGTGCAGCTGCACAATATAAAGTTTCAGCATCAACATTGCAATGTATGCATGTTCAATAGTCAAATGTCAGGCTGTGCAATGTTAAAAAAGGGCAAATTAACTAAAAGATAAACTGCTAGTTGCACTAATTCTCTGTGCAGCTGCACAATATAAAGTTTCAGCATCAACATTGCAATGTATGCATGTTTAATAGTTAAATTTCAGGCTGTGCAATGTTAAAATGAGGCAAATTAACAAATAGATAAACAGCTAGTTGCACTTATTCTCGGTGCAGCTGCACAATATATAGTTTCAGCATCACTAATGCAATGTGTGCATGTTCAATAGTCAAATGTCAGGCTGTGCAATGTTAAAATAAGGCAAATAAACCAAAAAAATGTCATGCTACAACTTCTTCTTTCCCTGCTGCTTGATACAAAGACTTCTCATCTTCCACGAGCGTTTAGCATTAATTAGCACAGTCTAGGTCGGCACATCATATTATGTTTTTACACTTCTCAACAGATGGGGTGCTCAGAGTCCGCCCGGGGGATTTAATTTGTTGGGTCAGGCTCATCTGCTGGGTGTGGGAGGATTTGCTCTTGAAGTGCACCAGATTGAAGCATTTCACTTTAAAATGTATAAAACTTTTTTTCCGGAGGAGCAGCGAGGGGCATCCTAGATCTCCCCAGAGGTCATATTGCTGAAGGCTCTTTTCACAGAGAAAAGAAAAAAAAAGTTGTCATTTCTCGCAAAGCCAAAACTCTTGGGTGCCACTAAACCGTTACAGGATTAGAGGACACAACGAGATGAAAAAGACACAAAATAACTACAAAAAAGACACAAAATGACTAAAAAAGACACAAAATGACCAAAAAATGACACAAAATAACTTAAAAAGACACAAAATAACTAAAAAAGACACAAAATGACCCAAAACCCCCCACAGAAGACACAAAATGGCTAAAAAAGACACAAAATGACCAAAAAAGACACAAAATGACCAAAAAAGACACAAAATGACCAAAAAAAGACACAAAATAACTAAAAAAGACACAAAACAACCAAAAAAAAGACACAAAATGACTAAAAAAATACACAAAATAACTAAAATAAGACACAAAATAACTAAAAAAGACACTAAATAACTAAAAAAAGACACAAAAGGACCCAAAAAACCCCCACATAAGACCCAAAATGACTAAAAAAGACACAAAATGACCAAAAAAGACACAAAATGCCTAAAAAAGACACAAAATGACCAAAAAAAGACACAAAATAACTAAAAAAAAAGACACAAAATAACTAAAAAAATACACAAAATGACCCAAAAAACCTCCACAGAAAACAAGAAATTACTAAAAAAGACAGAAAATGACCAAAAAAAGACAGAAAATGACCAAAAAAGACACAAAAAAACTAAAAAAGACACAAAAAAGACACAAAATAACTAAAAAAGACACAAAATGACATCATGTAATGGTACAGTAAGAGGTCGGAGCTGCCTTTGTAAACTCCGTATGGAATTATGAAATGTGAAGGTCCTACAGCTCAGTGGCTTAAAGCATTAATTATACAACAGAGTGAATTAAATGAGAGCGCCTGCCCTCCATGAAACTGTGGAGGATTTTGACAGAAATATTGCCCCCGAAGCTCCTCTACTGTCAGCCTCCTCACTCTGATATCATATTAATTTAAACACATTAAATCATCACTAACACCCGTGGAAGTGCAGATCCATTCTATTTTCTGTTACACTTATTTCACACTTATTTCTAGTTTTCAACCCAGCCCTTAAATCAATAACAATTTAGATGAGAAATTAGTGACAGAAGCCTGGCTCTTTCCATGAGTAAAGCAAAAAGAGCTGCAGAGAGAGAGAGAGAGAGAGAGAGAGTGGAACTCCTCCGAGTGATATTAAAAGCAACTTTTTAAAGGCAACTTTTAATTGTGAAAAGCCTAAAGGTCGTTCTTCTAAAAGAAGAAGTCTGCATTGTTTCTGTCTAGGTGTCACCTGGAATATGAAATTGTTATTCACAAATGAACTCCATTGAAGATATAGAATAATATGGTTCAGTAAAGAATACTCATTACTACTTAATAAACAGCTATATAGTATTAAATTAAATATAACATCTAGCTTTAAGTAATGGATATTCAATGGAAAGCATCTCCTAAATGGATATATATGGAAATTATTACTATTAATTTACTATTAAAAATATAGTATACAATGATAGAACTGGATGTAACCCTATTATATGTTATTTTTGCAACCTTTGTTCACATTTGCAACATTTAAAATTCTTTATTGAGCATGATAGTGTTTTGAAAGTAAAGAAAAGATTCACAATCACATTTTAGGTTGGACTAAAGGACCAAAATAGACACAAAATGACCAATAAAGACACAAAATGAGAAGACAGAATGACCAAAATAAACCCCACAGAAAACACAAAATGACCAAAAAAGACACAAATTAACTAAAAAACACACAAAAAGACACAAAATGACCTAAAAAAAAGACACAAAAAGACCAAAAAAGACACAAAATGAGAAGACAGAATGTCCCAAAAAATCCACAGAAGACACGAAATGACTAAAAAAAGACACAAAATGACCAAAAAAGACACAAATTTACTAAAAAACAACACACAATGACCAAAAAAGACACAAAATGAGAAGACAGAATGGCCAAAAAAAACCCACAAAAGACACAAAATGACAAAAAAGAAAGACACAAAATGACAAAAAAAGATAGAAATGACCAAAAAAGAAACAGAATGACTTACAACGACACCAAAAAAAAATTCACTAAATACCCGAAGTCTACATAGAGTTAAACTATATAGGAAATCTATCTTTAAGTAATGGATATTAAACATAAAGATGTAGAATGTATGAAAGATCCTGATTTTGAAGCTTTGCTATCTTTTATATTCTTGGTTTTATTTTTGTTTTTCTTTTGTTTGTTTTTTTGCTTCACTATTCCCATTATTAACTCTTTAAGTTTGTTTTAACCCTGTAATGTATTTACTGTATACTATAAGTCGGACCCCAGGAAGAAGAGCTGCAATTGTGCTGCAGCTAATGAGGATCCAAATAAAACCAAATGAACAAACCTGGAATATGTTGGAAAGGTCCCTCATGTTGAAGATGTAGTGGAACTTGACTGCGGTGGGGAGGAAGGAGGAGGAGATGCGCTGGTGCAGGAGCAGAGCCAGCTGCACCAGGGTGGAGCAGCCCTTCTGCAGGGTGGGGCTGAAGCCCTCTCCTCTCAGGTGCTGAGACAGGATGGAGGTGTAGATGGTGCTCAAGGCCTCAGCGCCGGGGAACGACAGGGCGAAGACAGAGAAGTGGCGCTACGGAGAGAGAGACGACAGTTAGCATGCTGCTCCTCACTGATGATGGACACCAGGGGTCTCACACTCTAATTACCTGGGGGCCGCTGGAGGCAGTATCAAAATGACCAAAAAAAGACACAATATTACTAAAAAAAGACAGAAAATTACGGGGAAAAAAGCAAACCAAAATGACCAAAAAAGACAGAAAATTACAAAAAAAAAGACACAAAATGACTGAAAAAACACTAAATTACTTTAAAAAGACACAAAATGAACCAAAAAGACACAAAATTACTAAAAAAAGACACAAAATGATTTAAAAAAGACACAAAATGAACCAAAAAGACACAAAATTACTAAAAAAAGACACAAAATGATTTTAAAAAGACACAAAATTACCAGTTGCTACTTGCTAAGCTAACTACTTAGCCAAGAAGTTAGCTAAGTAGTTAACTTAGCAAGCTACTAAGCTAAATACTTAGCCAAGAAGGTAGCTAAGTAGTTAGCTTAACAAGCAACTTAGCTAAATACTTAGCCAAGAAGTTAGCTAAGTAGTTTGTTTAGCAAGCTACTAAGCCAAATACTTAGCCTAGAAGTTAGCTAAGTAGTTAGCTTAGCAAGCTTCTTAGCTAAAAAAAAATGGATATGGGTAATTTTTGACCCATGTTGTGCAGTAGAAGAGTCGTGACACAAAAATGGATTATTCAAAAATGAATAAAGGAAAACATAAAATTAGGATGTAAGATGATCAAAAACAAACTAATTGAGGAAAACCTGGAATACTGAATGATGAAAATAATTTATTGCAAAGATATAGAACATAAAAACTCTGCATCAAAGGGTTAAAGAAACAAGCCTCAATACGCTTTATAAAAGACTTCCTGGATTTCTCGACACACGCTCTGGATATCTCAGTTAGACGAGCATTCACTGTTTACTCATCATCCTACTCCAGTTTGTGATCGAAGCCTCCTGTCTGCAGTGTTCCTCTCCAGTCTGTCATGTAGACATAAGTCGGAGGACAGCAGCTGCCGAAGGCTGGGAGCCTACAGGCCGTGATGAGATCACATGCATGACAGGTCGGCTGTGTGCTCATTAGCTAACTTCAGAGCTTGTTTCAGTGGTCAGTAGGTACAGAAACGCTGCCTGAGCTCTGGAGGAAGGTTTGATTGTGTCGGTACCTAAAAGTAATTTAAATAAATGATTAAAGCTGGTAGGAACGAGGTTAATTGGACCGTCAGACAATGTACGCACGGGTTAAAATATGTTTTTGCCTACATGCAACATGCCTATGACTAATGTTTTCTCATGGGGGGTAGCTAAAGAATAGGGGGGCAGGGCAAACTATCACCAATGAAAAAATAAGTTCTTAACCCATTTAAGGCGGGAAAGCATTACCACATTTCTACCATTAAAGCCGGGGGCGCTGTCACCAAAAAAAAAGACACAAAATGACCAAAAAAAGACACAAAATGACTAAAAAAAGACACAAAAAGAAACAAAATGACTAAAATGGACACAAAAAGACAAAAAATTACAAAAAAATTACAAAAAAAGACACAAAATGACCAAAAAAGACACAAAATCACTAAAACAAGACTCAAAAAGACACAAAATCACTAAAAAAAAACAAAAAAGACACAAAATGACAAAAAAAATGACACAAAATCACTAAAATAAGACTCAAAAAGAAACAAAATCACTAAAAAAAGACTCAAAATGAGCAAAAGAAGACACAGAATGAGCAAAAAAGACACAAAAAGACACAAAATTACCAAAAAATGACACAAAATGAAAAAAAAAGACACAAAATCACTAAAACAAGACTCAAAAAGACACAAAATCACTAAAAAAAAGACACAAAATCACTAAAACATGACTAAAAAATGACACTTAATGAGAATACATGTGGGAGTGTCCCAATGCATCATGGGACTTTTCCAGAACTGAAATCATGGTGGAAGACGACTATAGTGGAGGGAGCTCAGATATAACAGCTATAAGCTCTCAAATACTTTTTGAATTTCATTTCTATCTGCTACAGAGGCTGAAAAATCTATTATTTAGTTGGAAGAGTTGACACTTCTGTTGAATTTACAGAAAAACTTCAGGTTTTAGGGGCTGATTTTAAAATCGCCCAGAGGTTTTACAGGCATTTATTCCAGCCGTTTCAGGCCTAAATGGGTTAATGAAGTTATGTAAATGGGCCACACAACCTAAATTTGATGTAATATGAATGACTATTATGTAATATGTAATGTATGACGACGATGACTGATTGATCTGTCCCACAAGGCCTACTTCCTGTTTCCAGCAGGGAGTGTTATGATGATGATGATGAGTATTATGCAAGCGGTAACCTCCTGGTCTGAGCAGGGAGGCAAACCAGGAAGTGCCTTAAACTGCATTCTACCAAAAATTCCAGCAGGGGGCGCTAAGTGTGGCTGCAAAAACATTTCTGTCCATTCATTTCAATGCAAAATGAGAAAACTTCTCACTTGATTTATTACCTCAGAAATGTTTTTTAGGACAACACTATGGTCTCAATCACTAGTAAAAAATCTTCTTCAACACAATCTGATGTTAATAGTGTAAATAATGGCCCCATTTAGAAGAAAATAGAAGATAAAGAATCGTATGATTTGGGGCGGGGCTACCTTTGATTGACAGGTCACTAACAAGGCGAGCCGTCATCAGGAGAGAAGCAGAACAATGCGTATCCACGGCAACGTGTCAATAAAGTTATATATAACGTTATATAGATATAAAAAAGGAGGTTTAGTGGTTTGGTCTCATAACTTTGACCCTTTCAAAGTATTTTCACTTAATGACAGTTTATTTGAACGTTTTGTTCATTAAAAATATCTTGTTCAGCGTTTGTTAACAGCATTAGTAGGTCTTTGAAATCCATTGTCTACAATGTTAATTAATAAAGAGAGAGAATTTAGATATCAGATAATGCGAGGAACTGTTCGAGACATGTCCTAATTAACTTGTTTTTTTGTGTTTTTTTAATAAAAACAGTTTAAACTATGGAACAAATGAGAGAAATGAATGAATGAACAAACAAAACATTGCAATGGTTCAAAGTTTCACCCCAAAACTTACCAAAAAAACAAAAACAAATGCATGAGCAGCACATGATGTCTCCTAATTAAATAACAGGAGGCAAATATGAAGAACAAAGTGTCTATGATAACATGTGCGAGAGGAATGCGTGCACATGTAACCTCTGCAGTGTGTTGCATAACCAGCGGTACGCAGTGTGCTGTGAGGACGTGCTCTGTGTGTGAGTGTGTGTGTGTGAGTGTGTGTGTGTGTGTGTGTGTGTGTGTGTACCTGCAGTCGTGGGTTGATGGTGAAGCTGCCAGCTGTGGGGTTCATGCAGGACACGTATTGAACGCTGTGTATTTCCTTCAAAAGCAGCTTATTACGGTCATACCTGGGAGCACACACACACACACACAAACATGCAGGGAAAAGTCATTATTTAACAGTCTTGCATGCACACAAACACTTGACCACACACACACAAATACACACACACATTCCTGTACTTCTATCTTTGTGAGGACCCTCATTGGAACAGTGAATTCCCTTCATTTTCACTATAATTTCAGTTAGTTTGGTAACCACACAATATAGTTTCAGTTAATTAAGCAGAATACATGTGGGAGTGTTGCAATGCAATATGGGACTTTTCCAGAACTTTGAAATCATCACCAAAAAAAGACACAAAAAGACACAAAATGACTAAAAAAAGACACAAAATGACACAAAATTACCAAAAAAGACACAAAAAGACTAAAAAAAAAAAAGGGAATTCCCTTCGCAATGTTATAATAGTTTTGGATTTTTCATTAGTTTTATTTTTAATTTTGTTGTGAATTTTTGTTTTCAATTTATAGTGAGTTTGCTAGTTTTGGTTTGGTATTTATTTTTTTTAAATGCTTTATTTTTTAGTTTATTTTTTATTTAGTAGTTAGCTTAGCAAGCTACTTAGCTAAATACTTAGCCAGGAAGTTAGCTAAATATTTAGCTTAGCAAGCTACTTAGCTAAATACTTAGCCAAGAAGTTCGCTAAGTAGTTAGCTTAGCAAGCTACTTAGCTAAAAAATGGATATGGGTCATTTTTGACCCATGTTGTGCATTTGAAGAGTAGTGACACAAAAAGGGATTTTATCAAAAAATGAATGAAGGAAAACATAAAATTAGGATGTATGATGATCAAAAACAAACTAATTGAGGAAAACCTGGAATACTGAATGATGAAAATAATTTATTGCAAAGATATAGAACATAAAAACTCATACATATCAGGTTACTTTAGCCCTATGTTGTGCATCAAAGGGTTAAAGAAGTGAGGACCGGCCGAAATGTCCTCACTTTGCAAAAATGTCCTCACTCTGTTGATTAAAAACATGTTCCGGCCCTCACTATGTAGGAAGTACAAGAACACACACACATTCCCTGATATGGACGCCTCAGCTCCCACTTAAGCTGGCGTGGCTCAGCAGCATCCTCCTTCCTCTCAATTTCATACCTGAAATCCTCCCAGCATATCTCTAATGGGCTGAGCGTGTCTAAGCCAGTCAGCCTGCGTCTGACGCACTGGAACCATGTTCAGAATGGCCTCAGTGTGTCACACAGACCAGCAACACAATCCTTTTAAGGGGAATCATACAGCCCTGCATTCACATTTGACTTTTGACTCATAAAAGTTGCAGCATATTGCTACTAAGGCAGGGACCTGTCTGAATACTGAAGAGATTTTCAGGAGTAAATATTAAAGTATTACTCCTGTAAGCTGTGTTCAGGGGCACAGAAGAGTTATTTTTGCACTCCATGCCTTAACCCAAATATGTCTTATTTAAAAAAATTTTAAATGAACTTTAGTGTAAACAACAACCAAACATATTTACATAAATAAATGGAAGTTTGTATTTGAAATTCCCAGTGCAGCCAAAAAATTTACTGTTAATTTACCATTAAAACCTGTTGGGGCGCTGTTGCGTTATTCTACCATTAAAGCCGGGAAAGCGGATACGTCGTTTTGTAGTATTTGTAGTTTTTTTCCACCTATTTTCGGTCTCTTGGCCAATGAAATGCATCAGAATACACGTGGGAGTGTCGCAATGCATCATGGGACTTCATGGACTTCATCATCACCAAAAAAAAGACAAAATTACAAAAAAAGACATAAAACGACTAAAGAAGGACACAAAAAGACACAAAATGACTCAAAAAAGACACAAAATGACCATAAAAAGACACAAAATGACCAAAAAAAACATGAAAAATGACTAAAAACAAACACAAAATGACCAAAAAAGACACAAAATGACTAAAGAAGGACACAAAAGACACAAAATGACCAAAAAAGACACAAAATTACCAAAAAAATACACAAAATGACCAAAAAAGACACAAAATTACAAAAAAAAAAAGACACAGAATTACTAAAAAAAGAAACAAAAAGACACAAAACGAGAATACATGTGGGAGTGTCACAATGCACCATGGGACTTTTCCAGAACTGAAATCATGGTGGAAGACGACTATAGCGGAGGGAGCTCAGATATAACAGCTATAAGCTCTCAAATACTTTTTGAATTTCATTTCTATCTGCTACAGAGGCTGAAAAATCAATTTTTTACTAGGCTTTTTTACAGGTGTTTTAGGCCTAAATGGGTTAATCATTGCATATTTTTAATGAATTATTGTAAAGGATAATAAGGGTTCTTCTATGTTTTATTTAAGGTGTCTTATTTTGACAGTCTTCTTGCAAATTCTGTGGTGGACTCTGTTAACACATCCATGTGCTCTTATTTTGAAAGCTACATGTGTTTGCTTTGATTTTGAAGGCGTGTCTAACACGTTCTTACCGTAACGCCTTATGGTGTGTTTATTTTAGACTCAAAGTCAGAACTTGGAGCTCAGAACAACATCGAAAATTCTGACATTCGTGTAGACCTTGAACGCACCATTAGCCACCGGACACTCTATGTGCTGCAATGTAAATAATCTAACTAACGGAACATTAATCCTATGTTTTTACCCCATCTGCGCGCATGACTATATTATCAGAATGATCCTTTTCTGTATTAACCCTTAATAGGACACTCATTGAAATACTTGCAAATTCCAAATTTCAACCCTAGAGAATATTGGAGGATGTTACATACAGCCAGAATGTGGACTGTGGAATGTGTAGAGGGGGGTAATATTTTGAGAAAAAAGTTTACGAGATTAAAGTGGCAAATCTATGAGGAAAAAAATGTGCAAATTTATGAGATTTAAAGTGGTGAACCTGCGAGAAAGTTTCTTTTTTCCGCACTTTTTTTTCGTAAATCTGCAACTTTTTTCTTGTAGATTTGCCACTTTAATCTCGTAAATTTGCAACTTTTTTCTCAAAATATTACCATTTTGGATATCCACTGAAGTTACCAAATACAGTTCTTCGCCCGATAAAGGGTTAACACACAACCTTCCAAAGTTAAGCCCTTACAGTGAGAAACAATTCCACAGTGGAAAATCACCTAGAAAGCCCAGTTGATAATGTTGCATAATGTCCTCCTCATTAAACAGCCCAGGCATGTACTGGTATGCTAATACATACTGTATATATTATAATGCATAGCTGCATTTGAATACCAGAGCCCCACCAGTGGTTGTAGTCCATGTGTTGGCGTATGAGTGTATGAGGTTGCACCGTTCCATATGCATCCACCTCCGGCATATTCATGTCGTCTATGAAGTAGATCAGTCTGCGGCTGCCTGGAGGTCCGTAGTTGCGCCCTGCTTTCTTCTCCAGGGGTTTCTCCAACACGGCTGTTAGAGGAACACAGGAGCACACAGCACAGGAATGAGAGGTGTAATTTAATGGAATATATGAAGATTACATGAGAAAAGACACACTGTGGGCGGAAGGTCGTGGTTTGATTTGATGTATGTATGTATTAGTGTGTGTGTGTGTGTGTGTGTATGTATTTTCTTTTCTTAATATCATTTTATCTCACTTTTTTACCTAATCACTATCTAGATAATAATTTATCTATCAAAGAAACTTAATATTTCTGATATTCTTGTTTTCAATATTCAACACAATGAAGAAATAAAAGGCGACACTGCCTTTTTTTTGTTTAAATTGACTATTATAAAAGTCGAAATCACAAAAAAAGTTAAAATAACGAGAAACTAGGCAAAATAACAAGACAAAAGTTGAAGTCATGAAAAAAGTCAAAATGAGAAGAAAGATGTCAAAGTCACGAAAAAAAAAACTCAAAATGAAAAATAAAGTCAAAATTATCAAAAAAAAAACTCCAAATGAGAAGAAAAGATTTGGTCACAAGAAAAAAATTCAAAATGAGACGAAAAAAGTCGAAATCAAGAAAAAAGTTAAAATAATGAGAAACTAAGTCAAAATAACAAGACAAAAGTTGAAATCAAGAGAAAAAAAGTCAAAATGAGAAGAAAAAAGTTTAAATCAAGAGAAAAAAAGTTAAAATAACAAGAAAATTATCAAAATAACAAGAAAAAAGTTGAAGTCAAGAAAAAAGTCCAAATGAGGAAAAAAAAGGCAAAGTCACAAAAAAATTGTCAAAATAATGAGACTATTATTCGAGGCAATTACTGGTTTGGTTTTAAGTTGTATTTTGGAGTTACTGCAATTTTTATAATATTATTTCTCTGAAATAAAACAAAATTGGAATCTGAAACTTTGTCACAAGATAAAACAGACATCAAGGAGTTCATTTTTAGTTATAACTCCATTTCCACCAAAAATGTAGTTACTGCAGTGAGACTTTGTAGGACAGTATAGTGTAAAGCTCTAAACTAGTGCAGTCTATTTACATTTACACTTTAACACATGCCTGCAGGCTAATGAGAAACTCTTTCCATGCAGCTCCTACCTTGCAGCATAGCAGACGTGGTGTAATAGTTAAAGGGGACATTTTTAATGAGGTATTTCTCTGCGTCCAACAGTCCCAGTTTGTCTCCGACCAGAACAGACTTCCCAGTCCCGGCGTTCCCGACCAGCATGACAGGCCGACGGTGTTCCAGCAGGCGGTCCATGAAGTAACGGACCCGAATGGTCTCTGTGGTGTGGACCACACACGCCTACATACACACATACACAATGTATACATTTAAAAATCATACAATCACTCTGAAAGATGTTAATACACTACAGGATTAAATGGATCCAACTCCAATGATTTTCTTATCAATTGATCCATCAAGTATTTGTTTTGGAATAATTCATAAATAAATCTGTTTATAAAATGTCAATCCAATGTCATTTCTTTTTTTCTTGTGTTTGATATTATTTAATTCTGTTGTACAGCACCTTGTTTTTGAAAGGTGCAATATAAATAAAGTTATTATCATTATTATTATTATTATTATTATTATTATTATTTAACTAACAATGACATAAAACTCAGAAATATTTTTTTTGGTCTTCATCTTTTAGGATCATATTCCCTGCTAGCTTTATAATGTATATAGGCAGCTTTAAACGAATAAAAACTGTATTTTCAATCAAAATTGTATTTATGTAATTTCAGATCAAGTCCAGAAGATATGTGTGTATAAGTCTACCAAACACTTGCCTATCTATCTATAAAGCAAGGCACGAAGGTGTGCATCCTCGATTTTGAAGATTTTTGAATTAATTTTTCTAAATATCATTATTTACGTAGGACGTGTTGCAGCATTGCACTGTTTCCGATCGGACGCCTTTTAGGGGAGCTCCGCCCCCTTTTAGGGGAGCTCCGCCCCCTTTTAGTGGAGCTCCGCCCCATTGTGTGATAGGCCTACACCTGGTCAGAAACACAATTCACTCTGGATTTACACCCTGACTCATCTCATCTGGAAGTCTATTTAGCCTACCTATCTTTAGGAGTTTTAAAGTGGCTACAAGGTTCCATTTAACAATAATATTCAAATAGTTTCCAGTGAATATCAATGTTCAATGTGTATGTGCTGGATGGTGTGGTACCTTATGAAAAGTAAGTGTTTTATGGAGTTGCAGACGTTGTTGTAACGCGATTAGCATGCTAAGTGGAGATTTAGCTTTATTCACTTCTTATGTTGTGTCTATACAGTACAGGCCAAAAGTTTGGACACACCTTCTCATTCAATGCGTTTTTCTTTATTTTCATGACTATTTACATTGTAGATTCTCACTGAAGGCATCAAAACTATGAATGAACACATATGGAATTATGTACTTAACAAAAAAAGTGTGAAATAACTGAAAACATGTCTTGTATTTTAGATTCCTCAAAGTAGCCACCCTTTGCTTACTAGAATATAAGACATGTTTTCAGTTATTTCACACTTTTTTTGTTATGTACATAATTCCACATGTGTTCATTAATAGTTTTGATGAATTTACAATGTCAATAGTCATGAAAATAAAGGAAAAACATTGAATGAGAAGGTGTGTCCAAACTTTTGGCCTGTACTGTATATGTCTAACCATGTTGAATGATTAAGTTTCTTTTTCTTAAAATAACTATTTCTGTGTCTCTTTTTACATCCATGTATTACCCAATATACACTTTGCATATTAACACTACGCATTAAGAGTATTACACCTCATTGTACATCACACTTTCACACACAACCTCATTTGGCCAGAATTGAAAAATCTACTCAATCTCCCACTGTATGAATACATACTTCCTACAGGCACTGCACTAGTAGTTTAAATAAAGCTGTAAATGAAGAACGTGTTGAACCTGAAGAGGTGTGTCTGGGTCCATCTCAAACTTAGGCACCATCTTCGTCCAGGGTTCAAACTTCTTGCTCTCGGGGTCGATGTAGTAATCAAACACGGTGCCGTGGGACGGGAACTTGATGGTTTTGAACTCAGCCACCCACCACTTGCTGAACTCCACTCTGTAGTCCACCAGCTGCACACAAGCACAGAGACACAGAGGGTAGGCCAAGCGGTCAATACTCTAAAATGACTTCCTCTCTCTCTTCTTTTTCTCCCCCGTACAGTAGCTTTTTATCCCAGCGTTTGATTTTCACCAGAGGACAGATAAATATAACAAAACCCAGACACAGCCCCAGCAGCTGAAGGGGAGAAAATGAGAGATGGCAGGCCTATCTATCTAAATGCATCTGTGATGGGAAAATAAAGTGGAGTATATTTGTAGCAAAGGGAGAGCAGTTTTATCCAATAACTTAATAAACGCTAACTGTATTGCTGAAACTGTATTGTGTGTTTACAAAACGAGCTAAAACTAATTAAAATTATAGTGAAAATGTCCTTTGTTTTCGCCTTTAAACTTTTTTCATACGTAAACCTTTTTGGTTGATATGAAATCTATTTCATCCATCTGGTTTTATGACTTAATAAACTCTAAAAACTCTCATTAAGTAAGTGCTTCCATGCTCCAAGGTTATTATAGTTAACGAAAACTAGAGTTGAAAAAACATTTTCGTTAACTGAAATAAAAATAAAAACGAGAGATTTAAAAAGAAAACGATAACGAACTGAAACTGTACTGTGTGGTTACAAAACTCACTAAAATTAACTAAATCTATAGTGATAAGATTTTTTTTTTACTCTTTTCATGAAATTATTGTGTCAATGTGATTTATTGTTGACAGATAAAGTGTAGATCTTCTCAAAACCTTATTAATCAATCTATTCCAAACATATCACAATGAAAATAAAAAATATTACAATTTTATGGGGGACTGTGTAGTTTATCACCAATAAATCAATAAAAGGACAAAAAAAATGAAATAAATAAATAAATCCATAAATTAAACAGCAAAAACAATAATAACAATAATAATAATAATAATAATAGTACAAACCAAGGTTATTATAAATAACTAAAACTAACAAAATAACGAAAAGCTAGAATTGAAAAAACATTTAAACGTTAACTGAAATAAAAATAGAAACAAGAGTTTTAGAAAGAAAACAATAACTAACTGAAACTGTATTGTGTGGTTATAAAACTAATTAAAATTATAGTGAAAATTTCCTTCGTTTTCATCTTTGTCAACTTTTTTCATACATAAACCTTTTCGGTTGATATTAAATCTATTTCATCTATCTGGTTTTATGACTTAATAAACTTATTGGGGCTGAGATGGATCAGACAAAGGAAATAAAGGAAACATTAATTGTGACTTTTTTAAATCTGGCATCCAACAAATATCCCATTACAAAGTTGAGCTGCATAAGTGCCATCGGGGCTTGAATTATACGAAGGAATGGACCAAAATACTCTTTCGGGAAGGAGTTACGAAGAAAGAGAGAGAGAAAATAATTCAGCTGTTTCAGTCGTGAAACAGTTCTTTTCTCTCTTTCTGTAATAAGGTAAGTGCCTCCATGCTCCAAGGTTATTATAGTTAACGAAAACTAATGAAATAACGAAAACTATAAATGGAAAAACATTTTCGTTAACTGAAATGAAAATAAAAATGATTACTAACTGAAACTGTATTGTGTGGTAACAAAACTCACTATATAAGGCAAATAAAGGCAACGTTTATTGTGACTATTTTGAATCTGGCACCCAAGAAATGCCCCATTACAAAGTTGAGTTGCATAAGTACCATCGGGGCTTGAATTATACCAAGGAATGGACCAAAATACTCTTTCGGGAAGGAGTTACGAGGGGAGAGAGAAAAAAATTAAAACAAATTAAAACTAGCAAACTCACTCTTAAAAACGAACTAAAACTAAATCAATTCGAAAAAACAAAAAAAATCAAGATGAAATCAAAACTAAAACTAATGAAAGACAGACACAGAGGGTAGGCGAAGCGGTCAATACTCTAAAATGACTTCCTCTCTCTCTTCTTTTTCTCCCCCGTACAGTAGCTTTTTATCCCAGCGTTTGATTTTCACCAGAGGACAGATAAATATAACAAAACCCAGACACAGCCCCAGCAGCTGAAGGGGAGAAAATGAGAGATGGCAGGCCTATCTATCCATCTGTCTGATGCAGACAGTGAAGTAGCCCCATCACCTGCTGCCTTTCCTCGTCTTCCTCGCCTTCCTCGCCTTCCTCGCCACCCCTCGGTACCTGTCTCCTCCATTCACCACCAACTCTCCAGTCAATAAAACCACTTAGCATTTAAATGCATCTGTGATGGGAAAATAAAGTGGAGTACATTTGTACCAAAGGGAGAGCAGTTTTATCCCATAACTTAGACGGACGCGCTTACTGTACAGCGCTAACTGGATTGCTTAGCAACTGGCTCGCCACGGCTCTCCCGCTGATTTAAATTCAGCCGGCCTGTGTGTTGTTGAGGCGGGAATGGAGTCCACTTCATTTTCAGATGGAGATCTCAGCCTTGTCAAAAAAAAAAACTGCCATTTTCTTCAACTGAAAATAACTTTCAAATGACTTTTTCAAGAAGAGAGACAAAAAGTTGAGCTGCATAAGTGCCATCGGGGCTGGAATTATACCAAGGAATGGACCAAAATGCTCTTTCGGGAAGGAGTTACGAAGAAAGAGAGGGGAAATCACTCAGCTGTTTCAGTTGTGAAACAGTTCTTTTCTCTCTTTCTGTCATTAAGTAAGTGCCTCCATGCTCCAAGGTTATAATAGTTAACGGAAACTAAGGAAATAATGAAAATGATAACTAACTGAAACTTTATTGTGTGGTTATAAAACTAACTAAAGTTATAGTGAAAACGTCCTTCGTTTTCGTCTTTGTCAACTTTTTTCATACGTAAACCTTTTTGGTTGTTATGAAATCTATTTCATCTTTCTGGTTTTATGACTTAATAAACTTATTGGGGCTGAGATGGATCAGACAAAGGAAATAAAGGAAACATTTATTGTGACTTTTTTGAATCTCGCACCCAACAAATACCCCATTACAAAACAACTACAACTAACACTAAAACTAATAAAAACTAAACTAAAACTAACCATTTCCCCAACAAGAAAAACGAATTAAAACTAACTAACTAACTACAACAAATGAAAAGACCAAAACTATTATAACCTTGCTACAAACAACAGTAATAATAGTATGGTAAATATAAATACATAAAGAAAAAATGTGTTGATGAGAAATAACTACTTTCAAAGCTGCCTATTATAAAATGTTTCAAATTATAAATGTTTCATTTAATTTCATGATGTCACTTTCTGTCACCCAACAAATACCCCATTACAAAAAACTAAAATTAACACTAAAACGAATAAAAACTAAACTAAAACTAAAGCATTTTCCCAAAAAATAAAAACAAATTAAAATTAGCCAACTCAAACTAAAAACGAACTAAAACTAATTAAATTTCAAAACCAAAAATCACGACGAAATCAAAACAAAAACTAATGAAAAATCCAACACTATTATAACCATGCCATGCTAAGAGGCCTATGCAGTACCTGGTCCTGGAACATGGCTCCTCCAAAGGCCCAGATGGCAGCGAAGACGAAGTAGAGCTCATAAAGGTCCTTGGCGCTGTCTGGCGGCGTGTTTTCTGGAGTCAGCAGACACTCCAGCAGGTAGCACAGCATCTGCACCATGCTCTGCTCAGGGATGGGAATGATCTTCTTAAACCTGAGCAAAGACACACACACAACATAGAGATTCTTGTTTTTCACAACAAAATAAATTCAGTGATAATTGTTGTAGCATTATGGCAGCTATTCTCATCCTGAACCTTGATTTCTGCTGGTCGCCAAATCATTTTGGAAGTCAGCTCTGTCTCCACTGTGTTAAAGTGTTCATGTGCTAATGTATTTTAGACAGTTAATGTCTTTTTTTTTGGAATTTTATGTCTTTTTGGGTAATTTTGTGTCTTGTTTTGGTGATTTTGTGTCTTTTTTAGTCATTTTGTGTCTTTTTGGGGGGAATTTTGTGTCTTTTTTGGGAATTTTGTGTCTTTTTTGGGAATTTTGTGTGTTTTTTTGGTCATTTTGTGTCTTTTTTGGTAATTTTGTGTCTTTTTTGTCATTTTGTGTCTTTTTGTGGTCATTTTGTGTCTTTTTTGGTAATGCAGAAACGGAGTGCAGAAACAATGTTTTTGTGTTCTTTCAGCTTTTAGATTTTGTTTTCAGTGAATTAACATTTTCAAATTGATTTTGTTGTGTAGTTTATATAGTGAAGTATATTTAAAAGTGTTTAACAACTCTATTCAAAGATTTGTGAATTTTAGACATAATATTATGAAGTAATGCTATATTTTAGTCTTAATATTATTTTATCTCACTTTGTTTTTACTATATAATAATATTCTTATCAAATAAACTTAAACGGGATAAGTGAACTTACTACGGTCTGCTTTGTTTTTATATTTAAATTTGTATATACATCCAAAGCAGAATGTGGTAAGTGCAATTACTTCTGTCTGCTTTGGTTTTGAGTTGGAATTTGTAGTTACTGCAATCTTTACACAATAATTTCTCTATCTAATAAAGCAAAATTGAAATCTAAAACTTTGTCACAAGATAAAACAGACATCAAGGAGTTCATTTTTAGTTATAATTTCTCAATTTCGACCAAAAATGTAGCTACTGCAGTTAGACTTTGTAGGGCGGTATCGTGGTGCATTTTTTGGCCTCAAAGTGAGGAGAAAATATTCCTCCTCTGCTTCCTGTTTCTCTGTCTGCTCCAGTAGCAGTGGTGATGGAGGTGTTGTACCACAGAATGCAGGATGGCATCAGTTCTAGTGAGTCAGTCCCTCTTTGCTTGGGTCACGTCCCAACATCCTGCGTCAACTGGACCTGACTGTGAGAAAGTCATGTCATGGTGACACAGAGGTGGCGAGGAGCTCGTTACCTCGATCGGAGGCCGTCCAGGCAGGAGGGGAGGTACTTGTCGAACAGGATGGTCAGGTTGGCCTTCTCTGATTGGACCTCCCTCCTGTCAATCCAGCTGGACACCGGAGGGTTCCAGCCAAGGTCTGCTGGGTTTATGTACAGGATACCTGGGGAGGAAGTTAGGGAATACGACACGTTAAGTCAGGGGTCTCAAACTCAAATTACCTGGGGGCTGCTGGAGGCAGTATCAAAATGACAAAAAAAAAGACACAAAATTACTAAAAAAAGACAGAAAATGACCAAAAAAATACACAAAATTACTAAAAAACAACAACAAAATTACCAAAAAAAATACACAGAATTACCAAAAAGACACAGAATTATTAAAAAAAGACACAAAAGACACAAAATGACCAAAAAAGACACAAAATGACTACAAAAAGAAACAAAATGACTAAAAAAAGACACAGAATTATTTTAAAAAGACAAAATTACTTAAAAAAGACAAAAAAGACACAAAATTACTAAAAAAACAACAACAAAATGACCAAAAAATACAGAGAATTACCATAAAAGACAAAACTATTTAAAAAAGACACAAAATGACCAAACAAGACACAAAATGACACAAAAAAGACACAAAATGACTACAGAAAGAAACAAAATGACTAAAAAAAGACACAGAATTATTTAAAAAAGACAAAATTACTTAAAAAAGACAAAATTATTTAAAAAAAGACACAAAACAGCCCTATATAAATAAAATTCTAAATCACAATATTGCCACAGAAGCCCAAATAAAAAGATAAAAAGAGTAGAGAAGAAGGGAGTACCTGCTCTAGAAACCGTGGCGGGGGTAGCAGTGCGAAGGTGGCTGATCTCAAAGACCAGCCTCATGGTGGGGTTCAGAGGGATCCGCTCATTACTGGCCAGAGTCAGAACCTGGTAGAACCAGACACATTATTTATTATTTACACACAGTGAACATAGATATGACTGAGGCTTTTTTACAGTTCCTCATCTGGATCATGTCACCTGTTCCTCTCAGCTATTTTCATCACACATCATTATTTCTCTCAACCAGTTTACTCCATTGTTGCATCAGTGATGAGTCAGCCGTTTCTTCCTATTCATATCTGAATGTGATTTACTAACAAACAGTGAGAATGTGTGACCTTAGTCATTCTGACTATGAATAAAAGAGTAATTTATTTATACACACACTGCAAAAAAACACCTCTCAAAAAGAAGGAAAAAAAGTACAAAAAGTAGGTGTATTTTGCTTAAAAATAGCAAAATTATCTGCCAATGGAACAAGAAAAATTGCCTTGTCAAGACTTTCCAAAACAAGTAAAAATATCTAATCTTGACAAAGCCAAAAAATACCTTAGAATTAGTGTATTCTAACTAATAAAAAGAGATTTTTTTCTAAATTGTTGTTGTTAAATGTTTACATATCAAGTGTTAATTTACAGCTATGTGCCAATGTACTAGTTAATTACATACATACACAACAATACACACTTCTATTGTTTCATTGATAATACAATTTTAAGTATATAAAGAGGTAAAATTATGTCAAAGTTATGATTTCTTAGTTATGCTTGAAATAAGCAGTTTTATATATATGGCTTAAAAAAAGACACAAAAAGACACAAAATTACTTCCTACTTGTAAGTGTTGAAGAAACAGCTTTGTAACTTTTGATATTCTAGTTTCAAGCATGTATTTCCTCAGTATAGGTCATAAAATCTCAGTAACAAGCTGTAATATTATTATTATTATTTAGATCATTTAGGACCAAAACAAGTGAAACAGTCTAACGTAAAAGATGTTTAAGAAGAACTATCTTATCAGACAGAAAATAAGCACGTATCCCCTTGATCTGAGATATTTAATCTGAGTTAGGTTTCAGTTTTTGCACACCTTGTTGTCATCCATGACTGTGTTGAGTGACTCGATCCACATCGGGTCAATGTCTCCGTCCAGAACGATCCACTTGGGTCCACTGTGACTGACGTTGGCCAATTCACGCATTATATTAGAGAACAGACCTGAAAAAGGAAGAAGAAGTAGTGGGACTCAGGTCATGAAGCACTGCACTAAACAAACACACTGCAAAAAAAAGGTGTGTCTAAAAACAAGATAAAAACTCTAAATCTGAGGGAAATGATCTTGCTGCATGGACAGATAATTTACCTTGACAAGATTTATTAAATTAAGATTATTAAATCTAGAAATAAGCATGGTGAACACTTAAAATAAGAAATTAACTCTTAAAACAAGATAAATTATGTAACACTTCTTAAATCTAAAGTTTTTTTAATCTTGGTAGTCCATGAAAGCACCGGCACATGAATCTCCATACCAGATTTTTTTTTTTTTTAATGATATTCGGCCAAGTTAAACCGGAGATAATGTCAAATATATTCAGTATAAATATATAGAACTAGAGAGTATCCTCATGTTACCTGTTATAATAATAATAATATATAATATAATAATATAATATAATAATATTTGCAACCTGTGTTCATTTTTGGAACATTTAAAATTCTGTGTATTGAAATATAATTTTCAAGATCACAAAGGAAAACATAAAATCTGTTTTCTTTTGTTTCTTTTGGGTTCAACATTTTTATCAAGTAAAAGTTGAAAATTAATTATCAGGACATATAGGTGAGGTAACGCTGAAAAAACTGATACCAACATGGCATGGTGAAGATTTTTTAACAGATTTTTTAAAGGACTTAATAGCCAAAGATTTCAGAGGGTTAATTTATCTTGTTTTAAGAGTTAATTTTACTTTATTTTAAGCATTCAACATGCTTATTTCTAGATTTAATAATCTGAATTTAAGAAATCTTGTCAAGGTAAATTATCTGTCCATGCAGCAAGATCATTTCCCTCAGATTTACTGTTTTTATCTTGTCTTAGACACCTGTTTTTTCAAAGTTTGGACCCTGAACTCACCATCTCTCCACTCTCTGGTTGCTGGGTTGATGATACCAAACAGCTCATCGTTAGTGACGGCCTTGGGGTTGAGGTCGGCCCACACGGGTCTGCGCTTCATGTTCTGGTAGGTTCTCTGGAGCGACCTCATCACCTGACTCTTTCCTGTTCCTGCGTTCCCGATCACAAACACAGAGTGACGCACCGCCAGCAGCTCCTCCAGCTGCACCACCTGACACACACACACACACACACACACACACACACACACACACAGAGGGGAAAATATGATATTATGCTTTGTTTTTTTTGTGTTTTTTTTTTTTATTTGATTCATTTATTGAACATATACAGCAGGAGTGCAGTAACAGACGTAGGGTAAACATTACATTAATAATATTTGAGAAACAAAATGAATACATAAATAGAAAATGAAAATAATAACAATAGTAGTAAAATAATAATTTATATATATGTATATATAAAATAAAAATTGCCAGGGGTCACAAGCACAACATAATAAAAATACAAAAGACACACAAAAAATTACAAAAAAACACAGATACAAAACACAAAGAAATTACAAAAACACAGATAAAACACATAAAACATGAAAAACAAACCAAAAACACAAAATTACAAAAACACATACAAACGCACTCAAAACACACCAAAAATATAATAAAAATACAAAAAACACACAAAAATTACAACAACAAAAAACACATAAAAAACACAGATAAAACACAAAGAAATTATTAAAAAAAAAAACACAAAAGGATTATAATTAGATTAATTAAATATAAAATATTATTTTTCAACTGAATTGTTACTCATTTTAAAACCAAAAAGTACATCTTGCAAGGGGAGCTTGAAGTCACACAGGTGATATTATCTAAAATAAATCTGCAAATATCTTATAGCCACAGTTTACGGGTATATTTACATTTCCAGAACAGATGGATAATAGTCCCAGTATGGGAGTCACTAAAGGGACACTTTAGATCTAGATCAACATAGATATGATGCTTTGTTTACCTCATGTAGGGGACTCTGATGACGGGTAGACACATAAACAGTGACCCTTTTACAGGATAATGTAGCACTTCATGCACCACTACACTGAACCACTCAGCCTACTGCATCTATTTCTTAATGTTGTGGTTCATGGTGAGTATAAAGTGGTGCAGGGTGAATATAGGGTGCTGTGATGCAGTGCAGCAGCTTACTACACTGTTTTACACACATTACAATAAATGAGAGTGGTGGTCTTCTGGAAGGACAGACATCAGCACCCTCATTATTCTGGGATCGCACACTTAAAGTGCCACTCCACCTTATTCTACAGCACAAAGATCAGTGTTTGTATAATGTATAAACACGGTCACCCATAAAATTGGAATAAGATTTTTTTTTACCTCTTTCCCTGAAATGATTGTGACAATGTGATTTATTGCTGAGTACGTACATATGTTTTTTGTGGAGAAAAATGAAGAAATAGCTTTGTTAGAGCGATCTGAAAAACTGTTTAATGTGCTTTTCTACAGAAATCTTGCTGCGTTTTTAATATGGGAGCCAATGAGGCTGTTGGTGGTGTTGGTGGATCATCTCTGCGTCCTACGCCCAAACTATAACTCTGACAGCTTTACCAGAGGATTGTGAGGGAGAAGACTAATTTTCCTACGTTTCTATGTATAAATTATTTCTGTTGAGTGGAATTTGCGGCCTGGAGCGCAGTTTTCAAATTTATTTTTTGACAATTTTTTTCTCTCCCTCTACACTCTGGCGATGATGTCACACACTGTGGCACGAACATTCCGTGCAATACACACCCATTATAATCTCAGAATTTCTCCAAAAATGATCATGGTCATTGAACAGGGATTGATAAAAAACGATATGACCTATCGAAACGTGGATTAATACACCGATACACAAGACTTGTGTCTACTGTTTAAAGTTTAAATGGAGTCTCTAGGTGAAATTATGCCGGAGAAGTAGACGTTTAAATGCATTGAAGTGAATGAAAAGGAATTCCAGCAACTGGAGGTTAGTTGTTTGGCATGATGCATTCTTGCTATTGACATCTCCATAGACAGTATGCTACAGCCAATAAAGAGAATAATTAGACTGCTAATGAAGGAATTACATTTTTTGCCATTGACAGACCAACAATAAGTGTCTAAAGAGGAGGTACCATTGACTTTTATATCAAATAGGTCAGATAATGTTGTGTTTATATATATATATATATATATATATATATATATATATATATATATATATAATTTTCCAGAAATGCAATTTATCTCAGTAATTCCAATAGATGTAGAGTAAAGACTATTAGGGCAGAGCTCTCAGTCATGAGGGGTAACTTAGCTAACGACCATGATGACAGTTAAAGAAGATAATTGGACCAATCTGACACGTTTAGGAGGAAAAACAGGATAAACAAGGTTCTTTAACTAATGAGAGGAGCAAAGTTCTCCTATACTGGTCCCCAAGAGACCTGAGAACCACAGGGCACAACACATACTATAACAATAATAATGTTATAATAATAGTAATAATAATAATAATAATAATAATAGTAATAATAATGTTATAAAAATAAAAATAACAATAATAATGTTATATAATAATAATAGCAATATAATAATAGTAATATTAAAAATAATAATAGGAATATGTTATAAAAATAAAAATAATAATAATTTTATGATGATAATAACAATAATAATAATAATAATAACAACAACAATAATCATGTTATATAATAATAATAATAATATAGTGTTATTATAATACAAATAATGATAATAATAATAATGACAATAATGTTATTATAATAATAATAATACTGTTGTTATAATAATAATAATAATAATAATGATAATAATAACAAAATAATTCTATAATAATAATAATGATAATAATGACAATAATTATGTTATAAAAAATAAGAATAAGAATAATAACAATAACAAAAAGAAGAAGAAGAAGAAGAAGAAGAAGAAGAAGAAGAAGAAGAAGAAGAACATTTTTCATTTCTAAATCACTTTAAAGGATCCTTTAAAGCATATTATCAAAAATACAATTTACAAATTCCAATAGCCATTCGGGGGAGGAAAGACTATCATACTGGAAAACAATATCCATCCTAGTTATAGAGGCTGGAGTTCATAAAGAGTGAGGTCATTTTTCTATCCAATGCTTCCTACTCATCCCAACATGTTGGATTGGAAAGATGGTGGGATGGTTGAATGCCTAGATATTTACACTTTTGACAATAATTAGGAGTTGATTGTATTGATCTGATATCCAGATATGGAACTTAATGAGGCAAAGACATCCAGCCTGTGAGAAACTGAGGAGGAGGCATTATTGACTTATTGAAGTAGAATATCATACAGTACTGCAAAAAGTGATGGGTTCAATAAGAGGTTGTTGTCTTATCATTAGAGTTATTTTTTTTTTTTAATTTTAAACATACAACATGCTTATTTCTAGATTTAATAATCTTATTTTAAGAAATCTTGTCAAGTGAAATTATCCGTCCACACTGCAAAAAAAGAAAAGTTGGGTGAACTCAACATTTCAAGGCAACAAACTTCGATAAAAAATTTAAGTTGGACAATTAAACTAAATATTTTAAGTTTTGTTTTTGAGTTTGCTCAACTCTGAATTCAGATTTTTGTCAACTCAACTGTAAGTTGTACTAACTTATAATTTTACATTGTAATAATTTTTAATCCTTACTTCTGCTAACTTCTGCAATGTGCTGAATTGGCACGATTGTAACGCCGCTATGAAATGTCAGCTAATGTTGTGACCACAATTTTGAGTTAGCATTGATACGCTAATGGCTACTCTTGTAGCTGTAACAAGCAGCGCCGCTAGCATCAGTTAGCCACTAGCATCAGTTAGCCGCTAGCATCAGTTAGCCGCTAGCTTTCACTAATGACCAAATTTCACCGCTTTCCCGCATTTCACAACGAAGAAATAAGAGTTATCAGAACTATTGTCCCTTGTTGTGAACCCCAACTTAAAGATATAAGTAACAACAACTCACAAACTTTTTTTTTTGAGCAGACAACTGGCTTCCTTTGTTGTACTAACTTACATTATTGCCCTAAATGTCAGTAATTTATATTTCCAAGTTTTACCAAATTAAATCACTGTTTTAGGCAAAAAATACAAGTTGGCTTTTTTGCAGTAGATGCAACAAGATCATTTCCCTCAGATTTAGTGTTTTTATCTGTTTTTTAGACACACCTTTTATGCAGTGTATCTATTATGTATCCTCCAAGTTCATTCCTGTAAGTTTAGTAAAATCTAGGGATGACTCATCCCACAGTGAAAATGTTCCTCTTTTTATACCAAAGAGGGTTTTTTTATCGTCCCCAAGTGGTCTACTTCCTCCCAAACAGATTCCCATAAAGTCCTTAAACTTATAATTGCCCAGAGTCACTTTAACAGAAATTTCTTTGAACTTGTTAATAGACAATGAGCTAAACTGACTAATGTGAAATTCGAAAACTTAATAATATCTTCACATAGAATAAACATTATCGGTTAAAAGAGGTTGTGAAATGCACCAGTTTGTAGACAAAAAGTGGCTAAGGGCACCACATGAAGTGCCAAGACCCACATAGACAATAAAAGCCAAATCTCCCAGAATTCAATTCTCCCTGAAGATTTGCATCCTACAAAATAAAATAAAAAAAAGGCTGAGAGTATTGAAAGTAAATATTATATAGCATATAAATGCCAAACCTACTTGTGAACAATAACTCCCCTTTGAGTTAAAATAAGTTGTAACACTAAAAACAACAACATAACCATATATAAAGAATATGGTAGATAAAAACAGGCTAAAGAAACCCTGAACAGACAGTGAGAAAGCTGGCTGAAACTATCCAATCTGACACTGCTGGTAAAGCTATACGTACACTGGAAACCACTTTTATATATAGTATAAGTATATAGTGATCAAACAAAGACACAAAATGACCAAAAAAAAGACACAATATGGCCCAAAAAGACACAAAATTACTAAAAAAGATACCAAATGACCAAAATAAAGACACAAATTACTAAAAAAAGACACAAAACGACCAAAAAAAGACACAAAATTACAAAAAAAAAGACACAAAATGACCAAAAAAAGACAGACAATTATTTGAAAAAAATACACAAAATTATTTTAAAAAAGACACAAAACTACCAAAAAAAGACACAAAATTACAAAAAAAAGACACAAAATAAAATTTACAAAAGACACAAAATTACCAAAAAAAGACACAAAATTACCAAAAAAAGACACAAAATTACCAAAAAAAGTATATAGTGATCCCAGTTACAGAAATCAACTGCTACAAACGCTGTTTAAATCATTTGCTAACAGTAATCAAATAGTCCGCTTACAGTAGGGCTGCACGATTATGGCCAAAATGATAATCACTATTATTTTGATCAATATTGTAATCACAATTATTAATCATAATTATTCATCATGTTAGGGAAAACATCTGTATTTTTATTGCACTACTTTTAAACAAACAATAGGAACAGTTTTTAGTGAGTGTGGACGGTAAGGGGTTAACATCCCCTCCGGCTCTGCAGCTGGGAGAGACTGCTGCAGGAGGAATGTGTCACTTCAACTCGTTCTTACTCTTCTTAACGGCCCCCGCTGCTCATTAAGAAGAGTAAGAACGAGCCTCCAAAAGTCTCCAATAACACCAGAGAAGTCGCTGGATTTGTCGCCGGTCGCTTTTCTTGAAAAATAGTCACTAAGGGGGTCTGAAAATTCTACATATAGCAAAAAAGTTGCTAAGATGGCAACACTGGTTCGCCAGTTTTTACAAATGTTGTCACATCACATCCTGCTTAGCGTTCTATCCAATCAGCAACCAGGCTTTTTTCAGGGGAGAAAAACGGCCCCGCCCCCCTGGTGGTTGGTGGACTACTGGTGTAGAAAGTGGTTGATTAGATATGAAGGAGAGACGCATTTTGAAATGGAAATATCACCGACGATCAGGTTAATTTAATCGTGGCGGACAAAGTCGTGATCACGATTAAAATTCGATTAATTGTGCAGCCCTAGCTTACAGTGTCTTTTCATGCATGAAAACACATGGAAAATCAATTCAAACCCCCCCCACCCATATCCATCTGAACCACCAGCGCTACCTGAGTATTCTACTCAAACTGTGGTTGAAGTCAATAAAATGGTAATCTGCATCAGACATAGTGGTCAGACGTGATCACTATAAAGGGTATAAAGGTTTCTGCTGTGCAATGCGTCCTACGTAAATAATGATATTTTGAAAAATGAGTTCAAAAATCTTCAAAATTGAGGATGCACACCTTTGTGCCATGAGCAAGACACATACGAGATCTGAGGTCAGTCTGACTAACGGTCAGAGAGATATGAACTAGACACACACACCGTTCGGGATCAACTCGGGGTTAAGTATCTTGCACAAGGATACTTTGTCATGTTGGGTCAGGGATCAATCAGCAGTCTACCACTACCAACTGAGCCACAGCTGCTCCGCTTTAATGCCATTAAAGAAAAAGAAATAACCCCAGTATTATACACTCTTTTTAGTAAATACATCTCTAAAAAGGGGGGGGGGTGGACTACCCCTCAAAGTAAAATTAACACACTCACACTTTTTCCTTGAATTGTGGTCTAACATTGTCCGTCAATTGAGGAACGTGAGGTGACACCACAGAGAGAACCAGAGGTTTCCACTCAAACATACAGATGGCGAGTTCAATCAATGCCATCGACCGTCTCCTCCTGGTTCCTGCTCCCCGTCCATTCAGACGGTTTTACTCTCTCAAAGGCCCTGGCTGATTACTGCTTTCATGTGTGTGTGTGTGTGTGTGTGTGTGTGTGTGTGTGTGCTAATGCTAGCACAGGCTAGCTCTAAAGCTATGCAGCCTCTTTCACCCCCCCACCCCTCCCTCGTCTGGAATCAAAAGGTTGGCCACACAAACAAAGACAGTAAAAGTTCAGTCTCTGGGGGCGGACGCTTGTTATCGACCGCTCGCCATTCTCACTCTCTCGCTCGCTGTGTTTCTCCTCCTCTTTGTTTATTTCTGTGGCTGTCTCTCACAATGTCAGGGTTAAGTGGCGTGGTGCAGCGCCGGCCTCCATTGATGGAGTGTTATTATGTGCTTCCTGTGTCTTTTTGACCTGAGGCAGATTGCACTTATTTCCCCTGGTCCTGCGTTCATCTTTCCCTGACATAAACGCTGTGCATGTGTATGTGTGTGTGTGTGTGTGTGTGTGTGTGTGTGTGTGTGTGTCTGTATGTAATATAATGACTAGAATTAGCTCGGCAGCTCGGGCACCTGAACTCTCGTTGCAGCCAAATGTTTGGCTTTCTGCAATATTTGCCCGATTCATCCAGATCCTGCAGACTTGTTTGACACTAATGTGTATTTCCCGGCGGAGCATTATGACGTGGAGTAAATAGCTTTTGGAAAGAACCGCGATAAATCTAAATGAAAGTGCTACAGCTGTAATATCTGTCTAAATTGTTGAAGATGTAACCCCCATTTGGGGACTCTGCTCCTGACTTGTGATTGTGTTTGCTTTCATCCTTTCCTCGACGCTTGTGACACTTTGAGTTGTAATGGAAACACAATTTGATAACCTGCAGGAGACGACCATGTCAGGAGGACTGTTTAGGAGTCATGTTTACAGTTTATTTTACAACCGCTATGATCCGTTTGTCAGAAGCTTAAAAAACTGTTTCAAAACTGTTTCCCCAAACAGTTAACCCTTAATAGGACACCCATTGAAATACTTGCAAATTCCAAATTTCAACCCTAGAGAATATTAGAGGATATTACATACTGACAGAATGTGTAAAAAAAACATATGGGAAGGGGGAGGGAGGTAATATTTTGAGAAAAAAGTTTACGAGATTAAAGTGGCAAATCTACAAGAAAAAAATGCACAGATTTATGAGATTTAAAGTGGTGAATCTGCAAGAAAAAAAGTTGTTTTTTCACCCACCCTTTTCTCGTAAATCTGCGACTTTTTCATGCAGATTTGCCACTTTAAATCTTTTAAATCTGCAACTTTTTTTCTTGTAGATTTGCCACTTTAATCTAGTAAATTTGCAACTTTTTTTCTCAAAATATTACTATTATTTTTATTCATACTCTTTTTATTCATACGCCCTAATATGCCGTCAAAAAAGACACAAAATGACAAAAAAAAGACGCAAAAAGACACAAAATGACTAAAAAAAGAAACAAGATGACTAAAAAAAGACACAAAACACAGAAAGTTACCAAAAAAGACACAAAAAAGACACAAAATGACTAAAAAAAGACGCAAAAAGACACAAAATTACTAAAAAAGTGGTGAATCTGCGAGAAAGAGTTCTTTTTTCCCACCTTTTTCTCCTAAATCTTCTTTTTCGTGCAGATTTGCCACTTTAAATCTCTTAAATCTGCAACTTTTTTTCTTGTAGATTTTCAACTTTTTTCTCTAAATATTACTATTATTTTTATTCATACTTGGCCCTAATTTCCTGTCATAGTCAAGTTCTCCTCGTACAAGTTATTACTGTACTGTTGATTGACCCAGAAAATGTAGATTTTGACACTAAAATTGACCTTCTGAGTGGCTTAGAAGATATAATGGTTCTCATAGATTTTATATGGCTGCCATCTACGATCCATGATCTTGATGAAGATCGTGGATCGGTGATGAAAAATTTAAACCTATGGTGATAGAGAGCATGTGGAAAAAATGTGGTGCTTTTGTCCCCTTTGTTTATCTAAGACTATATTGAACAACGGCTCATAGCGGTTGTAAAAAACTGTAACTTACCTTGAGGACAAAATTGTCCTCGGCCTGCAGCTTTAAGTCCAGGATTGAATCCTTGACGTGCTTCTCAAAGTCCAGGTCTCTCTTCCTGGGGACGTCCAGAGCAGGGAACAGGTCTCCTATCAGCCCCATGAACACCGGCATGTCGTCGGTCACTATCTTGGGGATGTTGAAGTCTCTCAGGGCTCTCATCAGCACCTGGTCCTCGGCTCGGGCCGGGTCTCCTCTCTTCAGAGAGCCGGCCACCACCAGGACCGACTTGATGGCCCGGAGGCCCCAGTCGTAGTGGTCCTTGGGGAGAGAAGGCAGAGGGAAGACACTTTCAGTTTTATAGGAATGTGCTGAGCTTGACAGGAAGATTGAAATGGTTGAAATGGTTCATTAATAATAATGAGCTCCCTCTACTAGCCATTTTCATATCTCATTTCATTAGCATGTTAGCATTGTTATTGTGAGCATACAGCATGTAGCTCAAAGCCTCACAGAGCTGTTGGAAAATTGACCAAACTTCCTTTTTCTAACTCATCTTAGTACAGTGGTCTCAAACTCAAATTACCTGGGGACCAAAAAAAGACACAAAATTACTTAAAAAAACACACAAAATGACAGAAAAAAACTAAATTACTTAAAAAAGACACTAAATGGCCAAAAAAGGACACAAAATTACTAAAAAAAGACACAAAATTACTAGAAAAAGACACAAAATTACTGAAAAAACACTAAATTACTTAAAAAAAAGACACAAAATGACCAAAAAAAGACAAAAAAATACTAAAAGAAAGACAGAAAATGGCCAAAAAAGACACAAAATTACTAAAAAAAAGACACAAAATTACAAAAAAAGACACAAAATTACAAAAAAAGACACAAAATTACTGAAAAAACACTAAATTACTTAAAAAAGACACAAAATGACCAAAAAAAGACACAAAATGACCCAAAAAATACACAAAATCACCAAAAAAAGAAGCTCCAAAAAACAAAGCTCCAGCTTGCGCAATAAAGGGACCTTCCACACACAACACTGTATAGTGCCATTCATATAAAACTCACATTAAACTTTCATATCAAGGTGGGGGCCACAAAATATCATCACGAGGGCTGAAATTGGCCCGCGGGCCGCGAGTTTGAGACCCCTGATTTACAACAAGCACCGGACACTCTGTGCACACACTAAAAACTGTTCCTATTGTTTGTTTAAAAGTAGTGCAATAGAAATACAGATATTTTCCCTAACATGATGAATAATCATGATTAATAATCGTGATTATCATTTTGGCCATAATCTTGCAGCCCTAATAGACACTGTCAGTATCCACACACACACACACACACACACACTGCCACAGCATTTTACTAGCATGAAACTAGAGGCCACAGAGTTATGAGAGCATTATTTCAGCTCCCTACAGATTCTGATAGCATGGGATATATCTCTAGCATGCTCTGGTGTCTACATTATAGACGTTCTGCACACGGCCAGCAGCAGTACAACTTTTGCGATATTAAATCCACAATTACGAACCACTTGTTTAACTCTAGAAAGTAGTTCTCTGAATGTGCACTTTCCATTGATTTGCAGTCTCAGCCCCTGTGAATATAGCTTAGAGAAGCAGTCTGTTCATTATCATTTGATTTCATTACCGCTAAGCTGCTAATGTTGGAAAACCTGCAATGAAACGCCGGGGCAAACAACTTTGGAGGAGCCAAAAAGATGTAATGAAGGTGATATTTAAAAATGTCAGAAGAACTGGAGCTTCATAAAACCGCCATAAAAAGGAAAGCAGTGTGCTATGACACTTAAATGGGCCTGTGGTCATGGGAAATTCATCCAGAACTGAGGGCTCATAAAATCACTTATCTAAGTCGAGGAGCTCTACTGTACCTATTAGTCAGCACTGGGAGTGATTTTACTGCTTTTATTAATAATTAAAGTAATGGCGTGACATGTGAAACAGGAGCAGACTGCAAAAAAGGAATAAAGTTTGAAAAATTGTAGATGGATTACAGGATTTCTCAGTCGCTTTGGTGCATTTCTCACATCAACATTAACATTTTGCACAACAGTTAGTTCAACCTGTCCAACATTTAGTCATTTGTGCTCATCATAGTAGCAGTTTATCATTCCTTACGAGAGGATTACATTTGTCGGGAATTCCCACGGGTCACGTCACAAGATAATGACAGTTTTTTTTAATACCTTTGCTAAAAAGACTTGGTGCATTAAATTGGACATGGAAACTTCTGGAAAAGCCAAAACTTTAGAGAAAAAGTTTTTTTTAAAGAAACTAATAATCATCAGGTCACTCTGCTCGGGCCAGTTCATCGCTGCTTGCAGCTTTAATTTATCTTGTTTTAAGAGTTAATTTCTTATTTAAGGTAAATTATCTGTCCATGCAGCAAGATCATTTCCCTCAGATTTAGTGTTTTATCTGGTTTTTAGACACACCTTTTTCTTGCAGTGTAGTTGTGTCTTAAGCATTTTCAGGTAGCGTCACCAAGATCTGACTTTTTTGCATTGAAAACATTTACATAGTAAACTGTCATAATGAAAACATGACAGAGACATTTGACTATCTTGTTCATAAACATGGTGTCAGGACTTTTTATCTTGATGACACTTGCATTGACATGAATACTTGCTTTTGAGGAATGAGCTGGTCTGGGTATTAAAGTATAATCCGTTTTTCATTTGTAAACCAATAATCAAAAAACAAAAAAAAAAACTTGTTTTCTCAATGTTAGTTTACAAAAACCAAAAAGAAAAAACGGATAACGACTCGTTTTTCACTTTCTGATCTTGTGCTCAAATGGAAAATGGAAAAAACGGATAACGAGCGTTTCATCCCATTCATCCATTTTCATTTGACGCAAGTCTGTAATGCCCTGCTTAGCCTGCTGCCCCCGCGACACGGCCCCGGATAAGCGGGTAATATGGATGGATGGATGGATGGATGCACGGTAAAGTGCCATTCATATAAAACTCACATTAAACTTTCATATCAAGGTGGGGGCCACAAAATATCGTCATGAGGGCCGCAGTTGGCCCGCGGGCCGCGAGTTTGGGACCCCTGAGTTAGACAGTCAGCTCCTGTGTGCTGCCTCTGAGTCATTCCTTCATCAAGAACATCATGCCAGCTGTTCAGCTTAGAAGTGGAAAGGAATCTGTCTTTTTTCTCATCATAGCATCATGGGTAGCAACAGATATTACCTGTTTGGACAGCAGCTCTTTACACAGCGTGTAGAGGGTGATGAACTTCCTGGCCAGGACCCGAGCGTTAAGGAAACCCTCAGCCACCAGCATGATCTCACAGATCAGCTCAAAGTCTGGCACCACCATGGCACACGGTCTGTGGAAACAGGCACCAAGCAGTAACAGAGCTCAGATGTAGTTCAGAATCACAATCACAGAAATCAATGATTTTCACAGTAAATGCACTACACTTGTGTGGTCACGTTAGTGGATTCTGAGAAAGCTCACGCAGCAAACAGCAGAGCTATGAAAGCCAATACAGCTCACAATGCATCAGATTTAAACACCTCACACAGCTTTATTGTGTACTTTATTCCCACAATGTTTTCAGATATCTTCCCTTAACCCTTAATAGGAACCTCATTGAGATACTTGTAAATTCCAAATTTCAACCCTAGAGAATATTGGAGGATATTACATACAGCTAGAATGTGTAAAAAAAACATACGGACCAGGGGGAGGGGGGTAATATTTTGAGAAAAAAGTGGTAAATGTATGGATTAAATGGATACATTAAAGTATCCATTTAAAGTGGCAAATGTATGAGAAAAAAATTGCTTTTTCCCCACTGTTTTTCTCGTAAATCTGCGACTTTTTTCACGCAGATTTGCCACTTTAAATCTCTTAAATCTGCAACTTTTTTCTTGTAGATTTGCCACTTTAATCTAGTAAATTTGCAACTTTTTTCCCGAAATATTAACCCCCCATTTTGAAAATCTTGCATATTTTGTGTTTTTGCCCTTGAGAAAATCAGGGGTTCTGATGACAAAAAGGGCATTAAAACATAATAAATGAACATTTTTATATCTATGGTAAGGTCGGAAGCTGCTAAAAGGTTTGATGCGGTGAAAGTGAAAAAAAAAAGTGTATATCACATTTTATGATTATGATGAGAGTGACCATTCTTATATTTTTATAATTTGTAAAGTCCCACAATGGATTCAACCTTGGTTGATGGACAAAACATGAATAAAGCATGGTATATCAAATATTAACTCCTCTGAAAGTCTAGTCCTACCTGAACAGAGCCTTGAGGTTCTCAGGAAGCTCCGTCCTACCAGCGTAGCCTGGATTCATGGTGATGAAGATGCCGACAGAAGGTGAAAGATTCACTTCCTCTCCCATGAAGTTAAACCTCTGCTTCTTATCTCGAATGGCGTCCTGGATGCTTTTCACCTGCATATTCAAAGGACAAAAACAGAATACAGAAAATAAATAAATAAAATGGTATAAAACCTAATGCTTATAACACATGTGTTGTTTTGAAGTTCAGAACTGAGCTTCAGATCAACATTTTTGATTGCAAGAGCCATTCATCACCAGCACAGTGTAGCAGGTTTGACACTTTTAAATGAAGAGGTGCCATCATAGTCACGGCTGATAAATGATAATTAGAAAATAAAAGCATAAATAGCTCCATCAAAACCATACAAGCCATGAAGCAGAGAATAAGAAGCATTCAAATATGCATCATCAAAAACCAGCTCCACAGTCTCACAGTTCGCTCCACTCAGCACAGAGCTTACAACAACAGTTCAGTCCAGATCCAGTTCACTGTCATTAAACAAAGTCAAGGCAAGAGTCCACTCCTGGTTTTATTGGGGACGCTTAGAAAACAACACGAATCGGGAGATCAAATGAAAAAACAACAGCATCTGTACTGTGATTGTTCACAATCCTTTAGGGGGGAGAGTGGCCACTGGGAAAGTCTCAGGCCACGCCCTCTCAAAAGCTGATCATAAACAAAGCAGCATGGCTAATTATGCACAGCATCTCCGCTGATCATAAACATAGTGATGGTGAATTAACCGGCATCGCTAACTGTGCACAGAGTATCTGGTGCTTGTTGTAAACAAACAGAGATCGCTAAGTGAACACCTCCTGCAGCAGCAGCACATACACACTGTACTGCTATAGAGCTAACTGTTAGCCTGTTAGCACATACACACTGTACTGCTACAGAGCTATCTGTTAGCCTGTTAGCACATACACACTGTACTGCTACAGAGCTAACTGTTAGCCTGTTAGCAACTTGCAGACTGGACGCTAAGGGGTTAACATCCCCTCCGGCTCTGCAGCTGGGAGAGACTGCTGCAGGAGGACTGTGCCGCTTCGACTCGTTCTTACTCTTCTTAACAAGCCGCCGGCCCCTGCGGCTTGTCAAGAGGAGCCAAAAAGTTGCTAATTATAGCAACAAAGTCGTTAAGTTAGCAACACTGCTTCACCAGCTTTTACAAATGTCGAGTGTTGTTCTGGCGTCGAGTACTACATCACATCCTGCTTAGCATTCTATCCAATCAGTAACCAGACTTTTTTCAGGGGAGAAAAAAGGCCCTGCTCTTCTACAGGGACAAAAAAAGTCTTGATAAAAGTCCGCTCCAGACGGCTCGTATTCAAATTAGGGGCGTTTCAGCGAGTGAGACCCGCCTCATTCTGGGTACTGCCCGGTAGTGGAAACAGCCCTAGTGTTAGCTTTAACTCGACCAAGACCGGTAACTCCCAGCAGCCACTTTATCAGTTAACTTAACCAGTCTCAGTTTGGTTGGGTCTAGGAACCAAAATGCCTTGGCTAGGATTAGGAGAAGATTGTGGTTTGGATTTAAAACAGTTTGGTTTGGATTTGACCATGGCAGGGGCGGCTGTGGCTCAGTTGGTTGAGCGGTCGCCAATTGACCGGAAGGTCGGTGGTTTGATCCCTGACCATGGCAGTGAATTCATTCCCAATAGTGGCAGGTGGCACCAGTGTGCCCTGGTAGCCTCCGCCACCAGTATGAATGTGTGTGAATGGGTGAATAAGCGCAGTCTGTAGTGTAAAGCGCTTTGGATAAAAGTGCTATATAAGTGCACTCCATTTACCATACTTGTCAGTTACGATGACACTGACTAACAGCTGGGTCTGATGTTGAGGTTTAGCTGCTGTTTCGCTTCTTTATTAACCAACATGCTGGAGGTTAGATTGGATTAGTGGGAGATTGTGGGCGTAAACTGTGCGAAGCATGAATCAAATAGTGACGTGAGCAATAGGCAGTGATGAAACTCTGACAACCGGTTTCCACAACAGAAATTGACACATTCAACTTGTAAAATACTCATAAAAAGTACAGTATCTGTATCGAATGCTCGTTTCTTCTGAGAATCCAGCTCAACACATCCTGAGAAAGTTTGGTGTCATTCATTAGCATGTCGTTAATGTCACTAAGCATACACCACAGTCAATTTGTAACAGCCTGTCGACTTGGTATGCTCCGCGCACCTTTTTTTCAGGGACACAAATTCATCAATAATTTGAGCATGCTATGAGCCAGGGTTTACTGGATGAACTGCCAGGGCTCCGCTTGTCTACATTATGATTGAATAAGATATCGGAAATGAACTTTGTGTGTGTTTGTGGGTGTGTATGTGTGTGTTTGTGTGTGTGTTTGTGTGTGTCTTGGCCTAAAACTCTGAATCCCAGCCTGTAAGAGGCTTTATGAATTTAACATGCGTGTGGTAAAAGAGCGTAGCGAGTCGACAGCTGGAAAGAGGAGGAACATCTCTTCATGGATGAGTACTCGGCTACAGATCACTCAGTCATACTAACACAACAGGGAGAGGAGGGGGAAATGCAAAAACAAACAGTGCAGCTGCAGCACACACACACACACACACACACACACGAACACACAAACAAAAAGAATCAAAGTTTTCATGAGAACATCAGTGGGGCTTGCTTTTTATGTGGAAAGACAGCAGCCCACCTCTGCTATCCTACAGGGACACAAAAGGAGGTAAAACAGCAACAACATTTTGGAAAAAGTTCAAAGACACCGTGCTGAAAGGTTTGATCCAGCGGGGTCCGGCTCCACTCTGTGCTGTCTCTTTGGATGTACAGTGTAGAGCTAGTGACTGTTATATTCATAGTGCAGTGCCCATAGGAAGTATGTACAGTATTTGTATGGTGCAAGATTGTATTTTGTAGCTAATGCTAATGCCTCTTGCTAGTGTGACCTTAAATAACACAGAAACGCTATCTTTCCGTCCGTATTATGCTTAGCTGTCAGTTAATAAAGTTTTGTTTTTACTGTTTTCAATGGATCAAACTGATGCGGAAGAAAGGGCTTAAATCTTAGCTTAGCTTAGCATGCTAATGGTGAGATAGCACATTACGCAGTATGCTGCACTAAAAGTACATTAACATGAACCCAATTAGCTGATATACTATATTGCATGTAAGTATCTCATATTAAATGATTATGTGCATTACGCTAAGCAACATGAATGTCATCCCTGAATTACATAGTAATGCAACATAAGAAGTGAATAAAGCTAAATCTCCACTTAGCATGCTAACGTCTGCAACTCCATAAAACACTTACTTTCCATAAGGTACCACACCATCCAGCACATACACATTGAACATTTATGGAGTAAGATAGCTGTCATAAAGGTGTATGCATGATTCCAACCATTCATATTCGTAATGTTAAACATTTGTATGTCAATAAAATAGTTGTACACATAATTAAGCTTTCATATAAGTGAGTCTGATAAATTGTTTGGGTTAGGATTTTTTTATGTGAGTATGAATCTAAAAGCTGTGAGTGCAAAGTCTTGTGAATGCAACTCTAATTTCTAAGACTACGAAGTCTTCACTGTGAACACAAATTCAAGTTTGAGGGTACGAGTAGAAAATTGTTGACATGACGCCACTTAGGTCGCAGAAGAAAACAATCGAACCACGATTTCTCCAAACGTGCATGCGCCAACTTGCAAAGATGAGTGACAGCAGTGGAGCGGGTGGAGCTACCAGCTCAGGTGAAGCTTCACAGGTAAAGTCAATGACGTGTATATCCAATATTTATTTCATAAAATTTTACTATTTTAAATAATATACAGTTCATGGACTTACAGACTTAGTGCTTTAGCTTGCAAGCTAATGGAATGCCGGTGACGCTAAGTTAGCGCTAGTATTACTAGCATTAGAAGTTGGCTTGTGCTAGTTAATTAGGACTGACCTGTAAAATATGAAATAATTAATAATAGTAATGTGGATCAAGATACGACTTTCATCGATTTCTAAATTGTGTCAATTGGCGAATAAATTTGTCCATCGTATAAGTCTGGTTTCTTTTCCTTTTTGCTAACCCTCCTCGTGGTCATGTGCATGTGTTTTCTGAGGTCAGTCTGAAATACGGTAAGCGAGATATAAACTAGACACACACACACACACACACACACACACTTGCTCTTATAGATAGATAGGCCTGTAACAGAGGCACAACTTCACCAATTTATCTCCATGTTGTTATGTCTGGCAGCCTTCTGCTTTTTTAATCGGGATGGTCCCGCCACCTGTGTTAGCAGGCAGCTCAGTATGTTGCCATGCGATGCTAGCTGCTCCTCTTTAAGAGGATGGATTAGGTGTGTGTGCTGTGGTGAGAGATGACTCTGCGTCGGCTCCACTGAAGCAGGCGGAGCGCTGGAGCGGCTGCCAGCTGTCACAGCAGGAGTTTGACGCTCCTCTGTTCTCAAGGTCTACTTCTCCACGTATTAAGCCACAGTGATTTATTATTCATTATGCTATCCAGCACCTATTCATTCTTCTGGCACTTTAAAAACCTTCTAAGTATTGAAGGCTTGCAGGAGAAGACTGTTAACCCCCTGTAGTCTCCAAAAGCTACGAATCAGGACTTCTTCTTCACATCCAGGCCAGTTTCAGTTTGATGATGATATACCAAGTAAAACTGGAGACAAGGTCAGATAGATTTAGTATAAAATGATAGAACTGGATGGAACCCTCTTATATGTTAGATTTGACACCTTTGGTCACATTTGCAACATTTAAAATTATTTTATTGAGCATGATAGTGTTTTGAAAGTAAAAAAAAAGATTCAAAATCACATTTTTTGCTAGACTTAATGGCTAAAAAAGACACAAAATGACAAAAAAAGAAACAAAAACGACAAAAAAGACACATAATAACTAAAAAAAGACATATCAAAAGACACAAAATGACCAAAAAAAGACACAAAATGACTAAAAAGACACAAAAAGACACAACATGACTAAAAAGACACAAAATGACAAAAAAAGAAAGAAAACAACAAAAAAGACACAAAATAACTAAAAAAAGACACAACAAAAGACACAAAATTACCAAAAAAAGACAGAAAATGACTAAAAAAGACACAAAATGACAAAAAAGAAACAAAACGACAAAAAAGACACAAAAAGGCACAAAATGACCAAAAAAGACACAAAATGACTAAAAAAGACACAAAATGACGAAAAAGAAACAAAACAACAAAAAAGACACAAAATGACTAAAAAAGACACAAAATGACAAAAAAGAAACAAAACGACAAAAAAGACACAAAAAGACACAAAATGACGAACAAAAGACACAAAATGACCAAAAAAAGACACAAAATGACTAAAAAAAGAAACAAAAAGACACAAAATGACAAAAAAAAAGACAAAATAACGAAAAAAAAAGACACAACAAAAGACACAAAATGACCAAAAATGACTAAAAAATACACAAAATGACTAAAATGGTTACGCTAAACACACAAGACACAAATAAAATAGAGTCCCAATAGAGTAAAAATGAGTTGGATAACAAAAAAGAGTTGGATGACAGGATCACACACTTCCTCAGTTAAATAGAGGAGGAAGTCTAGCGATGAATAATGATCCTATGAAGATCTACCTCCATTATCATCACAATCATCATCTGCATCCTCATCAATGTGTCTACTTTGCAACGACTGTATTGCACATGCATGGAGAGAGTGACGGGGGAGCAGCATGCAGGATCTGGATCCAGCAGGGACGTGTGAAGCCACAGAGAGGATCTGTTTGATCCGGGATAACAGAATGTAAGACAGCAGAACAGCTAGCGTCAGCTGAAACACAATACGGCTCCTGAGTCCCATAATCAAAGCTGCTAGCTGCTGCTGTAGGTCGCTCAGAGTATCACGGTCTATAGAATAAGTCTCTCGTCTGGTTTCAGCCTTTTTTTGTCATAAACATGAAGTGAAGCTAGAGCAGGAGAGCTAAGAATGATCCTTTATTCATCCACAGGGCTCCAGGATGTAAAAAGAGACGATACAGACGTAATGATTTCACAAGTGAATTATCGTTCACAACCCTAATGAAAACCTTAACTGTCTATTTCAGAATTCACTCTTTCAACTTATTTTTTGTCTCTCTAAACTTCTGAAATTTAAGGCAACGTTTACATGATGACGATCTGAGCAAAAGATGCAAAAGTGGCGTTGCGTCTTTTCTTTTTATTCCGCGTCATTTTGTGTCTTTTTTTGGTAATTTTGTGTCTTTTTTTGGTAATTTTCTGTCTTTTTTGGTAATGTTGTGTCTTTTTTTGGTAATTTTCTGTCTTTTTTGGTAATTTTGTGTTGTTTTTGTAATTTTCTGTCTTTTTTTTGGTCATTTTGTGTCCTTTTTTTTGTCATTTTGTGTCTTTTTTTGGTCATTTTGTGTCTTTTTTGGTAATTTTGTGTCTTCTTTTGGTAATTTTGTGTCTTTTTTGGTAATTTTGTGTCTTTTTTTGGTAATTTCGTCTTTTTTGGGTAATTTTGTTTCCTTTTTTTGGTAATTTTGTGTCTTTTTTTGGTAATTTTTTGTCTTTCTTGGTCATTTTTTTTGTCATTTTGTGTCTTTTTTGGACATTTTGTGTCTTTTTTGATAATTTTGTGGTCAATTTGTGTCTTTTTTGGTCATTTTGTGTCTTTTTGTGGTCATTTTTTGATAATTTTGTGGTCAATTTGTGTCTTTTTTGGTCATTTTGTGTCTTTTTGTGGTCATTTTTTGGTCATTTTGTGTCTTTCTTTGATAATTTTGTGTCATCTTGTGGTCAATTTGAGTTCTTTTTTGGGTAATTTTGTGTCTTTTCTGACAAATCCCAAAGTTATTACTTTCCAAGGAGTCTCTGGCTTGAAGCTGACTGTTACACACTCAGGAGGTCAGAATGGACCTTTAAACTGATAGCAAAGGACTTAGATTAAAAGTAACAATAAAATATAAAAAAACATATAAATGCACAGACAGAGAGATGTTTTAGTTGTTGTCTGCTTCATTATTTGTCCAAAATTCATCGTATCAACTGAGTTTGTCTGATCTGCAGCTGGTCTCTGACTGTGTTAGCTGCTGAGCAGGTTGAGTACAGAAGCACTTTACTGTAAAGGGATTCAAATTATCAGGGATTTATGCATGAAAAAGCATAAATTATTTCATTTTTTTCATAAACTAGCAGGAATGTAGAATAATTCATATTATCTCATGCATGACTTAATGCAGGAATAATGTGTTAATTACTCCAACAGAGATACTGTCAATCATTGAGGTTTCTGAGTTATTAATGATCTTCTCAGTTCTCTGAGTTAAAGGGACAGGCCGGTCAGCAGAGCACATGGATTCTGTTGTAATTAATTGTTGAAATCTTGATTAATAAGCATTACTTTTTCAGGACTACATCGTGTTTGTAGCTCATTTTATCAATTCATTTAAGGCGGGAAAGCATTACAGCATTTCTACCATTAAAGCTGGGAAAGCGGATACGTCGTTTTATAGTATTTGTAGTTTTTTCCACCTGTTTTTGGTCTCTTGGCCAATGAAATCGGAATAATCAGAATACATGTGGGAGTGTCGCAATGCAACATGGGACTTTTCCAGAACATTGAAATCAAAAAAAGACACAAAATTACTAAAAAAAGACACAAAATAATCAAAAAAAGACACAGAATTACCAAAAAAGAAACAAAATGACTGTAAAAAGACACAAAATGACCAAAAAAAGACACAAAATGACCAAAAAAGACACAAAATTCCTAAAAAAAAGACACAAAATGACCAAAAAAGACACAAAATTACTAAAAAAAAAAAGACACAAAATGACTTAAATAAAAGACACAAAATGACCAAAAAAGACACGAAATGACCAAAAAAAGACACAAAATGACTTAAATAAAAGACACAAAATTACCAAAAAAGACACGAAATGACCAAAAAAAGACACAAAATTACCAAAAAAGACACAAAATGACTAAGAAAAGACACAAAATGACCAAAAAAGACACAGAATTACAAAAAAAAAAAAGACACAAAATTACTTAAATAAAAGACACAAAATGACCAAAAAAGACACAAAATTACCAAAAAAGACACAAAATGACCAAAAAAAGACACAAAATGAGAATACATGTGGGAGTATCGCAATGCAACATGGGACTTTTCCAGAACTTTGAACACTATGGTCTCAATCACTAGTAAAAAATCTTCTTCAAGACAATCTGACAATCTAAATATACTTAATTTATGAGAAGATGACAGGTTCAAGGCTCTGATCGAGCCGCTTCGTTTTCAGTCAAAACCGCACACACACACACACACACACACACACAGCGCACAAAAACAAATGTGCTATCTGTCCATGTGTCTATCAAGGTTGTCCAAACATTGAGCAAAGACTCATTTAGTAAATCATGGCAGCATGTCCTCTGAGAGTCTGGAGCTTGTTGCTGTTATTAGTGCTGAAGGCTGTGAGCAGTGAAAAGAGGCGGTTTCCATCCTCAAATCAGATCAGAGAAGGCTCCAATTATGAAGCAGCTCTGGGGTCTAAAGGTGGCAGCCGGGGTGGATTAGTCTTAGCAGGCGGTGATGAGGAGGCTATTTACTTGTGCCGAGTTGTTTTCAAGGGCGTGTTTCCCATCACGACTTGATTTGGACGGACCGATTTAAAATAAGAAGAAAAACTCACACATTTAGCGAAATGGGCCGAGGTGAAAACACACCAGAGCTGCCCGAACAATGATGTCTCTACCTCCAACTGCCTCCCACTATAATTCTAAAGTCCTGGGTTGTTGTTTTTTTGGTCATTTTCTGTCTTTTCTGGTCATTTTGTCTTTTTTGATAATTTTGTGGTAATTTTATGTCTTTTTGTGGTAATTTTGTGGTAATTTTATGTCTTTTTGTGGTAATTTTGTGTCTTTTTGTGGTCATTTTGTGTCATTTTGCGGTCAATTTGAGTCCTTTTTTGCTTAATGATTTCACAAGTGAATTATCATTCACAACCCTAATGAAAACCTTAACTATCTATTTCAGTATTCACTCTTTCACCTTCATTTTTTGTCTCTATAAACTTCTGAAATTTAAGGCTACATATGATGACGATCTGAGAAAAAGATGCAAAAGTGGCGTTGCGTCTTCACTTTTTATTCCGCGTCATTTTGTGTAATTTTTTGGTCATTTTGTTTCTTTTTTTGGTCATTTTGTGTCTTTTTTGGTCAATTTGTGTCTTTTTGTGGTCATCTTTTGTCATTTTGTGGTCAATTTGAGTCATTTTTTGGTCATTTTGTGTATTTTTTTGATCATTCTGTGGTCAATTTGATTCTTTTTTGGGGTAATTTTATGTCTTTTCTGACAAAATAGTAATAGTTTTCATTGTAGAAAGAAAATTCACATTTTAAAAATGGTCTAGAAACATAAATGTCACACTGTGAAAGCTCCTATGATTGAACTTTAACTGGCTTTCTCAGCTTGTCTACATATCATATATAAATAAAGTTATTACTGTAAATAAAACATGTTTTTTCAATAAATAGATAGACTCCAGAGGGTTAATCAAGATCTCGTGACTCTAATTGGAGGGAGCTGCACTACCTGAAAGGGAGTTAGGGAGTACCTGAGGAAGCAGAGGAAGTAGACGTGTTCTTACCTGAACAGCCACCACAGACAGCACCTCCACTGAGATCCTGTTGAATTCGTCGAAGCAGCCCCACGCCCCCGTCTGAGCCAGGCCTTTGTAGATGTTCCCACAGGACTGGTGGACAGAGAGAGCAAGAGACAGACATTCAGATGGACGCCGTGGGACAGGAAGTCAGTCAAGCAGACTCACAGGTGGAGACACGGGCTGTATCCCAAAATCAAGGATCCTTCCTTTAGAGTCGGGTCCTCCGGAGGCGAGGCCAGAGTCCTTTCTTTCACTGTATTACCACACTAATGGAGCAGCCTTTAGAGTGTGAAGGTGTGCGTCATTGTGTAATTGGACGTCCTGCTTAAATTCAGCGCTGCAGTTTAATATTTATTTATTTATTTATTTATAAATAACAATAAAGGATTTTAGCGTACTGTCAGTCTGTTAACACAATAAACAAATGTATAATTTTGTGAATGGCATAGGTAAATATTTACCACTAGGTGAGGTTACCTCTAGATGAGGTTACCACTAGGTGAGGTTACCTCTAGGTGAGGTTACCACTAGGTGAGGTTACCGCTAGGTGAGGTTACCGCTAGGTGAGGTTACCACTAGGTGAGGTTACCTCTAGGTGAGGTTACCACTAGGTGAGGTTACCGCTAGGTGAGGTTACCACTAGGTGAGGTTACCTCTAGGTGAGGTTACCGCTAGGTGAGGTTACCGCTAGGGGAGGTTACCACTAGGTGAGGTTACCTCTAGGTGAGGTTACCGCTAGGTGAGGTTACCGCTAGGTGAGGTTACCACTAGGTGAGGTTGCCGCTAGGTGAGGTTACCGCTAGGTGAGGTTACCGCTAGGTGAGGTTACCACTAGGTGAGGTTACCGCTAAGTGAGGTTACCTCTAGGTGAGGTTACCACTAGGTGAGGTTACCGCTAGGTGAGGTTACCACTAGGTGAGGTTACCTCTAGGTGAGGTTACCACTAGGTGAGGTTACCACTAGTTGAGGTTACCACTAGGTGAGGTTACCACTAGTTGAGGTTACCACCAGGTGAGGTTACCGCTAGGTGAGGTTACCGCTAGGTGAAGTTACCGATAAGTGAGGTTACCGCTAAGTGAGGTTACCTCTAGGTGAGGTTTCCTCTAGGTGAGGTTACCACTAGTTGAGGTTACCACTAGGTGAGGTTACCTCTAGGTGAGGTTACTGCTAGGTGAGGTTACCTCTAGGTGAGGTTACCACTAGGTGAGGTTACCGTTAAGTGAGGTTACCTCTAGGTGAGGTTACCGCTAGGTGAGGTTACAGCTAGGTGAGGTTACCAGTAGTTGAGGTTATCTCTAGGTGAGGTTACGGCTAGGTGAGGTTACCGCTAGGTGAGGTTACCGCTAGGTGAGGGTACCGCTAGTTGAGGTTACCACTAGGTGAGGTTATCTCTAGGTGAGGTTACCACTAGGTGAGGTTACCGCTAGGTGAGGTTACCGCTAGGTGAGGTTACCTCTAGGTGAGGTTACCGCTAGGTGAGGTTACCTGTGTATAATGCAGGAGGGATGTTCCACATGTCCTTATTCTCGCGATATAGCCTTTATTTTCAAACTTTTCTATAGTGATTTTTCTATTTAAATAAATGAATAAACGTTTAATGTAGCCCTTATTTAGTTGTTTTTGTCCCACTAATGAATTAAATGCTGACTCATCTATATTTAACACATTGGATTTATTACATCCCTTAAAATCAAGAGGGCTTCCAGTTGGGAATCACTGCTCTGGAGGATCCTGGACTTTAGGACAGTCCTTCAGCTGTCGATGACGTAGTATCCTTCAGATTCAGCCGTTTGAGGATCCTTCCTTGACGTTAGGATACAGTTCCTGTGTGACTACCTGAGCATGTGGCGGGGCAGCCTCAGATCAATGCCAATTAACCAGAGATATATGGAAAAACACTGGTTGCAGTTAGCACGGTGCAGCACCACAGCAGGCTGAGGGTAGGCGTTATAATAACAGCATGATACACAAACAAGGCCTCACACTAATAAAACAAGGCGTCAATGGCAGGAAGAGAGAGCTAAAACGTCCACCGCCCACCATTTACTTTTCCCAACGTCAACTCCAGAGCAGGTGAGCAGCCCTGCAGAGAGCAGCTGGACCAGCTGACTCTTCTCTCCAATTACAGCGCCGAGGAAACCTTCTGTGACGCAAACCGGAGCCGACGGGTGGATTGATTCAGCTTGTGTGTGTGCATAACTGAATATGAGTAAGAGAGTGGGGCTCTGAAGGCAGATTCTGCTGCCTGTGTTCCTCCTGGAGTATATTAGCACTTCTCCCTGACACCTTGCTGCCGTGTGTAGCCGGGGGTGATGTACGCATCTATACTGTAATGATGCTCCTGTCTGGGGGAAGTCAGAGCACAAGATTATGTTTATATCTCCCCTTTATAGTTATTTTGTGTCTTTTTTGGTCTTTTTGTGGGGTTTTTGGGGTCATTTTGTGTCTTTTGTTGTCTTTTTTTAGTTATTTTGTCTTTTTTTGGTCATTTTGTGTCTTTGGTTGTGTTTTTTTTGTTATTTTGTCTTTTTTTGGTCATTTTTGTGTCTTCTTTTGTCATTTTGTGTCTTTTTTTGTCCTTTTGTTGTCCTTTTTTTTAGTGATTTTGTGTCTCTTTTTGGTCATTTTGTCTCTTTTTTGTGATTTTGTGTCTTTTGTTATCTTTTTTTAGTTATTTTGTTTCTCTTTTTGGTCACTTTATGTCTTTTCTGTTTCTTTTTGGGTCATTTTGTGTCTTTTGTTGTCTTTTCTTAGTTATTTTGTGTGTCTTTTTGGTCATTTTGTGTCTTTTTTTAGTCATTTTGTGTCTCTTTTTGGTCATTTTGTGGGGGGGGGGTTTTGTCATTTTGTCTTTTTTGTGTCTTTTTTGGTCATTTTGTGTCTTTTTTTGTCATTTTTTGTCTTTTTTTTGTCATTTTGTGTCTCTTGTTGGTCATTTCATGTCTTTTTTGTGTCTCTTTTTGGTCATTTTGTGTCTTTTTTGTGTCTTATTTTGTCATTTGCGTCTTTTTTGTCATTTTGTGTCTTTTGTTGTCTTCTTTTGTTATTTTGTGTCTCTTTTTGGTCATTTTGTGTCTTTTTTGTGTCTTTTTTGGTCATGTTGTGTCTTTTTTGTGTCTTTTTTTGCATTTTGTGTATTTTGTTGTCTTTTTTTAGTTATTTTGTGTGTCTTTTTGGTCATTTTGTGTCTTTTTTGTGTCTTTTTTGGTCATTTTTTGTCTTTTGTTGTGTTTTTTTTAGTTATTTTGTCTTTTTTGGGTCATTTTTGTGCCATTTTGTGTCTTTTGTTGACCTTTTTTAGTTATTTTGTGTCTCTTTATGGTCATTTTGTGTCTTTTTTGTTCATTTTGTGTCTTTGGTTGTGTTTTTTTTAGTTATTTTGTCTTTTTTGTCACTTTTGTGTCGTTTTGTGTCTTTTTTTGTCATTTTGTGTCTTTTGTTGTCTTCTTTTGTTATTTTGTGTCTCTTTTTGGTCATTTTGTGTCTTTTTTGTGTCTTTTTTGGTCATGTTGTGTCTTTTTTGTGTCTTTTTTGGTCATTTTGTGTCTTTTTTTGTCATTTTGTGTCTTTTGTTGTCTTTTTTTAGTTATTTTGTGTCTCTTTTTGGTCATTTTATGTATTTTTTGTGTCTTTTTTGGTCATTTTGTGTCTTTGGTTGTGTTTTTTTTAGTTATTTTGTCTTTTTTGGGTCATTTTTGTGCCGTTTTGTGTCTTTTGTTGACCTTTTTTAGTTATTTTGTGTCTCTTTATGGTCATTTTGTCTTTTTTGTTCATTTTGTGTCTTTGGTTGTGTTTTTTGTAGTTATTTTGTCTTTTTTGTCACTTTTGTGTCGTTTTGTGTCTTTTTTTGTAATTTTTTGTCTTTTGTTGTCTTTTGTTGTCTTTTTTAGTTATTTTGTGTCTCTTTTTGGTCATTTTGTGTCTTTTTTGTGTCTTTTTTGGTCATTTTTGTGTCTTTTGTTGTCTTTTTTTAGTTATTTTGTGTCTCTTTTTGGTCATTTTGTGTCTTTTTTTGTTATTTTGTGTCTGTTTTTGTCATTTTGTGAATTTTTGGTCATTTTGTGTCTTTTTCAGTTATTTTGTCTCTTGAGGACTCTATATGCTGAAAACGTGCAGAAGAGTACACAAAAGTGCATAATAAAACAACAACACCTTTCTGCCGTGTGTTGCCGGGGGTGCTGTACGCATCTATACTGTAATGATGCTCCTGTCTGGGGGAAGTCAGAGCACAAGATTATGTTTATATCTCCACTTTTTAGTTATTTTGTCTTTTTTTGGTCATTTTGTGTCTTTTTTGTGTCTATTTTGGTCATTTTGTGTCTTTGGTTGTGTTTTTTTTTGTTATTTTGTCTTTTTTTGGTCATTTTGTGTCTTTGTTTGTGTTTTTTTTTGTTATTGTGTCTTTTTTTGTCATTTTTGTGTCGTTTTGTGTCTTTTTATCGTCATTTTGTGTCTTTTTTAGGTCATTTTGTGTCTTTTTTGGTCACTTTATGTCTTTTCTGTTTCTTTTTGGGTCATTTTGTGTCTTTTGTTGTCTTTTTTTAGTTATTTTGTGTCTCTTTTTGGTCATTTTGTGTCTTTTTTGTGTCTTTTTTTAGTTATTTTGTGTCTCTTTTTGGTCATTTTGTGGGTTTTTTTTTTTTGTGTGTGTCTTTTGTTGCCTTTTTTTATTTTGTGTCTCTTTTTGGTCATTTTGTGTCTTTTTTTGTGTCTTTTTTGGTCATTTTGTGTCTTTGGTTGTCTTTTTTGGGTCATTTTTGTGACGTTTTGTGTCTTTTGTTGACCTTTTTAATAATTTTGTGTCTCTTTTTGGTCATTTTGTGTCTTTTTTGGTCATTTTGTGTCTTTGGTTGTGTTTTTTTAGTTATTTTGACTTTTTGTCACTTTTGTGTCATTTTGTGTCTTTTTTTGTCATTTTTTTGTCATTTTTTGTCTTTTGTTGTCTTTTTTTTAGTTATTTTGTGTCTCTTTTTGGTCATTTTGTTTCTTTTTTGTGTCTTTTTTTGTCATTTTGTGTCTTTTGTTGTCTTTTTTGGTCATGTTGTGTCTTTTTTGTGTCTTTTTTTGCATTTTGTGTATTTTGTTGTCTTTTTTTAGTTATTTTGTGTGTCTTTTTGGTCATTTTGTGTCTTTTTTGTGTCTTTTTTGGTCATTTTTTGTCTTTTGTTGTGTTTTTTTTAGTTATTTTGTCTTTTTTGGGTCATTTTTGTGCCATTTTGTGTCTTTTGTTGACCTTTTTTAGTTATTTTGTGTCTCTTTATGGTCATTTTGTGTCTTTTTTGTTCATTTTGTGTCTTTGGTTGTGTTTTTTTTAGTTATTTTGTCTTTTTTGTCACTTTTGTGTCGTTTTGTGTCTTTTTTTGTCATTTTGTGTCTTTTGTTGTCTTCTTTTGTTATTTTGTGTCTCTTTTTGGTCATTTTGTGTCTTTTTTGTGTCTTTTTTGGTCATGTTGTGTCTTTTTTGTGTCTTTTTTGGTCATTTTGTGTCTTTTTTTGTCATTTTGTGTCTTTTGTTGTCTTTTTTTAGTTATTTTGTGTCTCTTTTTGGTCATTTTATGTATTTTTTGTGTCTTTTTTGGTCATTTTGTGTCTTTGGTTGTGTTTTTTTTAGTTATTTTGTCTTTTTTGGGTCATTTTTGTGCCGTTTTGTGTCTTTTGTTGACCTTTTTTAGTTATTTTGTGTCTCTTTATGGTCATTTTGTCTTTTTTGTTCATTTTGTGTCTTTGGTTGTGTTTTTTGTAGTTATTTTGTCTTTTTTGTCACTTTTGTGTCGTTTTGTGTCTTTTTTTGTAATTTTTTGTCTTTTGTTGTCTTTTGTTGTCTTTTTTAGTTATTTTGTGTCTCTTTTTGGTCATTTTGTGTCTTTTTTGTGTCTTTTTTGGTCATTTTTGTGTCTTTTGTTGTCTTTTTTTAGTTATTTTGTGTCTCTTTTTGGTCATTTTGTGTCTTTTTTTGTTATTTTGTGTCTGTTTTTGTCATTTTGTGAATTTTTGGTCATTTTGTGTCTTTTTCAGTTATTTTGTCTCTTGAGGACTCTATATGCTGAAAACGTGCAGAAGAGTACACAAAAGTGCATAATAAAACAACAACACCTTTCTGCCGTGTGTTGCCGGGGGTGCTGTACGCATCTATACTGTAATGATGCTCCTGTCTGGGGGAAGTCAGAGCACAAGATTATGTTTATATCTCCACTTTTTAGTTATTTTGTCTTTTTTTGGTCATTTTGTGTCTTTTTTGTGTCTATTTTGGTCATTTTGTGTCTTTGGTTGTGTTTTTTTTTGTTATTTTGTCTTTTTTTGGTCATTTTGTGTCTTTGTTTGTGTTTTTTTTTGTTATTGTGTCTTTTTTTGTCATTTTTGTGTCGTTTTGTGTCTTTTTATCGTCATTTTGTGTCTTTTTTAGGTCATTTTGTGTCTTTTTTGGTCACTTTATGTCTTTTCTGTTTCTTTTTGGGTCATTTTGTGTCTTTTGTTGTCTTTTTTTAGTTATTTTGTGTCTCTTTTTGGTCATTTTGTGTCTTTTTTGTGTCTTTTTTTAGTTATTTTGTGTCTCTTTTTGGTCATTTTGTGGGTTTTTTTTTTTTGTGTGTGTCTTTTGTTGCCTTTTTTTATTTTGTGTCTCTTTTTGGTCATTTTGTGTCTTTTTTTGTGTCTTTTTTGGTCATTTTGTGTCTTTGGTTGTCTTTTTTGGGTCATTTTTGTGACGTTTTGTGTCTTTTGTTGACCTTTTTAATAATTTTGTGTCTCTTTTTGGTCATTTTGTGTCTTTTTTGGTCATTTTGTGTCTTTGGTTGTGTTTTTTTAGTTATTTTGACTTTTTGTCACTTTTGTGTCATTTTGTGTCTTTTTTTGTCATTTTTTTGTCATTTTTTGTCTTTTGTTGTCTTTTTTTTAGTTATTTTGTGTCTCTTTTTGGTCATTTTGTTTCTTTTTTGTGTCTTTTTTTGTCATTTTGTGTCTTTTGTTGTCTTTTTTAGTTATTTTGTGTCTCTTTTTGGTCATTTTGTGTCTTTTTTTGTTATTTTGTGTCTTTTTTTGTCATTTTGTGAATTTTTGGTCATTTTGTGTCTTTTTCAGTTATTTTGTCTCTTGAGGACTCTATATGCTGAAAACGTGCAGAAGAGTACACAAAAGTGCATAATAAAACAACAACACCTTTCTGCCGTGTGTTGCCGGGGGTGCTGTACGCATCTATACTGTAATGATGCTCCTGTCTGGGGGAAGTCAGAGCACAAGATTATGTTTATATCTCCACTTTTTAGTTATTTTGTCTTTTTTTGGTCATTTTGTGTCTTTTTTGTGTCTATTTTGGTCATTTTGTGTCTTTGGTTGTGTTTTTTTTTGTTATTTTGTCTTTTTTTGGTCATTTTGTGTCTTTGTTTGTGTTTTTTTTTGTTATTGTGTCTTTTTTTGTCATTTTTGTGTCGTTTTGTGTCTTTTTATCGTCATTTTGTGTCTTTTTTAGGTCATTTTGTGTCTTTTTTGGTCACTTTATGTCTTTTCTGTTTCTTTTTGGGTCATTTTGTGTCTTTTGTTGTCTTTTTTTAGTTATTTTGTGTCTCTTTTTGGTCATTTTGTGTCTTTTTTGTGTCTTTTTTTAGTTATTTTGTGTCTCTTTTTGGTCATTTTGTGGGTTTTTTTTTTTTTTGTGTGTCTTTTGTTGCCTTTTTTTATTTTGTGTCTCTTTTTGGTCATTTTGTGTCTTTTTTGTGTCTTTTTTGGTCATTTTGTGTCTTTGGTTGTCTTTTTTGGGTCATTTTTGTGACGTTTTGTGTCTTTTGTTGACCTTTTTAATAATTTTGTGTCTCTTTTTGGTCATTTTGTGTCTTTTTTGGTCATTTTGTGTCTTTGGTTGTGTTTTTTTAGTTATTTTGACTTTTTGTCACTTTTGTGTCATTTTGTGTCTTCTTTTGTCATTTTTTTGTCATTTTTTGTCTTTTGTTGTCTTTTTTTTAGTTATTTTGTGTCTCTTTTTGGTCATTTTGTTTCTTTTTTGTGTCTTTTTTTGTCATTTTGTGTCTTTTGTTGTCTTTTTTAGTTATTTTGTGTCTCTTTTTGGTCATTTTGTGTCTTTTTTTGTTATTTTGTGTCTGTTTTTGTCATTTTGTGTATTTTTTTGTCATTTTGTGTCTTTTTCAGTTATTTTGTCTCTTGAGGACTCTATATGCTGAAAACGTGCAGAAGAGTACACAAAAGTGCATAATAAAACAACAACACCTTTCTGCCGTGTGTTGCCGGGGGTGCTGTACGCTCTATACTGTAATGATGCTCCTGTCTGGGGGAAGTCAGAGCACAAGATTATGTTTATATCTCCCCTGAGGACTCTATATGCTGAAAACGTGCAGGAGAGTACACAAAAGTGCATAATAAAGCGAGGTGCAGGCTGGTTCAGTTAAGAAATAACAATCAGGGTTTAACTAATCAGCTATTCTTTCAAGATGGAAGCAGGCAAACAGAAGATGAAAAGGAGGAAGATGAAAAGAGGAGGGTGTAAAGGTGGGTTGACAACTTTAACGACAAAATGCATACCATAGCGCTGACAAAGGCAAAGATGAAAGAAACGTGCATAATATGAGCTGCTGCCAGGCTACGTTAGCTACGTGCTCAGGCTCTAATGCAGGAAGCCGTAGGAGCCGGCTCACCTTGTAGTCCATCTGCTCAGAGCAGTTAAACACATAGACCATGATGCCGAGGGCCCGGCCCAAGTCTTTGGTGGTCTCAGTCTTCCCGGTGCCTGCAGGCCCTGCAGGAGCTCCACTCATGGTGAGGTGGAGGGACTGGGTCAGGGTGATGTAGCATCTGAACATAGAGAGGACACATGGACATGCATCACTGATGAGGACTGGAGGATAGGGCTGGGCAACATATCCATATAAAAAATATATCGATATGGAATTTGTGAAGGAAATTTGGTACTTCCTGTCATGGACGACACAAAAAAAAAGACACAAAATGACAAAAACAAGATACAAAATAACTAAAAAAGACAAATGACCAAAAAAGACACAAAATGACTTACAAAGACACAAAAAGACATGAAAAGGATTCAAAAATGGACAAAATAGTCCAAGACTCCATAGAGTTAAGTGTGAAGGAAATTTGGTACTTCCTGTAATGGACGACACAAAAAAGAGACACAAAATGACAAAAAAAAGATACAAAATAACTAAAAAAGACACAACAACAGACACAAATTACCAAAAAAGACACAAAAAAGACACAAATGACAAAAAAAAGATACAAAATAACTAAAAAAAGACACAACAACAGACACAAAATTACCAAAAAAGACACAAGAAAGACACAAATGACAAAAAAAAGACACAAAATGACTTACAAAGACACGAAAAGACATGAAAAGGATTCAAAAATGGACAAAATAGCCCTATAAGACTCCATAGAGTTAATAGAAATGGGCCAAATAAGCCAAAGGTGCATTAAAATCAAAAGTTGTATAAAAGTTGTTCTACCTCCCTCTCCTACCACCCCCCCCCCCCAAAAAAAAAGAAAAAAAGAAAACAAAAGAAACAACGAACGAACGAAAGAAACAACGAACGAACGTAAGAAACAACGAAAGAAACAACGAACGAGCGAAAGAAACAACGAACGAACGAAAGAAACAACGAAAGAAACAACGAACGAGCGAAAGAAACAACGAACGAACGAAAGAAACAACGAAAGAAACAACGAACGAACGAAAGAAACAACGAAAGAAACAACGAACGAACGAGAGAAACAACGAAAGAAAGAAACAACGAAAGAAACAACGAACGAACGAAAGAAACAACGAAAGAAACAACGAACGAACGAAAGAAACAACGAAAGAAACAACGAACGAACGAAAGAAACAACGAAAGAAACAACGAACGAACGAGAGAAACAACGAAAGAAAGAAACAACGAAAGAAACAACGAACGAACGAAAGAAACAACGAAAGAAACAACGAACGAACGAAAGAAACAACGAACGAACGAAAGAAACAACGAAAGAAACAACGAACGAACGAGAGAAACAACGAAAGAAAGAAACAACGAAAGAAACAACGAACGAACGAAAGAAACAACGAAAGAAACAACGAACGAACGAAAGAAACAACGAAAGAAACAACAAACGAACGAAAGAAACAACGAAAGAAACAACGAACGAACGAGAGAAACAACGAATGAACGAAACAACGAACGAACAAACGAACGAACGAACGAACGAACGAACGAACGAAAGAAAGAAAGAAAGAAAGAAAGAAAGAAAGAAAAATATATAATATATATAAAAGCAGCTCATAAATGTTAAACTAGTTCTTAAAAATAGAATAAGTTAAATGTCTATTCTGTTTTGCTCTTTGAAGTTATTAATGCATAATTTAAATGTCAGCTTTAATAAATCAGTGTATAATTGCCATTTAAACAAAGAGACAAATCATTAGTCTGGAGGCACTCTCCCAACTCCTCGTCTGTGCAGAAATGCATCATGGGAATGAAGGAACTGATAGATGGTGTGTTGGTTCACTGTGGACTGAAACCTGGTTTAAATCCAGCTGTGTGGCAGAATATGAATCATAAATATGGATGAATTAGCAAAATCTGGAAGAAAAACAACAAGTTGCTTTATCACACAATTAGGTGTGAAGCGGCATCAAACGCTGATCTATGGTTAATTATCTTTGTGTTTAAAATACAACTCTTATGGAGAGAGATGCCTGTTCTCCAGAGTAACTGACACATTCCCAGAGAGGACTCGTTTTAAACTTCTGTACAAACTTCAGCCCCTTTAACTCGATGGAGTTTTGGGCTATTTTATCCATTTCTGAATCATTTTCATCCTGCCTGTATACACAGCACAACCTCACCTATATGACCTAATAATAATAATTGTTTTTTTAAATTCATATTTATTAATTTTGTGTCTTTTTTTAGTCATTTTGTGTCTTTTTTTGTCATTTTGTGTCTTTTGCTGTCTTTTTTTAGTTATTTTGTGTCTCTTTTTTGGTCATTTTGTGTCTTTTGTTGCTTTTTGTTGTTATTTTGTCTTTTTTGGTCATTTTTGTGTCATTTTGTGTCTTTTTTGGGTCAATTTGGGTCTTTTTTGGTCATTTTGTGTGTTTTATTTTTGTTATTTTGTCTTTTTTTGGTCATTTTTGTGTCATTGTGTGTCTTTTTTGGGTCAATTTGTGTCTTTCTTTGTCAATTTGTGTCTTTCGTTGTCTTTTCTTAGTTATTTTGTGTCTCTTTTGGGTCATTTTGTGTAGTTTTGTGTCTTTCTTTGGTCGATTTGTGTCTTTTTCAGTCATTTTGTGTCTTTTTTTAGTCATTTTGTGTCTTTTTTAGTCCTTTAGTCCAACATAATATGTGATTTTGAATCTTTTTTTAACTTTCAAAACACTATCATGGATGTCATGAAGAAGTCGAGCTTTTGGAGACTCCAGAGGGTTAAAAGGCGCAGAGGGACATTTCAAAAAAGAAGTTTAACTACATCTGCAGGATGAGTAAAACTGCACAGCGCCACAACCAGCATGTCTGACAGATCAGATCTGCTCGCTCTTTAAAGCAGCTCTGACAATGTCTCAGCCGTCATCGTACATAACCTCATTATATGATAATATAATCTGCTCCTGTGCTTTGATTATCACGCAGGCTGATTAGTGACACCAGTGATTGCTTCTCCTGCAGAACCTGTCAGGACTAACAAACAGTCTGCACGTCTAGTATCAATAAAAAGCAGCAGCAGCGTGGCGGACGTGAACTGATGGAGACAATCAGGACTTTATTGATCAGGCCAATAAACACAAAGCTTTGCCTTGAATATCAATGCAGCAATGATTTTAATGAGCTGCTGGTTAATAGATGATGTATGGAAGGGGAAATATTGGAAAGCATAACGAGAGACAGAAGCTGAGAGAAGACAAATGATCCCATCTGTATACAGTGTATCATCCCGTTACCAGCGCCAACAGGCTTTATGGCTCTCCCCTGAAACACGGCCAAAATATCACAGTCAGCCGTCGAAAGAGCTGGAGGAGGACGTCCTGCATGGACAGAGAGTGGAGCTGGGACACCGTGACTCTTATTATTATTAATTTGACTTTTTGGTCATTTTGTGTCTTTTGTTGTGTTTTTTTTTTAGTTATTTTGTCTTTTTTTTGGTAATTTTTGTGTCTTTTTTAGTCATTTTGTGTCTTTTTTTGGTTATTTTGTGTCTTTTTTGTGTCTTTTTTGTCATTTTGTGTCTTTTTTTGTTATTTTGTGTCTTTTCTTGTGGGTTTTTTTTGTTATTTTGTGTCTCTATTTGGTCATTTTGTGTCTTTTTTTGTCATTTTGTGTCTTTTCTTGTGGGTTTTTTTTTGTTATTTTGTCTCTGTTTGGTCATTTTTGTGTCTTTTTTAGTCATTTTGTGTCTCTTTTTGGTCATTTTGTGTCATTTTTGTGTCATTTTTGTGTCTTTTTTGTCATTTTGTGTCTTTTTTTGTTATTTTGTGTCTCTATTTGGTCATTTTGTGTCTTTTTTGTGTCTTTTGTTGTCTTTTTTTAGTCATTTTGTGTCTCTTTTGTCATTTTGTGTCTTTTCTGACACAAAATTACAAAAAAAGACACAAAATTACAAAAAAAGACACAAAATTCAATCAATACTGTCAGTTGAACAATTTTAAGTTTCCTGTCAGACCAGGGGTCTCAAACTTGCGGCCCGCGGGCCAATTGTGGCCCTCGTGACGATATTTTGTGGCCCCCACCTTGATATGAAAGTTTAATGTGAGTTTTATATGAATGGCACTTTACCGTGTTGTGTGTGGAAGGTCACTTTTATTACTTTTTTTTGGGTAATTTTGTGTCTTTTTAAAATTATTTTGTGTCCTTTTTTGGTAATTTTGTGTCTTTTTTAAGTCATTTATTTTTTTTCTGTCAATTTGTGTCTTTTTTGGGTAATTTTGTGTCTTTTTTTGGTAATTCTGTGTCTTTTTTGTCATTTTGTGTCTTTTTAAAGTAATTTAGTGTTTTTTTCAGTATTTTTGTGTCTTCTTTGGTTATTTTGTGTCTTTTGTTGTTGTTTTTTTAGTTATTTTGTCTTTTTTTGGTCATTTGTGTCTTTTTTTGGTCATTTTGTGTCTTTTTTTAGTCCTTTAGTCCAACATAAAATGTGATTTTGAATCTTTTTTTACTTTCAAAACACTATCATGCTCAATAAAAAATGTTAAATGTTGCAAATGTGAACAAAGGTTGCAAATATAACATGTCTTGTTCTGTGACTTTTTGTGTCTTTTTTAGTAATTTTGTGTCTTTTTTTGTCGTCTATCAATCTCATCCTCCTGCATCCCTCACTCTACTGGCTGGTGTATGTGTGTGTGTGTGTGGTAAGCAGGGTAAAATATTCCTGACATTTTGCATAATAGTGCAGCTTGGAGATCCTGCAGTAAGTATTGAACGGATGCTGGCATTGTGCCAATAACATTCCTGCTGTTATAGATTAGTGCCAGTGATTCCTTCGGCCTAATGAAGCTGCTGCAGGAGGTGAACACACCAGCTTGTGGTAAACAAACACACATACAAACCTGCATTCATTATTAACCCTCGAGGCCTCTTTAAAATCATCTCACACTTTAGACCTCAAGGTCCCCAAACGGTCCCTCTCATACAAGTGTCATACAAATATGATGTAGAATTAGTTTTTTTCACTTTCACCTTTTTAAAAATGTTTTAATGCCCTTTTTGTCATAACAACCCCTGATTTTCTCAAGGGCAAAAACACAAAATTTGCAAGATTTTCAAAATAAAGTGCGAAGTGGAATATTTGGGGTTACAGCCTTGACTTATTTTGGCAGTTGACATTTAATTGAAATGTCCTTTCAGTCTGTGTGACATGTAGGTTTATTCCTAGATTACAATACAATTTATTGTTGTATTTGATACTACTTAATTAATCACTATGAATATATTATTTAAGTAGGCCAAGTTACTAAAACCATGTCCTTACTATTACAAACTTTTAGATGGAAGTTCTCACATTAATGTCAGGCGAGTGATCTTAAATTAAAAATCTAAGAACGTCCAAAGTGAGTAAACTAAGAAGTTCCTAAGACATACAACAATTCTTAAGAAAAAAATGGTGAATAGCATTTAAGAACATTTTTAGGAACATCCTTTTTTTTTCCTTAAGAATTTTCTTAAGCCTTTTTTTGGTCATATTTGTGTTGTTTTGTGTCTTTTTTTAGTCATTTTGTGTCTTTCGTTGTGTTTTTTTTTATTTTGTGTCTCTTTTTTGTCATTTTGTGTCTTTTTTGTCATTTTGTGTCTCTTGTTGTCTTTTTTTAGTTATTTTGTGTCTCTTTTTTGTCATTTTGTGTCTTTTTTTGTCATTTTGTGTCTTTTGTTGTGTTTTTTTTTAGTTATTTTGTCTTTGTTTGGTCATTTTTGTGTCTTTTTTTGTCATTTTGTGTCTTTTTTGTCATTTTGTCTCTTTTTTTGTCATTTTGTCTTTATTTAGTCCTTTAGTCCAACATAAAATGTGATTTTGAATCTTTTTTTTTACTTTCAAAACACTATCATGCTCAATAAAAAATGTTAAATGTTGCAAATGTGAACAAAGGTATGTCTTAGGAACTAAGACATAAAAAATGGTGAATAGCATTTAAGAACATTCTTAGGAACATCCTTTTTTTTTTTTCAAAGAATTTTCTTAAGCTTCATCTTAAGAACACTGTTGTGAATCCGTCCCCAGGCTTTTATTTACAGACACTGTAATATTTCTTTGTTGACGGCAGATTAACTTGACACTTGCCTCTTCTAAAGTTGTGTAACAGTATCATGAAGCAAACATGTTTTAGCTGTTCTCTCAAGTCGTGGATTAAAGGATTTGACGGGCGGCCCCCTGCTCCATGGCCCATTGTTGAAATGAAAGCCAGTGGTAGAGTGTGTGAGCCGCAGCGAGGCCATGCACCATATGGTGAAGTCCTGCTACACGGACGCTGATCCGCCCATCAAAGCCCATTGTTTCTGCTTTGTTCCCGCTTCAAAGGGAATACTGGTCAGTCTGGAAAAGCGCACGGTTTGCCAAAGGGCTCTGGGAGGCAGGTATTCATCTCTGTGTAGTTAAAACTTTATCAGGAATCCTGCAGAAACATGTGCATGTGAACAAACAAGCTGCTGGCGGAGAGCCTGAGCTGAGTTCTTCTAAGAGGTTCTGCTGCTGGTGGGAGTACATAATGATTCAAATGAAGCTCCTTAGAATGTGTCACATACTTATTATTAGACCAGAAGCTTGTATCTTCCAGTCCATTTTCAATTTGAGAAAAAAAAAGACCAATTTTCATCAACACAGATGGATTTTTGGAGATGTATGTATAATGGATTTTGAATGGGGTTTTATGCAAAAATGGAATAACTTTTTCAGGGCATCGTGTGAGATATTCAGGCTCGTCACTTCACTCTTATTGCATGTGTCCAAAACCAAAAACACAGGAGCAAAGGGCAGTAGTTCTCAACCTTTTTGAGTGGCGACCCCCAATTTAACATGCATGTTGTCACTGAACAGAATCTCACGGTAACTGTAACAGTCAGCTTCAAGACAGAGACTCCTTGTAAAGTAATAACTTGCTACTTTGGGATTTGTCAGAAAAGACACAGAAAAGAATCAAATTGCCCACAAAATGACAAAAAATGACCACAAAAAGACACAAATGGACCATAAAAGACACAAATTGACCACAAAATTATCAAAAAAAGACACAAAATGACCAAATAAGACACAAAGCTATGAAAAAAAGACACAAAATTACAAAAGACACAAAATTACCCAAAAAAGACACAAAATTACCAAAAAGACTCAAAATTACCATAAAAGACACAAAATTACCAAAAAAAGACACCGTTAGACCATGGGTCTCAAACTCGCGGCCCGCGGGCCAATTGCGGCCCTTGTGATGATATTTTGTGGCCCCCACCTTGATATGAAAGTTTAATGTGATTTTTATATGAATGGCACTTTACTGTGTTGTGTGTGGAAGGTCCCTTTAATTACTTTTTTTTGGTCATTTTGTGTCTCTTTTAATAATTTTGTGTCTTTTTTTGGGTCATTTTGTGTCTTTTTTTAATAATCATTTAAGAAACATTTTGTTTCTTTTTTTAGTAATTTAGTTTTTTTCTGCCATTTTGTGTCTTTTTTAAAAAATAATTGTGCGTCTTTTTTAGTAATTCTGTCTTTTTTTGGTCATTTTGTGTCTTTTTTTAAGTAATCTAGTTTATTTCTGTCAATTTGTGTATTTTTTTAATTTAATTAGTAATTTAGTGTTTTTTTTCTTTTTTTGGTCATTTTGATACTGCCTCCAGCAGCCCCGAGGATTTTTGAGTTTAAGACCCCTGATATAGAGGAAACAAACTGGCTTATCCACGTTTGCTAGTGTTGGGACAACGAAGCTTCATGAAGCATTTCCTTTATTTTTTGACCCCACTAGATGGCGGTCTTGGCTTCATCAATGGTGATTGAGTGTGTTTTCAGCCCTTTGTTGAACAAAGAGCGCCATCTCTTGGGCTCCATAAATAAAGAAAATGCCTCATGAAGCTTTGTTTGGTGTGGTAATTCTAAAGTGAGTGTGAACAAAGAGACAACAACACCTTGGTACCTGTCTGTTAGAGGAGTGATGACTAATCGTGGCGTGTTGCCCAGGTATTCGTAGGAGTAGAGAAACTGGGCATCGCAAATGTTGGCAAAACAATGTTTCTCCTTCTCGTCCCACCGGTGTCGGAGCTGGGAGAGCCACACGAACGCCTGAGAATTATCCACCTGAAACACAAAGAGAGAGCTGAACAGAGAGAACCGAGGCTTCAACCCTCTGGAGTCCATTAAAGAGCCGGAGGAGACTTCTTCATGACGTAGAAACGAAGCAGCATGTTTCCCTGCTGTCAGCTGAACTCTAAAGTTTTGGCTTTTCCACAAGTTTCCATGTCCAATTTAATGCATCAACTCTTTTTCAGCAAAGGCAAAAATCACCACGACCAAGTGTAGTAAGATGATTTTACTTTTTTTGCAGAGGTTTTTCTAATTTTCAACATTTTTAATGGAATCTTTTGTATTTACTGTTTTCTTGTGAGATTTTGGGGTATTTTTTGTGTGCGTTTTGTATTTTTTTGTGTGTTTTTTGTAATGTTTTAATTTTTTTTGTGTTTTTTGTCTTTTTTTTGTAATTTTGTGTGTGTTTTTATCTGTGTTTTTTCTTTTTTTTTAATAACATTTCTTTGTGTTTATTTGGCATTTTTTGTTTGTTTTTGTGGTTTTTATGTGTTTTTTAATTTTGGGTGTGTTTTTCTTATGTGTTTTTTATGTTTAGGTTTTTTAATCTAGGTTTTTTAATCTTTTGTGTTTACTGTTTTCTTGTGTGATTTCGGGGTATTTTTGTGTGTTTTTTGTAATGTTTTCATTTTTTTGTGTCTTTTTTGTGTCTTTTTTTGTAATTTTGTGTTTGTTTTTGTGTGTTTCTTGTGTGTTTTTTATGTATGTTTGTGTCTTTTTTATTTGTCATTTTTGTTAATTTGTGTGTGTTTTTATGTGTTTTTTGTAATTTTTTCATTTTTTGTGTTTTCAACATTTTTAATGGAATCTTTTTTGTTTACTATTTTCTTGTGTGATTTTGGGGTATTTTTGTGTGTGATTTGTAATTTTATGTGTTTAAAAACTATGATCCAGTAATTCAAAATGACAAAATAATAATTAGGTGAAGTTGTGCTAAAAAAAAAAAGATGATACCAGCAAGACATGGTGATCATTATTTAAGTTGCATATGCAGGCAGAATAAAAAAAGAGCCAAAAACCAACAAAATAGCAAAATAGGTTAAAGTTTATTCTCCTGACAGACTTTTCTGTAGATGATATCTATTATAAGTGTTTAAACCTTTGGAGTTAAACGCAACTTAAAGTTTAGAGTTCAGCTAACAGCTGCTTCGTTTTTAGCTTTCTCACCTTCTAATTATGCTAATGACATACCTTGCTTGAATATCTTAAGTGCATTACTCACTGGTAATAACCTCTGAAAAAATGCAGCACCCATCGTTGCATCTGCATAAGAATTTATACAGTTATGCAGTGAAGCCCCCTCACCTTCTGAGCGATCATCTTGGCCACCACGTCCCTGGCGTGGACGTCGATGGTGCAGATGGTCATGACCTTCTGCCGGTCGCCCGGCGTGAGCTGTCCAATCAGCATGGAGATGAGGGTGTTGAGCTGGGACACCTGCTTCCTGAAGTACTCCTTCATGGCGTTGTCGTAGCCCTCCTCGAGACGGGCGAACGCCATGCCCACGTCAGACGTCCACCAGATCTGAGTGCAAGTCAACGCCACCTGAGACAGTTAAAGAAACCACAGGATTAATGAAGACTGATTAAACAAATATTAACCCTTTGATGCACAACATGGGTCTAAAGTGGCCCGATATGTACGAGTTTTTATGTTCTATATCTTTGCAATAAATTATTTTCATCATTCAGTATTCCAGGTTTTCCTCAATTAGTTTGTTTTTGATCATCATATATCCTAATTTTATGTTTTCCTTTATTCATTTTCTATTAAAATCCTTTTTTGTGTCACTACTCTTCTAATGCACAACATGGGTGAAAAATTACCCATATCCTTTTTTTTTAGCTAAGTAGCTTGCTAAGCTAACTACTTAGCTAACTTCTTGGCTAAGTATTTAGCTAAGTATTTTGCTAAGCTAACTACTTAGCTAACTTCTTGGGTAAGTATTTAGCTAAGTAGCTTGCTAAGCTAACTACTTAACTAACTTCTTGGCTAAGTAGTTTCCCAAACTAAGTACTTAGCTAACTTCTTGGGTAGGTATTTAGCTCAGTATTTTGCTAAGCTAACTACTTAACTAACTTCTTGGCTAAGTAGCTTCCCAAGCGAAAGTACTTAGCTAACTTCTGGGGTAGGTATTTAGCTCAGTATTTTGCTAAGCTAACTGCTTAACTAACTTCTTGGCTAAGAAGCTTCCTAAGCTAACTACTTAGCTAACTTCTTGGCTAAGTATTTAGCTAAGTATTTTGCTAAGCTAACTACTTAGCTAACTTCTTGGGTAAGTATTTAGCTAAGTAGTTAGCTATATAATAATACAAAAACTTTTTTTCTTCATAAAGTATGAGAGGCAAAATGGAAATAATGATCTTTTGTTATCAAACACAAGATATTTAAAGAATACTTGGGATATTCAATCATAAAATAAGTTGATATCAAAAGATAGAGCACAGAAACACACAGCAGCATTAAATAACATGTGGAATGAATGCAGGACTCTGACTTTGATGTTGTGCATCAAAGGGTTAAACATATGGTCGCTGTATGTCATATGTTTTATATTTATATCAGGTAACCCTTTGCCTGTACAAGCTAGAGCTCTCTCTATATATCAAATATGGAAAAGTTGGATGGGGTGCAGAGTTTACATTTCATAGTAAGGCTGTGTTTGCTGACCAGTGAGAAAGTTAGCTTCAAAGAACACTAATGGGCTGAGCAGGTCTTATGTGCTGTGGCCATTAATGGGCACAGAATTTAAAATAACTGCTGCGAGGCTTATCTTGTTTTTCTTCCTCCATCCAAAAAATTGTGATTCCTTTTCATAATTTTATTTTAACTTAAGATGTGAAAGGGGTAGATGTCACCCTCACTTCTGAGACTTCAGAAGAGAATTATATTGGTCCCTTGCTCTTTGTTTTAAATTCTCTTCCTGCCCAGCTGTCATGATCCACACGAGGGAGGATAAAAAACTCTGACACGTTCATTTATGTCACCTCAATGTATTACCATGCATTCACAGCTATAGGCCATATAAGGACAGCGTCACAAATTGGCTCCGGGAATGTGACAAAACAAATGTATTAAGACAAAACAATCAGGAATGGGTAGATCAGTAATGTCAGCAGTGCATGGATATACAGTAGTTTTGGTAATTTTGTGTCTTTTTTTGGTAATTCTGTCATTTTTGGGGGTAATTGTGTCTTTTTTTAATAATTTTGTGTCTTTTTGGGTAATTGTGTCTTTTTTGGGTAATTCTGTGTGTTTTTAAAATAATTTTGTGTCTTTTTTTTGGTAATTCGGTCTTTTTTGGTGGTAATTGTGTGTCTTTTTTAATAACTTTGTGTCTTTTTTGGTTAATTCTCTGTCTTTTTTTAAATAATTTTGTGTCTTTTTTGGTAATTCTGTGTCTTTTTTTGGTAATTCTGTCTTTTTTGGGGGTAATTCTGTGTCTTTTTTAATAATTTTGTGTCTTTTTTGGTTGATACTCTGTCTTTTTAAAAAAATGTGTGTCTTTTTTGGTAATTCTGTGTCTTTTTTGGGGAAATACTGTGTCTTTTCGGGGGTAATTCTGTGTCTTTTCTGGGTAATTCTGTGTCTTTTTTAAATAATTTTGTGTCTTTTTTGGTAATTGTGTCTTTTTTTGGTAATTCTGTGTCTTTTTTAAATAATTTTGTGTCTTTTTTGGTAATTCTGTGTCTTTTTTTTGGTCATTTTGTGTCTTTTTTAGGTCATTTTGTGTATATTTATTGAAAATACACATGTTTAATTTACATTAATAACTTTATAAAGTAATTAATGTAAATTAAACATGAGTATTTTCAATAAATAGATGGACTCCAGAGGGTTAAGTATGTGGTGGCTGTTGAAAACACTGCAGATTCTGTCTGTGAACTGTGTATGTAAAGCATTAGTGAGTGTGTGCACTGGACTGCAGTATCTGTGAGAGGGTAGACATGATTATGGTGCTAATCCATCAGACGGGAAAAAATCCCCAAAGTGAATGTTGTCAGTTAAATCTATACAGAGAGCCCAGTGAGCCTGTTTACCTGAGCAGGATAGTCAAACAGCCACTGTTCTCTGGGTTTCTCCTCGTAGGCCGTCACCGCCTCGGTCATCTGGTGTCGCACCGTGGAGCGCATGCTGTCCAGGAGACGGTTCAGCCACACCTCCACCTGCACACAACACAAAGAAACCAAGTAGTTGTGGGCGATATGGCCCTAAAAGATTATCACCATATTTCAGGGCATTTTTTGCTGCATTTTTAGTCATTTTGTGTCTGTTGTTGTGTCTTTTTTTGGTCATTTTGTGTCTTTTTTTGGTCATTTTGTGTCTTTTTTTGGTAATTTTGTGTCTTTTTTGTGCCTTTTTTTAGTCATTTTGCGTCTTTTTTTTGTGTCTTTTTGTAGTCATTCTGTGTCTTTATTGTCATTTTGTGCCTTTTTTGGTCATTTTGTGTCTTTTAATGGTCATTTTGTGTCTTTTTTGTGCCTTTTTTGATTATTTTGTGTCTTTCTTTGGTCGTTTTGTGTCTTTTTTGTGCCTTTTTTTGGTCATTTTGTCTTTTTTGGTCGTTTTGTGTCTTTTTTAGTCCTTCTGTGTCTTTTTTAGTCATTCTGTGTCTTTTTTGGTCATTTTGTGTCTTTTTTGTGCCTTTTTTTAGTCATTTTGTGTCTTTTTTGTGTCTTCTTTAGGTCATTTTGTGTCTGTTTTTGGTCTTTTTTTTAGTCATTTTGTGTCTTCTTTTTGGTCATTTTGTGTCTTTTTTAGTCATTCTGTGTATTTTTTGTCATTTTGTGCCTTTTTGTGTCTCTTTTTGGTCATTTTGTGTCTTTTTGGTCAAATGTTATATTTTTTTACAGCAAAATTGTGTGTTTCCTAGAGTTTATGACAGTAAAAGTTAAAGTTTTGTGCTTTTCTTTGATTTACGGTCATTAAAAGTGTCTGCTACGGTGATATACAAAGTTTAATTTTACGGCCTATTTCTGATGTAATTTGACAGTGTTTTACTATAATTTCTACAAACATTTTTTACAGTGTAAATATACTTTCAGTAGGTTGAAATGTGACGTAAGTGCAGCACATGAGACTCTGGAGCCGCCACAGTCTAGGTCATTAATGGGAACCCTTACGCCACTACGGCAACAAGAAAAATAAAAAAATATGGGTATATATATATAATTGTGAACGATAGGATATGGCACACCCCTAAAAGACAGGCCGTGAATATAAAAGCAGAAAAAACGTTGCAATGAATGTCACGTGAGCACCGACGGGGCTTCTTATCAATGGACCCTAATGAGGTCATTAATAAGCATTAGAGTGGAAGTGGAGTCAGGCAAATACTATGGGATATAATGGAAAGTTAATGGATTCATGGGCTTTGATATGCAAAGCCCCCGGGGGCAACGACAGACTCAATTTCATTTGTCTCCTTTATTGTGGCTTGTGATATCTATATTTGATATGTATTTTCTTCCATTACAGAGAAAGGGCAGGTAAGTGAATTTCCTCATCAATGTGTCATATGTTCGTCTGCAGACAGCCATAGTACCACAGACACCAGACAGATTAATAGAGATAATAAATGTCTTCAGTGTTTAGCTTCACTTACACACGTTATAGAACACGATTTTTAGAGACATTAACTCACTATTGGGCTGTTTGGGCTCTTTTGATGTCTTTTCGTGTCTTTTTTGGTCATTTTGTGTCTGTTGTTGTGTCTTTTTTAGTAATTTTGTGTCTTTTCGTGTCCTTTTTTGTATTTTGTGTCCTTTTTAGTCATTTTGTGTCTTTTTTGTAATTTTGTGTCTTTTTTTGGTCATTTGTGTGGTTCTGTGGTTATTTTGGTCATTCTGTCTTCTCATTTTGTCTTCTTTGATCATTTTTGTCTTTTTTAGACATTTTGTGTCTTTTTTTAGGTCTTTTTGTGTCTTTTTTTGGTCATTTTGTGTCTTTTTTTTTGTCATTTTGTGCCTTTTTTAGTCATTTTGTGTCTTTTGGTCATGTTGTGTCTTTTTTTGGTCATTTTGTGTCTTTTTAAGTCATTTTGTGTCTTTTGGTCATGTTGTGTCTTTTTTTGGCCATTTGTGTCATTTTGTGTCTTCTGTAGGGTTTTTTTGGTCATTCTGTCTTCTCATTTTGTCTTATTTGGTCATTTTGTGTCTTTTTTTGGTCATTTTGTGTCTTTTTTTGGTCATTTTGTGTCTTTTTTCAGTCATTTTGTGTCTTTTTTTGGTCATTTGTGTGGTTCTGTGGTTATTTTGGTCATTCTGTCTTCTCATTTTGTCTTATTTGGTCATTTTGTGTCTTTTTTTGGTCATTTTGTGTCTTTTTTTGGTCATTTTGTGTCTTTTTTCAGTCATTTTGTGTCATTTTGTGTCTTTTTTTGTCATTTTGTGTCATTTTCAGTCCTTTAGTCCAACATAAAATGTGATTTTGAACCTTTATTTTTAAACTTTCAAAACACTATCATACTCAATAAAGAATTTGAAATGTTTCAAATGTGAACAAATGTGTCAAATCTAACATATAAGAGGGTTCCATCCAGTTCTATCATTTTATACTAAATCTATTTGAGCTTGTCTCCAGTTTTACTTGGTATATCATCATCAAACTGAAACTGGCCTCATGGAGTTTACAGCCAGAACTTTAGAGGTAAATTTACAGTAGGGCTCCACGCTGCTTTGTTTTCTAGTCTGGATGGAGTCAAAGAGTCTCCAGAGGGTTAAAGACATTATCTCACCTGTCCGGTGCAGTCACAGGGCTGATTAAAGGGGACGTACTCGTCCTCCTTGCTGTACATGCCCAGGCCAGTCTTAGAAGGATTCCCCTCTCCGTCGGCTTCAAACTGCATCTTAGCCATGTTGTCAAACAGCTTAGACAGATGCTTCTGAACCTGAACACACAAACACACTGACACACTCAGCTCGGGATCAATTTACACCGTTCTCACGCTTTGACTGGTATTTTCTTTGCGGCCGTGCAAATAAATAACATTTCATTACCGTTTTTCAGAATCATTTATAGAAGGGCAGGACCCGTGTTCAGCAGCATGCCTGCTAACTTCCTCTTTAGAGAGATTTAGTGGCAACTTGTGCTTAACAGTGATTTATTTCCCACAGTGGAAAATGCATAAGACAATGTCCTGCTGATGGAGGTTGCAGCAGGCTGCAAAACTATGAGCGGCATTGCCCCTGTGTGGACACTGTGGGTACTACATGCATCAAAAGAGTTAAATGGTGCAATCAAGCATGTTTAGAGAAAACTGTTAGAGAGAAACTTGAGGAAAGTTTAATGCAAAATGTGTTTTTTTTACTGTGTGAACAGACTAGTGCAACAAAAGAGCCAGAAAAGCAGAAAAAATGTCAGAATGGAGCCCCAAAGCCTTATTTTGGGCCTTAAAATGAAGATAAAACAGCCTACGAATTCTAAATTAGCCTACCAATATTACTAATAGGTCATAATGAGCACTTATTAATATGATTTTGTCAGAATGCAGCAAGGAGCCAAGTGTAAATGAGAGGCTGAGTCACGAAGAAAATAAATATCTCAGGAGATTTAGAAACAAAAGGGAAACATAAAACAAGACATGAAGTTGGCAAAAGTTAGACTTTCGTAAGCTGTGATGCACATTTTAGCTGTTGAAACATTTTTTTTAATGCTGTATATAAGCTACACATTTTTACAATTGTAGAATACAAATTGCTTTTGCCCTACACCAGGGATGGGCAACTTAAATGCTGCAGGGGGCCACAATGTTTCATGTTCACTACCACAGGGCCACATAAAGGAGCATACACTTAACCAGATATGATGAAACTGCAATTTTAAATATGTTTACAGTGCAGTAACTTAACATATTTCATGCTCAAATGCATGTATAACAGCATAAATAGGAATACAAAAGGTTTGAAGCAAATAAAAAAAAACCACTTAGGCCCCGTTTACACGATGGAAAACGCAGATATTTCCATGTGGTTTGGCCTCTCATTTACACAAAAACCCTGTTTTTATCACAGAAAACGATTATTTCTAAAAACTCCGGGCAAAGTGGAGAATTTGGAAAACTCCGGTTATGTGTTGTCGTGTCAACTGGGAGAAACAAACGGGGTTTTAGGTTCTCTTTTTTTTTTTTTTTTATCAGTGCAAGAACAGCAGACCAACATTAATTGCAAGAAGTAATTTTGTGCATTTTTACTCTGCACTTTTAAGATTTCATGCTCAAATGCATGTAGTTTATACTGAGGGCCACTTCAAGTGAGGGTGCGGGCCGTATGTGGCCCCCGGGCCTCCAGTTGCCCACCCCTGGCCTACACCAATACAATGAATGAAAATTAAAATGTAAGGAATTAATTCATTTCATATCATTTCTTTGTCACAGCCACAGGGAGCCTACTGCAGATGGTTGCTTTGCATTGGACTAGTGCATTGCTAATACTAATAATAATACTACTAATAATAAAAGTGGAGTGACCTGGTGTGGGTTGGTCCCATTAGACAGGATGTCCAGCAGATCAGCTGAAGAGATAAAGTAGAACCTGGGGAAGGCCAGGCGCTTGGTGTCCAGGTATTCTGCCAGAGCTTTTTCACACAGAGACAGCCTGCAGAGAAACACACAGAGAGTCAGCAGAAGAAGAATGAACCCTGAATAAAACACATACGCAGTAGAAACAGAGAGAACTCTCACCTGCTCTGGATGTCCTCCAGTTTACCAAACAGGCCTGCTTTATTGGTGGCTTCCACCACGTTGGGCGTCTGGTGCACAGTGTTTGCCAGCTCTTTGAAATCACCATCAATCCCCTCAAATCTCTTGGAGTCCTGCAGAGGATTTCACAAGAGAACCCAGCCAGAGGATTTAGGTTCCCAGAAGAGAGGAGAGAGAACCAGTTTAATAGCAAACATCTGGTTTAATGACAGCCCCGATACTGTGGAGCAGCTCAACCCCTAAACTCAGAGTAGGAGCCAATTAATGCGTTCTTAATTACCAGCTATGACGATCATTCATGGCACCGACAGGGTGCAGGGCCTGCATGCATATGAGCCTGTCAGTGATGTAAACCTACACAGCTGTAATTAACTGCATGTTCCTGAATGCAATTCACTCTATAAAGCAGCTATTCTCAACCTTGGGGTCCCGACCCCAACTGGGGTCGCGAGATGATTTCTGGGGGTCTTTTTGTTTTTGGTAATTTTGTGTCTTTTTTTGGTCATTTTGTGTGTTTTTTTTAGTCATTTTGTGTCTTTTTTGGTAATTTTGTGTCTTTTTTTGGTCATTTTGTCTTGTTTTTTTAGTCATTCTGTGTCTTTTTTGGTATTTTTGTGTCTTTTCTGGTCATTTTGTGTCTTTTTTGGATCATTTTGTGGGCAATTTGTGTCTTTTTTGGTCATTTTGTTTCCTTTTTTGGTCATTTTGTGTCTTTTTTAGTCATTTTGTGTCTTCTTTTGGTCATTTTGTTTCTTTTTTGGTCATTTTGTGTCTTTTTTTTCGTCATTTTGTGTCTTTTTTTGGTCAATTCGTGTCTTTTTGTGGTCATTTTTTGTCATTTTGTAATCAATTAGAGTCCTTTTTTGCTTAATTTTATGTCATTTTTTGGTCATTTTGTGTGTTTTTTATATCATTTTGTGGTCAATTTGATTCTTTTTTGGGGTAATTTTGTGTCTTTTCTGACAAATCCCAAAGTATCAAGTTGTTACTTCCCAAGGAGTCTCTGGCTTGAAGCTGACTGTTACACACTCAGGAGGTCAGAATGGACCTTTAAACTGATAGCAAAGGACTTAGATTAAAAGTACCAATACAATATAAAAAATATATAAATGCACAGACAGAGAGATGTTTTAGTTGTTGTCTGCTTCATTATTTGTCCAAAATTCGTCGTATCAACTGAGTTTGTATGATCTGAACTGTGAGATTCTGTTCAGTGAACAACATGCAGGTTAAATTGGGGGTCGCCACTCAAAAAGGTTGAGTATTCCTTCTATAAAGTGTGTTACCTCAGGCAGCTGTGAGCGAATGTCCTCTGAACCAATAAAGATGCTCTCCAGGTGGGTCCAGGTCCGCTGCACCTCGAACCAGATGGAAATAACAGAGTCGGCCACAGACAGCTTGCTCTGCCACAACGAGACTTCCTCCAGGAAGTGGGCGATGTATTTGGAGGACATGAGGTTCTGCAGCTGCACCTGGTTGTCCTCCAGAGTCTCGATCAGCTCCTCGTCTGTACGAAGAAGAGGCACCTGGGTCCGGTGGTGGGGCTCGTACTGGAACTGCATACCTGGACGGGATCAATACACTCCATCAGCAGGTCTACTCTGGATGGAATTGACCTATGGCTAAGCCCCGCCCCCAAACGCGATGAGCCAATCACAGTGTGCATAACTAACCCAATACACTCGGACATTCTCTACTTTCACGTCCATTGAAATGCATTGGAGATATGCTGTGTTCGATTGCACTCGGAACTCGGAAAGATCTGACCTTCGAGTCGGAAAAGTGCAATAGAACGGCCCTTGAACTTGGGAATTAGGGTTTTACCGTTGTAAACTTTGGTGACCCCCCCATTGAGGTTACCGCTAGGTGAGGTTACCGCTAGATGAGGTTACCGCTAAGTGAGGTTACCGCTAGGTGAGGTTACCGCTAGGTGAGGTTACCACTAGGTGAGGTTACCGCTAGATGAGGTTACCGCTAGGTGAGGTTACCACTAGGTGAGGTTACCACTAGGTGAGGTTGCTGCTAGGTGAGGTTACCACTAGGTGAGGTTACCACTAGGTGAGGTTGCCGCTAGGTGAGGTTACCGCTAGGTGAGGTTACCACTAGGTGAGGTTACCACTAGGTGAGGTTACCGCTAGGTGAGGTTACTGCTAGGTGAGGTTACCGCTAGGTGAGGTTACCACTAGGTGAGGTTACCACTAGGTGAGGTTACCACTAGGTGAGGTTACCTCTAGGTAAGCTTACCGCTACGTGAGGTTACCGCTAGGTGAGTTATCCGCTAGGTGAGGTTACCGCTAGGTGAGGTTGCCGCTAGGTGAGGTTACCGCTAGGTGAGGTTACCTGTGTATACTGCAGGAGGGATGTTACACATGTCCTTATTCTCGCGATATAGCCTTTATTTTTTAACTTTTCTATAGTGATTTTTCTATTTAAATAAATGAATAAACGTTTAATGTAGCCCTTATTTAGTTGTTTTTGTCAAACTAATGAATTAAATGCTGACTCATCTATATTTAACATTAGATGTATTACATCGCTTAAAATCAAGAGGGCTTCACAACCCCCCATGGATCTTTGGCGCCCCCCTGGGGGGGTCGGGCCCCCCATGTTGGGAATCACTGGACTAAAGGACAGTCCGGATTACAGCATAACATCCCTTTGTGTACCTGTCCATGTTGAGTTGAGTTCAGAGAGGACTTTCTCCATCCCCATCTCCTTCACAGCCTTGTCCACAATCCCTCTCACCTCGTCTTCAAAGCAGTGCAGGTTCAACTGCAGCAGGTCAGCAAGACTGGTGTCCTGTTAGAGACAAGACACATCTGAGCTACACGATATCATGATATATGACAGGGGTGGGCAACCTTTACTAACTAAAGAGCCACTGTTGGCCAAAAAAAAAGAGAAAATCGCGGAATGGAGCCCCAAACCTTATATTGAGCCTAAATTAAAATTAAACAGCCTAATAAGTCTAAATTAGCCTACCAACATTATTGATAGCCATATTGAGCATTTATTAATATGATTTTGAAAACTAGCCTATATCAGGGAACTCAAAACTAAACTCAAAGTTGGCAAAACTTAAAGGTTAAGGCACCGGGCCGGAGACTTTCATAAGTTATGAAGAACATTTTAGTTGACTTAAATGTCAAAACTTTTTTAATATGCTGTAGAAAGGCTATACAATTTTACAATTGAGGAATACAAATAGCTTTTGGTCTACACCATTGATAAATGAACATTTTAATGTAAAAATATATATATAATGTTTTTGTCTCAGCCACGGGGAGCCCCTGCAGGCGGCCTAAAGAGCCACATGAGGCTCTGGAGCCACAGGTTGACCACCCCTGATATATGATGTGAGTTTTAGTTTCAACATTAATACATTAACTTTGTGCAATTTTTAAACGGAATATGTCACAGAGGATTATCAAAAGATCGCCTCGTTTAATTTACGTGTTTGATAACTTTTTTGGAACCGTGGTTGCAGCACATTCAGTTTATAATGGCGTCACCTACAAGCAAGAAAACTGAGTGCTTCTGCAGGCAACGAAATTGACTACAGCAGTACCTCTTGCTGCCTGCAGGTGGCAGTATCTAACATCAGCACTATGAAGACCTGGAGACCTTCTTAGGATTTTTAGGGAAATTAACTGACTAAACAAGACACAACATGACTAAAAAGACATAACATGACTAAAAAAAGACACAAAATTATGAAAAAAAGACACAAAATAACTAAAAAAGACACAACAACAGACACAAAATGACCAAAAAAGACACGAAAAGACATAAAAAGGATTCGAAAATGGACAAAATAGCCCAAGACTCCATAGAGTTAATGTCTCTAAATTGCAATAATTTTTTGATAATAATTGCAATAAAAAACTATCAAAGAAATGCAATTTAATAGCTGTGATTTGTCGCTGCTAAAGCTTTGTTAGCTTCCCCGGCTAACAGAAGGAGCTGCTTCACACTAACCAGATCCTGAGGCTCAATGCAGACACAGTGTCTGCATTGCATTGTTATTGCTAATCCGTAGAATAAAGTGTAAACCTGGGTCATGGTGAAGTGGACTCCAGTAGCAGCCATCAGCTGGTGCCAGTGGCGTGCTCGTATGGCGGGGTTCTGCAGCTCCGCCACGGCCCGCAGGGACGTCAGGAGGTTCTTCACCCGGCCGTCCAGACCGGAGAAGGCCTCCCAGGCTCTCACCTGTCACACACAGAGACCAGCAATCAATACAAGAGCTGCTGAAAGAGAAGTAGATAAAGCTCAGGCTTTATTTACTTCCACTGAAGTTGACCTTCATGTATTTACACACAATTGATGCGTCTTTACTGTTGCTGTACCTGACAAGCCTCGTCTTCCTGTTCTTGTCTTCCTACAATACTACTACACTGCAAAAAAGGTGTGTCTAAAACAAGATAAAACACTAAATCTGAGGGAAATTATCTTGCTACATGGACAGATAATTTACCTTGACAAGATTTCTTAAATTAAGATTATTAAATCTAGAAATAAGCATTTTCCAGAACTTTGAAATCATCACCAAAAAAAGGACACAAAATGACCAAAAAAAGACACAAAATGACTTTAAAAAAAGACACAAAATGACAAAAAAAAGACACAAAATGACTAAAAAGACACAAAATGACCAAAAAAGAATCAAAATGACACAAAAAGACACAAAATGAGAACAGTGTCGCAATGCAACATGGGACTTTTCCAAAACTTTGTAATCATCACAAAAAAAAGACAAAAGGACCAAAAAAAGACACAAAATGACCAAAAAAAGAAACAAAATGACCAAAAAAGACACAAAATGACAAAAAAAAGACACAAAATTACCAAAAAAGACTCATAATGACTTAAAAAAGACTTGGGGTCGCCAAGGAGTGTCACAATGCATCATGGGACTTTTCCAGAACTTAAATCATGGTGGAAGACGACTATAGCGGAGGGAGCTCAGATATAACAGCTATAAGCTGTCAAATACTTTTTGAATTTCATTTCTATCTGCTACAGAGGCTGAAAAATCTATTATTTAGTAGGAAGAGTTGACACTTCTGTTGAATTTACAGAAAAACTTCAGGTTTTAGGGGGTTATTTTAAAATCACCCAGAGGTTTTACAGGCATTTTTTTACAGGCGTTTTAGACCTAAATGGGTTAAATAATCAACCTGTTTGCTGGCAACTACTTTCCTCTAATTATATTTATTTTATGAATGATATTGGATGTCAAAGAGAGATTTAGAAATGTCCTGACCCATGCTGCCCTCCTCACCTCTTTATCCAGCCCTCGTATATCTTTAGAGAAGCGTTTGCACTCCAGCTCCATGTCCTCCACGTGGATCTCCGTCCAGGGAGTCCTCCTCCAGGCCGCCATGCTGGACTCCACCATGGTGATCATGTCCCACAGCTCCTTCAGCAGGCCCACCTCACGCCTCCAGGGAGCAGAGTGGACAAAGTGAGTTACACTGGCATGAAAACTGGAACTCTCACACACTGACTGTGAATGTAAAAGAGCATCTCAGCCATAACGGCTCATTAGATTCGGATTTTGGCAGCAGGCTGGTGGTATTTTCTGCTTCCAGCTTTGGGCTTTTACCTGCATTGACACAAAATGACTAAAAAAAGATACAAAATGACTTAAAAAAAGACACAAAATGACAAAAAAAGACACAAAATGACTAAAAAGAAGACACAAAATGACTAAAATAAAGACACATAATGACTAAAAAAAAGACACAAAATGGCTACAAAAAAGATACAAAATGACCAAAAAGACACAAAATGACCAAAAAAGACATAAAATGACTAAAAAAAGACACAAAATGACCAAAAAGATACAAAATGACTAAGAAAAGACACAAAATTACTAAAAAAAAGACACAAAATGACCAAAAAAGACAAAATGAATTAAAAAAAAGACACAAAATGACCAAAAAAAGACACAAAATGACTAAAAAAAGACACAAAATGACTAAAAAAAGACACAAAATGACTAACAAAAGGACTAACAAAAGACACAAAATGACCAAAAAAGACACAAAAAGACACAAAATGACTAGAAAAAGACACAAAATGACTACAAAAAGAAACAAAAAGACACAAAATGAGAATACATGTGGGAGTGCCGCAATGCAACATGGGACTTTTCCAGAACTTTGTAATCATCACCAAAAAAAACAACACAAAATGACCAAAAAAAGACACAAAATGACAAAAAAAAGACACAAAATGACTAAAAAAAAAGCCACTCACTATATTGTGATTCTGGCAGCAGGCTGGTGGTATTTTACCTGCATTGTCGGAGCTGTTTGTACTCGGAGACGGTGACCTCGAACAGGCTGGCGGACTCCACCAGGGACGCCATGACGGCCTCCCGCTCCAGGATCTGGCCCTGGAACGAGTCCAACATCTGGTAGGGGCTCTCACTGTCAAACCTGGACCGATGCATGATCACACACAGGCAGACACACACACACACACACACACACACACACACACACATTTGGGTGATTCTCATGAACATGGTGCAGCTCATAGCAATAATCCAAGAGCAGTGAATACATATTTTCTTTGACCCTTTATAACATATACAATCTAAAGTCACTGTTTCATATGAATTTATGATCTTTTTTTTTAATTTTTTTTTTAAATTGTGCAATAATACAATACAGCGATATGGACAGACAGGGTGTGAATATTAAACAACGACAATAATGGTACCCCTGTGTATATGTGTGTGTGTGTGTGTGTGTGTGTGTGATAATAATAATATCCATATATTAAATAATAATAATAAATATTATGTATCATTATTAGGCAGAGAAAGCGGTACTACTAAAATGTAAATAGAATAATGATTAAATATATATATATATATATATATATATATATATATATATATATATATTTTGTTGTTGTTTATATATATATTTTTTTTTTTTAAATAAAAAAAAATAAAAAAAGAGCATGCATGCCTAACAATAATACTAATAATGATAATTACAGGAGAGAGGAGAAAAATAAGAGAAAAAAAATAAAAATAAAAAATACAATTTATTCAATCTTTTTAAGGTATTTTCTGACATTTTTACAGACACTGTGAGCTAAATTCATAACTGTAACACATTCTTAAATTAAAAAACAAAACAATGAAAGGTTTCATATATATGTATTAGTATATATATATATATATATATATATATATATATATATATATATATATATATATATATATACATATATATATATATTATAAATATTTATTATAAGTGTGAGGAAACCATGACATTTTTATCTGGATGCATTAAAGTAATAAAATTGTGAATCAAAAATATGTATAAGAATATAGAAAATATTATTTTAACACAAAACAATGAATTGTGCCTCATTTTGGCTATATTGTTCATTCATATAAAAGTGAAATATATTTAGTTTAATAAAGTATGTCCTTATAATCTTCACAGACAGAACTTAGACTGGCTTGATGAGAATCACCCATTTCCAGCAGCTGAGTATAAAGCAGGAAGTGTTGAGGTAATGAGGGCTGCAGCTTGCCAAGCCTGACTTGGCTGCATCAGAACCAGACTGGAGTCTCTAACTGCACTCTGACAATTAACAATGACTTCCATGGCATTAATGGGAAAATAATCACCAGGTTATTAAGAGACCAATTACACACATAACTAATCTGACAATTAGACATTATGACGAAGCATCTCCACCTATGAATTAATTATCCTTATGTTAAGATTCAATTAGCCTTGTCGGATGTGTGAGCCTCCAGATAACACTTGTCTGTTATCAGGTGAGAAGACAGCAAGGACGTTCTTATCCTTTCAAAGGTACGTCCATTAATTATGAATATAGCTCTTAACACTGCATAATCAGTTACAGAGTGCTCGACAGCAGGGGTCTCAAACTTGTGGCCCGCAGGCCAATTGTGGCCCTCGTGATGATATTTTGTGGCCCCCACCTTGATATGAAAGTTTAATGTGAGTTACATATGAATGGCACTTTACCGTGTTGTGTGTGGAAGGTCCCTTTAATGACTTTTTTGTGTCTTTTTTGGTAATTTTGTTTCTTTTTTAAGGTTTTTTTTCTGTCATTTTGTGTGTTTTTGGGTCATTTTGTGTGTTTTTTCTAATAATTTTGTGTCTTTTTTGGTAATTCTGTGTATTTTTTTTGTCATTTTATGTCTTTTTTGTAATTTTGTGTCTTTTTTAAGTAATTTCGTTTTTTTTTCAGTCATTTTAGTCGTTTTGTGTCTTGTTTTTTAATAATTTTGTGTCTTTTTTTGGTAATTCTTCGTCTTTTTTGTAATTTTGTGTCTTTTTTGTAATTTTGTGTCTTTTTTAAATCATTTTGTGTCTTTTTTTGGTAATTCTGTGTATTTTTTGGTAATTTTTTGTCTTTTTAAAGTAATTTTGTGTTTTTTCAGTCATTTTGTCTTTTTGTAATTTTGTGTCTTTTTTGGTCATTTTGTGTCTTTTTTTAGTAATTTTGTGTCTTTTTTTGGTCATTTTGATACTGCCTTCAGGTAATTTGAGTTTGAGACCCCTGCTCTACAGAAAGAGTTATAATATATATTTATACACTGTATATGTTAGAAATTTATTAGTTGTTCCTTACCAAGTTAAAAAAAACCCTTTAGATTTAGAAGTGTTAGATAATTTATCTTGTTTTAAGAGTTAATTTCTTATTTTAAGCGTTCAACATGCTTATTTCTAGATTTAACAATCTTAATTTAAGAAATCTTGTCAAGGTAAATTATCTGTCCATGCAGCAAGATCATTTCCCTCAGATTTACTGTTTTTATCTTGTTTTTAGACGCACCTTTTTTGCAGTGTAGTAGTCAGTAGATATAAGGACACTTTTAAGTCATTAACAATGTTTAATTTCTAAAATATACAGTGTATAAATATATACTATAACTCTTTCTGTAGAGCAGGGGTCTCAAACTCAAATTACCTGGGGGCCGCTGGAGGCAGTATCAAAATGACCAAAAAAAGACACAAAATGACCAAAAAAAGACACAAAATGACAGAAAAAAACCCTAAATTACTTAAAAAAGACACAAAATTACTTAAAAAAGACAAAAAAATAACCAAAAAAGACACAAAATGACCAAAAAAGACAAAAAATGACCAAAGAAATGACACAAAATGACTAAAAAAAGACACAAAATTACTTAAAAAAGACACAAAATGACCAAAAAAGACACAAAATTACTTAAAAAAGACTCAAAATGACCAAAAAAAGACACAAAATTACTTAAAAAAGACACAAAATGACCAAAAAAAGACACAAAATTACTTAAAAAAGACACAAAATGACCAAAAAAGACACAAAATTACTTAAAAAAGACACAAAATGACCAAAAAAAGACACAAAATTACAAAAAAACACACAAAATGACCCAAAAAAGACAGAAAATGACTAAAAAAAGACACAAAATTACAAAAAAAAGACACAAAATGACCAAAAAATACAGAAAATTACAAAAAAAGACACAAAATAGTATAAAAACTATAGTATTTAGTAAACCATTGATTAAGTCTTTATATACTGCTGCTTCATAACTGAATCATGCTGCTGTTAAGCATTCCCAAACAGACGGTAGGAGCCAACGTGTCCTCTACCTGAAGGGCCCGTTGCTGCGGAAGTGTTCCCTGAACGTGTGCTGCTCCACGTCGAACGAAGCACACTTTCGCCGCAGACTCGCCACCTCGATGGCCTGCAGAGGCGCCACTTGTTGTTTGACTAACACAGCCTGCTTTTTCACGTTGTTCCATTTTTCTGGCAACTCCTGCAGATAGACAGATAGATAAACAGATAAACAGAGAGGAGGGAGATAAAGAGGAGGAGATAAAAGGCAAGGAGTGCAGGGGTGACTGGTGATGAATTACCAGGAGGAGGAGCACAAAACAGAGATAAGCAACTGGAAGACAGAGAGAAAAGAAAAGAGGAATGGCTTCTGTCTTCGCTCAAAGGAACACAGGGAGGAATATGTGCTGGTTAACCCTCTGGAGTCTTAAAAAATGTTTACCATGCCATGTTGGAATTGTTTTTTCAGCAAAACATCACCTATTTGACATGGTTACTATTTTTTTTTTTTCATTTTGACTTACTTGATCAACATTTTGGACAGAAATAACACACAAAAACACACAAAAGAACAAAAAAAATACAAAAAATGCACACAAAGACACAAAAGAACAAAAAAAATACACATAAAAACACAAAAAAATACACAAAATGACAAAAAACACAAAAAATGACAAAAAACATGGATAAAAACACAATAACAAACACAAAACACAAAAAACACGGATAAAAACACAAAAACAAACACAAAAACAAACACAAAAAATTACAAAAAAATGGATAAAAACACAAAAACAAACACAAAACACAAAAAAACACGGATAAAAACACAAAAACAAACACAAAAAACACAAAAAATTACAAAAAACATGGATAAAAACACAAAAACAAACACACAACACACACAAAAATACAAAAAAAAATGACAAAAAACAAACAAAACACAAAAAATACATATAACACAAAAAATGACAAAAAACATGGATAAAAACACAAAGATAAACACAAAACACACACAAAAAATACAAAAAAACATGCATGAAAAAACAAAATCCACACAAACAATACAAAAAAACACACAAAAACAAACAAAAAATTACAATAAACACAGAAACAAGACAGAACTTTAGAGTTCAGCTGACAGCAGAGCTGGATGCTGCTTTGTTTCTACGTCGTGGCATCATAAGAGGTGATGAGAATAAGAAGTGGTGCTCATTAAATGACGACCAAGTAACTGAACATCTGTCCTCACCTCCAGCTGTTTGTAGACCATGTCAGGCAGCTCCTGCTCATAGACCTTCAGCAGAGCGATGGTCTTCTGTAGGGGCTCAAACATGGCGTCGGTACTGTTCTGTCTCTCTTTAACAGCCAGCAGGTGACCCAGGACCCCCACCAGGCCCCCGTAGTCCCCCTCCTCCACCTGCTGATTGAGGCCACAGGCAGCCACACTGATGAACTCCTCCAGATCTGACAGACTGAGGAGAAAACACAGGGGTCATCTCAGGGTCGCACATTAAAGTGCTATTGTAGTGATGGGACCATGAAGCCTCATGAAGCATTTCCTTTATTTTTTGACCCCACTAGATGGCGGTCTTGGCTTTAAAAAAAGGCTTCATCAATGGTGATTGAGTGTGTTTTCAGCCCTTTGTTGGACAAAGAGCGCCATCTCTTGGGCTCCGTAAATAAAGAAAATGCTTCACGAAGCTCCGTTGTCCCAACACTAGCGATTTGTAAATTGGTACAATAAAGATCAGTTATGTGTTAGCCTGTGAAAACATATAATTTGATGAACCTGGTATCACAGGAATCCATGAAATAGCCACGGATTTCGCTACAATGCAAGTTAATGACAGTCATATCCCGTGGCTATTCCAACATACAAAGTGATTATGTACATTCACTGAGTGAATATTTAGAAAATAAAACATATATTTCTCGCTAGAAATGTGATCAAAATCCATTTTTATGCAGAAACTAAGTCAAAACATTATTTTTTTTCACTAAAAATGAGAGAACTGTCCGCCATGTTTTTTGTTCTGACCGCTGGAACCTTGAAAGTCACGTGACTTGGAACAAACCAATAGGAAAAAATATCCATGGAATAGCCACGGGATATGACTGTCATTAACTTGCATTGTAGCGAAATCCGTGTCAGTTTCACGGAAATTTGAGTGATTCCGTGGCTATTCCACGGATTTTGAGTTAAGCGAATCCGTGGCTATTCCACAGATTCCTGTGAGACCAGGTTGAATTTGACTATGCATGTGCAACATTTAGAAACAACGGGCATAAATCCATCTAACGTTTGCGAACTTTGGCCACAATCAGCTACTGGTCATACCAGACCAAATGAGGCTGTAGAATCAAAACCCTTGAGTGTATTAAACTGTACTTCACCTGTTGGTCACATGATCGATGAGATGCTGTTTGAACATGAAGCTCCACTTCTTAATGACGTTAAGCAAGCCGCTCTTCATGCTGCTGCCATCCACCCTCATCCACCCGTGGAACACATGCACCGGCTCCAGAGCCTGCACCTCCTCGTAGATCTTCTCATACCTGGAAATATTCGTCATATCAGTGGAAGCGCAACCGAACTCTAGTGTTTCAGGATTAATCCAAACGAACGACACACTCATGCTAGGGCTGCACAAATAATCCAATTTTAAACGCCATTTGTAAAAGCCGGCGAAGCAGTGTTGGCAACTTAGCAACTCTCTTGCTATATTTGGCCACTTTTCAGACCCCCTTAGCAACTATTTTTCATAAAGCGACTGCGACTTTTCCTGGTGTTATTGGAGACTTTTGGAGACTCGTTCTTACTCTTCTTAACGAGCCGCTCATTAAGCGCTGAACAAGACATTTTTAACAAACAAAACGTTCAAATAAACTGCTGTTAAGTGAAAATACAGCAAATACAAATCCAACAACTTTTTCTGGTGTTATTAGAGACTTTTGGAAACAAAAAGACACAAAATTACCAAAAAAAGACACAGAATTCTGAAAAAAAAGACAATAAATATTATTAAAAAAAGAAGAGTAAGAAGGAGTCGAAGTGGCACATTCCTCCTGCAGCAGTCTCTCCCAGCTGCAGAGCCGGAGGGGATGTTAACCCCTTAGCGTCCTGTCTGCAAATTGCTAACAGGCTAACAGTTAGCTCTGTAGTAGTACAGTGTGTATGTGCTAACAGGCTAACAGTTAGCTCTGTAGCAGTACAGTGTGTATGTGCTAACAGGCTAACAATTAGCTCTGTAGCAGTACAGTGTGTATGTGCTAACAGGCTAACAATTAGCTCTGTAGCAGTACAGTGTGTATGTGCTAACTGGCTAACAGTTAGCTCTGTAGCAGTACAGTGTGTATGTGCTAACAGGCTAACAGTTAGCTCTGTAGCAGTACAGTGTGTTAGGCTGCTGCTGCAGGAGGTGTTCACTTAGCGATCTCTGTTTGTTTACAACAAGCACCGGACACTAAAAACTGTTCCTATTGTTTGTTTAAAAGTAGAGCAATAAAAATACAGATGTTTTCCCTAACATGATTAATAATTGTGATTAATAATCGTGATTACAATATTGATCCAAATAATCATGATTATCATTTTGGCCATAATCGTGCAGCCATAATTCCTTTTGACTGATACCCACCCGTCCACCTGTTCTCTGAAGTTCTCCAGTGTCGGTGGACTCTCTGAGAGGCTTTCATCAGTATAAACCTCCGTCTCCTGGCTTGCGACCGCGTGGCCGTAAAGAAGGAACTGACGGAGGAACTCCTTCCTGTCGTCCACATACAGGTAGCTGTAGCGCTCCAGAGAGTTGAGAAACTCGCAGCATGTTGCCATGACACCCTGCACACGATCCATGAGGAGAAGACGCATTTCTGCCAGATCGGCCATGTCCTCCATGTCAGCCTGAGGGGACATTTTGGTTAGTTTTCTAACATTTAGACCAGGGGTCTCAAACTCAGATTACCTGGGGGCCGCTGGAGGCAGTATCAAAATGACCAAAAAAAGACACAAAATTATTTTAAAAAGACACAAAATGACACAAAAAAGACACAAAATGAACAAAAAATACACATAATTACCAAAAAGACACAAAATTAAAAAAAAAAGGCACAAAATGACTGAAAAAAACTAAATTACTTAAAAAAGAAACTAAATGACCAAAAAAGACTAAAAATTATTAAAAGATAGACACAAAATTATTTAAAAAAAGACACGAAATTACCAAAAAAATACACAAAATTACCAAAAAAAGACACAAACTTACTAAAAAAGACACAAAATTACCAAAAAAAGACACAAAATGATTTTTAAAGAGACACATTATTTAAAAAAGACACAAAATTATTTTAAAAAAGACACAAAATTACAAAAAAAAGACACAAAATTACAAAAAAAAGATACAAAATTACAAAAAAAGTAATTAAAGGGACCTTCCACACACAACACGGTAAAGTGCCATTCATATAAAACCCACATTAAACTTTAATATCAAGGTGAGGGCCACAAAATATCGTCAAAAGGGCCAGAATTGGCCCACGGGCCGTGAGTTTGAGCCCCCTGGTTTAGACAGTGAGGTTGTTAAAGCTGAGGCTGATGAGTGTCTCTACCTGGTAGTGGGGGAAGGGGCTCTGCTGGGCGAGGCGAGGCACCAGGGAGGAGACCCTGAACACATCGTTGATGAGGCTCTCCACCAGCTCGTACAGACTGTCTCCTGCCCCGAAGTCCAGAGGAGGATCAAACACCATGTCAGGAACCTTCAGGTCCAGCTGAGCCTCGAAGAGAGGAGCTGCAGCAGCTCTCTGGTCTGGAGACAAAGGAGGTAAAGGTAAACAGTTAAAGCTGCAGCAGAAACACTACAACAGAAAAACACTTGGATTTATCAAAGTAAGTGACTTAAGACTCATGTTTCATTCAAAACATTCACTAAATGTGCACATTAACTCTATGGAGCATTTTTGAATCCCTTTCATGTATTTTTGTGTCTTTGTAAGTTATTTTGTGTCTTTTTTTTGGTAATTTTTTGTCATTTTTTTGTCATTTTGCGTCCTCTGTGGGTTTTTTTTGGTCATTCTGTCTTCTCATTTTGTGTCTTTTATGGTCTTTTATGGTCTTTTTTTAGTAATTTTGTGTCTTTTTTTGTGGTCATTTTGTGTCTTTTTGGTCTTTAACCTCACCTAGCGGTAACTTCACCGAGCGGTAACCTGACCGAGCGGTAACCTCACCGAGCGGTAACCTCACCTAGCGCTAACCTCACCTAGCGCTAACCTCACCTAGCACTAACCTCACCTAGCGCTAACCTCACCTAGCGCTAACCTCACCTAGCGCTAACCTCAGCTAGTGGTAACCTCACCTAGCGCTAACCTCACCTAGCGCTAACCTCACCTAACAACACAAACACAGCGATAAAGGAAAAATGGCGAAGTGTCAGGGAGACGAAAATGCTGAATATTTCAAAAAGAAAAAGAGAGGCTACCACGAAAGTCACATTGAGTTCGGCTTCATAGAAGCAATGGACAATGGGGGGGTCGCCAAAGTTTACAATGGTAAAAATGTGGGTCCCTCAAGTTGGTTAGGTTCCTAGGGAACCAGTGCTCTAACGCTTCTAAATCTAAGTTTTTTTTTTATCTTGGTAAGAAACAAATACTTTGCAGTGTGCAGCACAGAGTGACTGAGATCTACCCAGAACAGAAATACTTATTTTGTCATATTTATCAAGTGGTGCTGCAAGTCGGTATTGAAAAATTAACCATGTGGTTGATGTTGTTACTTCATTAGTTCAAGAGCACTAAACTCTGCTGCTGGAGGCTGAACAGGCTGCGACCACACAGCTGTCAGCTGCTTCAGGCCGGGAATTAGCTGAATTAGCTGTTGATATAACTGTAATATCAACAGCTCATTCAAATCTAGTGGGGTCAAAAAAATAAAGGAAATGCTTCACAAAGCTTCATTGTCCCAACACCAATTTTTGGTAAGTGCGGTGCTTTTCTGTATGATTTTTCTGTGTTTTGTTACCTGTGTTATCCAGGAAGAACCTGAGAGAGCACTCGATGCTGTTGAAGAATCCGTCGATGATCATGTTGTCAACGTACTCGACGTAGGCGTTCCACTCCTCGGAGGTCTGCTCGGCTCTGAACAGCTCCAGGTTGCTCTAAGACATGAGACAAAGCCTTACACTCAAACCAAACCATCACCTCAGAGTGATGAAATGAGAACAGGACACCAAAGGAAGGAAGGAAATCCTCTTAACATTTTACAATAACCATCATTTGGTAAATAATTGGTTTATAAACCATCGATAAACATCACTTAGTTGGCTGACAGCAGGGCTCCATGCTGCTTCGTTTTTACGTTGTGAAGAAGTTGTGACAAAAGACAAAAAAGACACAAAATGACCCAAAAAGACACAAAACAACTAAAAAAGACACAAAATGACCAAAAAAATACACAAAATGAACAAATAAGACACAAAATGACAAAAAAGACACAAAAATGACCAAAAAAGACACAAAATGACCCAAAAAAGACACAAAATGACCCAAAAAAGACACAAAATGACCAAAATAAGACACCAAAAGACAAAAAATGACCAAAAATGTCACAAAATGACTAAAAAAATACACAAAATGACAAAAAAAAATGACAAAAAAGACACCAAAAGACAAAAAATGACCAAAAATGTCACAAAAGGACTAAAAAAATACACAAAATGACAAAAAAAATGACAAAAAAGACACAAAATGACAATACATATGTCATATGTTTATAAACCATCTATAAACATCACTTAGTTGGCTATTGTAAAGTGTTACCGAAATCCTTTTATTCACCTTCAGCAGGAAGTGGATCTTCTCTCCGGAGGACCTTATCAGAGTGTAAAACCTATCAATCCTCTCTGATCTATCCTCCAAACTGATCAGTGCATCTTTTTTGCCCTCCTTCCTGTCAAACAGGGGGCTGGCCCAGGACCTCATGCAGGTCTGGATCTGCTCCACGTTGTCCTTGGTCCTCTGGAGTCGGCTCTCCAAGTCACAGACGGAGTCCCGCACCTCCTGGATGTACTCCCAAATGCCTAGAAAGTCAAAGATGATTATGTTCAACAAAGGGCTGAAAACACACTCAATCACCATTGTTGAAGCCTTGTAGAACCTGATAATGTAATGAATTCTCGATAATATAATAAAAATCTGCACTTGAGTCCATTGAAAATGTAATAAAACCTGATAATGTAATAACTTCCCAATAATGTAATAAAGTATAACATTTATGGGAGGCTTTTGATCAAATCAAAGATGGCGGAAAATCCAATATGGCCGAAAAACCCCAGTGAGGATGCATTGAGCTTGGATTGGCCCAAGGGTTCCAGTGATACATCCTTTGAGAAAAATGGATGAACGGGTCAAAAGTTAATAAACATTCAACTTTGACCTGTTGGTGGCGCTAGAGCTCTTGAGCTAGAGTTGCCTACACAGTATCACCACTTGACTTGACTACTGTTAAATTATTACAATATTGGGGAACTTATTATGACCTGTTAGTAATGTCTGTAGGCTAATTTAGACTAAGAAGGCTGTTTTGTCTTCATTCTAAGGCTCAAAATAAGGTTTGCGGCTCCATTCTGACTGTTTTTCCCTTTTTTTGGCCAACAATGGCTCTTTGGTTAGTAAAGGTTGCCGACCCCTGTCCCAACACTACCACATACTGAACCAACGGCTTCACTGGAGAGGCAAAATGTTACTTAAACGATTTTTAAAAACGCTCACTGTAGCTCGTGTCATTAATTCAAAGTGCTGCCAACAGCTTATTTATTTTGTGTCTCCACCTATTAATCAACATGACTCAGAGTGTAGAGCCATGCTGGCGGCTCTGTGGTGGAGCTCTGTCAGCATACTAAAATGTTTGGCAGGTAATATTTATCATGTTCTTACTTTAGCATGTCCGCATGCTAACATTTGCTAATTAGCACAAGATACAAAGTACAGCGAAGGATGATGATTCGTTTTGCAGGTTTGAAGTCTGAAGAAGGACTGAGCCGCCTGGTAGCGCAGGCAGCCAGCAGGAAGCCTTTTTCTGTTTCTGTTGTGTTTGAATGAAGTGTGTTTTGCATTAAAAGGCAATTAAGCTAATCAATTCACCACTAACAGTGCTGTGGAGCACTTTACTAGCACTAAACCAGAAGAACAAACACAACTAGAAACCGCTAGTAATGCTTAATACAAGTAATGTTATGATACTATATCATAATGACACTCACTATGTGTGGGTGTGTGTGTGTGTGTATGTGTAATTAAAATCACATAAAGTTACCTGTGTGTGCGTGTATGAAGCATGTGTATGCATGTGTGAGGAGAAAAAATCCACAGTATAACAATAGTTAGCACTCGAGCACTGGTGCGATTGCCCCGTGGCCCTAATTAATTAGAACCTGATCAGGGTTTTTTCCTACTGTACTAAACCACGACGTCTGCGTACCCTCACATCCCTACTTGTATCCTGCTTTATTTGAATAATCCAGAGTAAGTGGTAATTATCAGAGAGTATGCTGACCTTGGCTGTTCCAGTTCAGACTCTCCTCTGCCTTTTTGAGCTGAGCGTCGATGTCGTGGAGCTGGCCCTGAACCAGAGGGACCTCCACATCCAGCACAGAGTGGATCACCTGCAGCCAGACAGGGAGAGAGATCAGACACGGAGAAAGATGTCGTGTGATCTTCAGGCTTGGGCGGAGTCAGGAAGAAAAAGTCCAAATGGAAAGAAAAGTCGAAGTCAGGAAGAAAAAGTCAAAATGAGAAAAATAAAGTTAAAGTCAGAAAAAAAATTCAAAAAAGTTGAGGTCACGGAAAAAAAATTGGAGTCAAGAAAAAAAGTCAAAATGAGAAAAAAGTCGAAGTCACGAAAAAAGTCGAAGTCAGGAAAAGTCAAAAAGTCATGAAAAAAGCCCCAAATGTCAAAATGAGGGGAAAAGTCAAAGTCACGAAAAAAGTCAGAATGAGAAAAAAGTCAGAATGAGAAAAAAGTCGAATTCAAGAAAAAAAAGTCAAATTCATGAAAAACAAGTCAAAATGAGAAAAAAAAAGTCGAAGTCACAAAAATGAAGTAAAAGTCAGGAAAAATAGTCAAAATGAGAAAAAAGTCGAAGTCATGAAAAAAAGTCAAAATGAGAGAAAAAAGTCGAAGTCAAGAAAAAAGTAAAAAAAAAGTCAAAATGGGGAAAAAAGTCAAAGTCGCAAAAAAAAGTCAAAACGAGAAAAAAAAGTCGAAGTCAAGAAAAAAAGTCAAAATGAGAAAAAAAAGTCAGAATAAGAAAAAAGTCGAATTCATGAAAAAAAGTCTAAGTCATGAAAAAAGTCAGTCACGAAAAAAAAGTTGAATTCACGAAGAAAAAGTCAAAATGAGAAAAATAAAGTTAAAGTCAGAAAAAAAATTCAAAAAAGTTGAGGTCACGGAAAAAAAATTGGAGTCAAGAAAAAAAGTCAGATGAGAAAAAAGTCGAAGTCACGGAAAAAGTCGAAGTCACGAAAAGTCAAAAAGTCATGAAAAAAGCCCCAAATGTCAAAATGAGGGGAAAAGTCAAAGTCCCGAAAAAAGTCATTATGAGAAAAAAGTCAAAATGAGAAAAAAGTCAGAATGAGAAAAAAGTCAAAATGAGAAAAAAGTCTGAATGAGAAAAAAGTCTGAATGAGAAAAAAGTCGAATTCAAGAAAAAAAAGTCAAATTCATGAAAAACAAGTCAAAATGAGAGAAAAAAGTCGAAGTCAAGAAAAAAGTAAAAAAAAAGTAAAAATGGGGAAAAAAGTCAAAGTCGCAAAAAAAAGTCAAAACGAGAAAAAAAAGTCGAAGTCAAGAAAAAAAGTCAAAATTAGAAAAAAAAGTCAGAATGAGAAAAAAGTCGAATTCATGAAAAAAAGTCTAAGTCATGAAAAAAGTCAGTCACGAAAAAAAAGTTGAAGTCACGAAAATAAAGTCGAAGTCAGGAAAAAAAGTTAAAATGAGAAAAAAGTTCTATCTATCTATCTATCTATCTATCTATCTATCTATCTATCTATCTATCTATCTATCTATCTATCTATCTATCTATATCTATCTATCTATCTATCTATCGAAAATAGAACCAGATTCACATATTGAAACAGAAATCTATGGAACAACATTCTCATACCCAGAGGCAGTGATGTGCTCTTTAGAGAACTGTTTTTGTAGCCAACCTGGAGGTTAACATCACTGGTTCCCTTGACAAAAAGTCAATAGGACTATTGACTTTTGCATTATTGCAGAAAATAAACTCTATGGCAAACAAACGTTTATGAAATGTTTTGTTCAGCAGGATAATCACAAGTGAACATGACTTTTTTATGATTTTTGAAGAGTAAATGTAATCTCCAGCAGTATAAAGCTGACATGAGGCTCTGGATGCAACAACCTCTGTGGTTTCATTTAGCCACAAGCGTTTTTGAGACATTTTCAGAATCCACAGTGGGGTTTCTACTGACATATTTTGTAGAATCAAAAGTGAAAATCTCAGAGAGTTACTGGAGGCCAAAAATCTAAAAATCCAGTAAAAAAAACTTGCTGATTTTCAGACAAGGGAATTAAAAGTGCTAAAATGCTGACTCATTTCTGGGTTTTCGGACCCATTCATGCAATATTTTATATTGACCTTATGTTTCATGACTTTGTTATTACACTGCAAAAAGGTGTGTCTAAAAACCAGATGGAAACACTAAATCTGAGGGAAATGATCTTGCTGCATGGACAGATAATTTACCTTGACAAGATTTCTTAAATTAAGATTATTAAATCTAGAAATAAGCATGTTGAATGCTTAAAAAACTTTAGAATAAGAAGTGTTGGTAACACTTTACAATAACCAACTAAGTAATGTTTATAGATGGTTTATAGACCAGTTATTAACCATTTACAAAGTGCCATACATATTTAATCTTTAGGTATTGCTTTAAAGGTTTATGAATCTTTTCAAAATCATTAACATACTTAATATGGTGTTAAAAATGTTATGAGTAAAACTAAAAACAATTAATAAACTATTAATTATAATTGAATTGTTTGTTAATGGCAAAGTATATAAACTTACATTAATATACCATCTATTTGTCATTTATAAATAATGTAGTTAGTTAAACATTAATAAATTATGTATTTACCATTCTAAAAGGCCTATATACGGTTTATAAATGATGACTAAACATTAATAAACTCTGTTTACCATTTATAAATTATGGTTAAGTGTTACCGAAGTTTTGGATAATTTATCTTGTTTTAAGAGTTAATTTCTTATTTTATTATCTTAGTAAGGAACAAATAATCATCAGGTCACTCTGCTCGGGCCAGTTCATAGCTGCTTGCAGCTTTAATTTATCTTGTTTTAAGAGTAGTAATAATGTGTTTTCAGTGCATTAAAAGGCTCAACCTTGTTGTATCGGCCCACGGTGAGCTCCAGGTTGGCCAGATACTGCCACAGCTGCTCCCTGGTGTCGTAGATCTGCACTGCGCTGTCAGGGATGTCCTGGGTCTGTCTGGCCTCCAGGTACTTCACCTCCCTCAGCACCGAGGCCAGCTAGGAACGGGACCAAAGGGACATGAGAAGCACTGGAAGACATCTCAAGACATCCACAACACATCTGAGTTGCAGCTTTTATCAGTACGGACAATATTTAACATATTTCACACTAAAAAGATGTTTAAAAACACAAATATTCAGTATTTAGGTTTCGATAGTGTTGGGACAACGAAGCTTCGTGAAGCATTTCTTTATTTTTTGACCCCACTAGATGGCGGTCTTGGCTCTAAAAAAAAAAAGTCTTCATCAATGGTGATTGAGTGTGTTTTCAGTTGAACAAAGAGCGCCATCTCTTGGGCTCCGTAAATAAAGAAAATGCTTCATGAAGCTTCGTTGTCCCATCACTACTGAAAACACACTCAATCACCATTGCTGAAGCCTTTTTTTTAAAATTGATTCCATATTCCTCAACATATCAATTGCGACACTCATCTCAGTATTTCTTTTTCATTCCTACAGTGAATAAAACACTTCAAACATACGATCATTGACATCTTTTCATAGTTTTAAATATGCCCTGTCTTCTTATTTTGAGTTAAACTGCACGTGTTACAGATAATGTTATGTACATTTTTTTTTTTTTTTGTAACGCTGCAATTTCAATTTGCAATAATATTATGTTGCTTCTTTCAGTTTTACTAGGCGAATGTTATGGCCAACTTGTGGCCATTGAGAGGTTGTGTTCTTTCTTGTGTTCATTTTTTCTATGTTTGTGTTGATGCCTGTTGTTTTTGTTGTTGTATGTCTGTAAATTGTTGAGTGTTTTGTTCTGTAATGTACTTTAGGACCCCCTCGAAAACCAGAGGATTCCTCTCAAGGGGTTTATCCTACTCAATCAAATTTCCGCCATCTAGTGAGGTCAAAAAATAATGAAACTGCTTCATGAGGCTTCATTGTACCAATACTAGGTTTTGGTGTTGGTGATAAAAACTTTCCACTAAAACTCAGATTAATGAGATGTAGGTTAGAAGTCTTTTAGGGCAGCATCATCCGACACTACTGCCTTTGAATGAAAAATTGAAACACTGGCCCAACTAATTAAAAAGATGAACTTCATTTAAAGATTTATACTCTCTTAAACAGCTGCAGGCGAGTGTACAACACTTACTGGAAGATACATCACCAAACTAATAAATTACTCAGACCTGTCCACAGTTATTTAAAATGGTTATAAGCAGTGACACTTCTTCTTCAAACCTGCGGGTTGAAGTTGACTGAGATGAGCTGAGTGGTTGGGTCCCTGCTGATTAATGGCAGGTTCAGGTTGTACTGGGAACTCTCTCCCACGGTCTCAGTCCACGTCTCATACAGGCTGCTGGAGTATCTGCAACACCAAACACAATGAACACAGACAGTCACAATCACAATCAGACAAAAGTTATTATCACTAGAAAACCGATTTGTACCTTTTCCACCAGGGTATAACATTGTTTCATATCTATCTATAAAAGCAAGAAGCGTCTGTGTGTGTGTGTGTGTGTGTGTGTGTGTGTCAACCATGTTGAATGATTCAGTTTCTTTTTCTTAAAATAACTATTTCTGTGTCTCTTTATATCTCAGTGTACATCCATGTATTACCCAATATACACTTTGTATATTAACACTACACATTAAGAGTATTACACCTCATTGTACATCCCACTTTCACACACAACCTCATTTGACCACAATTGAAAAATCTACTTAATCTCCCACTATATAAATACATACTTCCTACGGGAACTGCACTAGTACATATAATTTGATTTTATTAAATCTGCAGACATCGTTTTTTGTGAAAAAATATAAATGAATCAGAACAGAAAAGTGGATTGTGAAGTCTGTGTGATAAGTTCACTGACATGTCAAAACTAGAAAATTAATAAGACTTGAAGCTGAAATGTGAAACTGTCGAAGTTGGCAGCTTAACTGCATTACCAAGAAAGGCTGATATACTTTGAAAGTATTACAGTTTAGCTTTCAGATTTTATATTAATGATCAAATTTGAAATAATTCAACTGAAAATGCTTAAAGAAGAAATGCTTTATACTTTAAAATGCATAAAAAAAGATAGAAAGATTTGAATACATGCACCCCATCTTAGAAATTACTATTTAGCCTACCTATCTTTAGGAGTTTTAAAGTGGCTATAAGGTTCGATTTTCCAATAATATTCTAATAGTTTCCAGCGAATATCAATGTTCAATGTGTATGTGCTGGATGGTGTGGTACCTTATGGAAAGTAAGTGTTTTATGGAGTTGCAGACGTTGTTGTAGCATGATTAGCATGCTAAGCGGAGATTTAGCTTTATTCACTTCTTATGTTGCATTACTATGTAATTCAGGGATAACATTCATGTTGCTTAGCGTAATGCCCATAATCATTTGATATGAGATACTTACATGCAATATAGTATATAAGCTAATTGGGTTCATGCTAATGTACTTTTAGTGCAGCATACTGCGTAATGTGCTATCTCACCATTAGCATGCTAAGCTAAGCTAAGATTTAAGCCCTTTCTTCTGCATCAGTTTGATCCATTGAAAACAGCAAAAAATTAAACTGTATTAACTGACAGCTAAGCATAATACGGACGGAAAGATAGCGTTTCTTTGTTATTTAAGGTTACACTAGCAAGAGGCATTAGCATTAGCTACAAAATACAATCCTGCACTATACGAATACATACTTCCTATGGGCACTGCACTAGTCACTTAAAAGCAATTTGTACTTTTCCCACCAGGGTATAAAATTGTTTCATATTCTATTTAAAAGGTTTAGGACTTCACAAGGACACGCTGCAAAAAAACCAACAAGCAAGCAGCTAAAAAGCATGTGAATGAGACAATAATTCCCCTATTCTCTGGGGTTGTAAACAGAATGAGAGGCGTGATCCACTCGTCCATATCAAGCAGACAATAAGAGACAGGGAGAGGCAGCGGTGAAAGAGGTTTGTTGTAGGCGTGGGGGGGTAATATGAAGATAAACGCTGATTCATCTGCAAGAGACTGGGAACAGAGAATATGTCAGGGCTCTGTACGGCTATATCAATCTGTAAATAGCCACGATTATGATGAGAACTCCAGGTTGCACTGTGCGCTCCTTATTGGATTTCTGCTGTGAGCTTCATTTCCTGATAGTGGCACCGCAGACGCAGAGGCAATCAACTGCCTCGGTCATGGCCATAAATCACGCCGCATTTTGTCTGTGGGGGTAATGAGTGAGCATGCCCGTCCTGTTCCTGACTTGGATTTGTGTAATAATGGTAGCATTCATCGGAGGCAGCGGCAATGATTATTATAGCATAACAAGGGCTCTAATTTCTGATGGGAGTAAATTGAGGGCAAAGAACTGGCGTTGTTCATCATTCCATTACTCCATTACTATTGGCTGGGGGACACGCAGTGAAGGAGTGATATTAAGCGTGCAAAGCATAAAGAATGGCTGGATGTGTTCCTATGTGTGTGTGTGTGATGTGCACGCTGATATGCATCTTATTCACTCAAGACTTATTCACATACTGTACTTTTGGGTACTTTTGTATCACCATATTTGTAAGGAATGACTCTAGTGATTCTCTAAGCCAGGGGTCTCAAACTCTAATTATCTGGGGGCCGCTGGAGGCAGTATTAAAATGACCAAAAAAGACACAAAATGACAAAAAAAAATACACAGAATTACTTTAAAAAAAGACACAAAATTATTAAAAAAAAGATTCAAAATTATTAAAAACAACTCAAAATTACCAAAAAAGACACAAAATTACTAAAGAAGACACAAAATGACCAAAAAATACACAGAACTACCAAAAAAGACACATCATTATTTAAAAAAAGACACAAAATGACCCAAAAAGACACAAAATGACCAAAAAAAGACAAAATTATTTTTTTTTAAAAAGAAAATTATTTAAAAAAAAGACATAAAATTACCAAAAAAAAGACACAGAATTACCAAAAAGACACAAAATTACCATTCCTGACTTGGATTTGTGTAATAATGGTAGCATTCATCGGAGGCAGCGGCAATGATTATTATAGCATAACAAGGGCTCTAATTTCTGATGGGAGTAAATTGAGGGCAAAGAACTGGCGTTGTTCATCATTCCATTACTCCATTACTATTGGCTGGGGGACACGGAGTGAAGGAGTGATATTAAGCGTGCAAAGCATAAAGAATGGCTGGATGTGTTCCTATGTGTGTGTGTGTGATGTGCACGCTGATATGCATCTTATTCACTCAAGACTTATTCACATACTGTATTTTTGGGTACTTTTGTATTACCATACTTGTAAGGAATGACTCTAGTGATTCTCTAAGCCAGGGATCTCAAACTCTAATTATCTGGGGGCCGCTGGAGGCAGTATCGAAATGACCAAAAAAAGAGACAAAATGACTGAAAAAACACTAAATTACTTAAAAAAGACACAAAATGTCTTTAAAAAAAAAGACACAAAATCACTAAAAAAAGACACAAAATCAGCTAAAAAAGACACAAAATGATTAAAAAAGGCACAAAATGGCCAAGAAAAGACACAAAATGACAAAAAAAATACACAAATTACTAAAAAAGACACAAAATTATTTTAAAAAGAACCAAAATTACATAAAAGACACAAAATTATTAAAAAAAGACACTACATTATTTAAAAAGACACAAAATTACCAAAAAGACACAAAATTACCAAAAAAAGACACAGAATTACCAAAAAAACACACAATTATTTAAACAAGACACAAAATGACCAAAAAAATTACACAAAATTAGTAAAAAAGACACAAAATTATTTAAAAAAGACACAAAATTACTAAAAAAAGACACAAAATTACCAAAAAAAGACAGAATTAGCAAAAGACAAAAAAATATTAAAAAAGACACAGAATTACCAAAAAAGACAAAATTATTTAAAAAAAACACAAAATTCTTAAAAATACTAATTAAAGGGACCTTCCACACACAACGCGGTAAAGTGCCGTTCATATAAAACTCACATTAAACTTTCATATCAAGGTGGGGGCACAAAATATCGTCATGAGGGCCACAATTGGCCCGCGGCCGCGAGTTTGAGACCCATGATCTAAAACGTAAATCTGAGTCGTATTTTGCTGCATGTACAAACTCCTTATATTGATGTTTTTGAGTGGAGACCAGTCTCAGGTAAAAGATTGTTGCCATCTTTGTATAAGAACATTTCTTCAACAGTAAAGAAATGTAAAACCCATCTCCATCTCCTTCTCTCTCTCGACTTTAATGTAACTAAGCTTGATTCATGCAACCCAACCCGACTGGAATAGTTTATCTTGCAGGTTTGGACGTGGTCTAAAGGCCATTTCTCACTTGGCATCAGTGAGCAGCGACAGAGCGTTTGGGATTACGGGAGTCCTGTGAAATAATCCGGAGAGCAGCAACACAGTAATGAGAACATAAATCATGCCTGGAGCTGCCCGTCTCTACAATATTCCACAGGGGTTGCTTCATAAATGTTGTACACTCAACTAATAAAATCACAACCGCTCACTTTAAAAACACTTCTGGTGTGAAATTACAGGAGAAAAAACTTGTCACAGACGGAGCTAATAATTCATTTATGTTGGCGTTTATGATATTTACAGCCCAATAAGGAGGCATCCTCTTCTGTCACTGACTATCTGTTTGATCTTCCTTTGTGTTCTTTCTATTCAGCTGTACACACATCTAAGCATGATGACATATAGTGTAATGCAGCGAGATAAGATCTGCACACACCTGTCCAGCAGTTGCATCATCTCCTCATACTTCTGGATCACTCTGGCCCCCTCTGCACACTCCAGGCACCTGCAGAAAAGAGGAAATTTTACAACCCATGCAAAGGTTATATCCAACACCTTTCTGCAGCAGCCTTTATTCCAAAACATCATTTTTATGAGGCCTTTAAAACAGCAAACAGAGCCATTAACCAAACTGCTTTTTTAACCTTTTGATGCACAACATGGGTCTAAAGTGACCCGACTGAGTTTTTATATTCTATATCTTTGCAATAAATTAATTTCATCACTCAGTTTTGCAGGTTTTCCTCAAATAACTTGTTTTTGATCATCATGCATCCTCATTTTTTATTTTCATTTCTTACTTTTTGAATAAAAACCCTTTTTTTATCACTACGCTTCTAATGCACGAGGTCATTTTTGACCCATGTTGTGCATTAGAAGGTGTTTATATGTTGTCACCAATTTAAAACCTGACAAAGAAGACGCAAATATTAACCCTCTGGTGTCTGATATACCACATAATACTTACTATACCCATGTTTGGTATTTGGTATTTTCTTAGCAAAACTTCAGCATGATCTGACAATTATTTTTTTTTCCACTTTAACCCACTTCATTAACCCTTTGGAGTTTGGGGCTATTTTGATGGGTTTTGACTATTTTTCATTCTGCCTCTATAAACGACTTAAAAAATGTTGGTGTCATTTTTTTCAACACAACCTCGCCTGATTATTATTTTTGTCATTTTGACTTACTGGATCGACATTTTGAACACAAAAAAACCCACAAAAAAAAAATACAAAAACCACATACAAAAAAAACATTAAACACACAAAAAATACACAAAAAACATACATAAAAAACACATCAAAACACAAAAAATACACAAAAAATGACAAAAAATAAAGAAAAACACACAAAAAACACACAAAAAAATACAAAAACCATATACAAAAAAACATAAGACACAAAAAAATACATAAAAAACATAAAAATACACAAAAAAACACAAAAAATACACAAAAACACACTAAAAACACCAAAAATGGCAAAAAAAACACGAAGCCCAAAATATTGCATTAAAAATGTTGAAAGCACACAGCAAAATTCAATAAAATCTCTGCAAAGACAGTAATATCATGTTTGGAAAAATAGATATATAATGATCTGTTGTAATAAAAAAAAAGATATTCAAACACACAGGAAGCATAAATAACATGGAAATGAATGCAGGTAATTTTTGACCCACGTTGTGCATTAGAAGGCGTCTATATGTTGTTCATCAAAGGGTTAATGTGCTGTGTTGACTCACGGGTAGGAGACGTGTCTGAATCTGGAGAAGGGGGTCTGGATGCGCTGCTGCAGCTCCTGGACCCATCTCAGCCCTCCGGCTACTGCTGGCATATTCTTACTGACTGGAGTCCGACCTGAGGAGGTCAAAGATATATTTACCACAACGTCAGTGAAAGGTTGGACAAAGATAGTCAAGATAAAGTTTGATGGAGCCAGAAAAGTCACGCCACTAAGACTGATATCAGGCTAGCAACAGAGGCAGCAGAAGGAAAAGGGCAGCAAGATATCAGTCTATCAGGTCCAAATACCATCTACACAGTCCTGACAAAGAATATAGGTGTGTAGGGCAGGGGTCTCAAACTTGCGGCCCGCGGGCCAATTGTGGCCCTCGTGACGATATTTTGTGGCCCCCACCTTGATATGAAAGTTTAATGTGAGTTTTATATGAATGGCACTTTACCGTGTTGTGTGTGGAAGGTCCCTTTTATTTATTTTTTTGGTAATTTTGTCTTTTTTTAATATTTTTGTGTCTTTTTTTAAATAATTGTGTGTCTTTTTTTTGTAATTTTGTGTCTTTTTTGGTAATTATGTTTCTTTTTTTGGTAATTTTGTGTCTTTTTTTAGTAATTTTGTGTCTTTTTTGGTAACTATGTTTCTTTTTTTGGTAATTTTGTTTCTTTTTTTAAGTAATTTAGTTTTTTTCTGTCATTTTGTGTCTTTTTGGGTCATTTTGTGTCTTTTAAACCATTTTGTGTCTTTTTTGGTAATTCTGTATCTTCTTTCGTCATTTTGTGTCTTTTTTGGTCATTTTGTGTCTTTTTTTAAGTATTTTTTTTCTGTCATTTTGTCTTTTTTTTTTTTTTTTAGTAATTTTGTCTTTTTTTGGTCATTTTGATACTGCCTCCAGCCTTGCACATCAGGCAGGCCTCCTCATTGTCCGTTTTTAAAAGTAATCTTAAAACCCAATTTTAATCACTGCTTTTTAACTCAACATGAGCCTTTGCTCTGTTTTATTTGTTTTTATCTGTTCTTTGTGGTTTTTAAAATTAAAATTCATTTTAAAACCAACTTTTTTTGTACGCTTTGTATCAGCTGTGGCTGTTTTAAAGGGCTCTATAAATAAAGTTGATTTGATTTGACTATAACAACCAATGTGCCCTTTCAAAGTGTCCCTGAAGTGTTCTTATGGATCTCAGTGTTGGGGAGGTGAAAGTCACATTCTCACTATGTTTCTCTATGTCATTTTGAGGGACAGAGCAGGTAGATGGGGGAGACACCAGTTGCTTCTTGTTTTTTTGCTTTTTCAGATTTGACAAAAATCAAAAGAAATAACAAATCATCAAATCAACAATCTGGGCCCAAAAACGTGGTCACCAGAACTGAACTGAATTGAACTGAACTAAACTGAGGAAGGGGTTTAACAGAAGATGATCATAAAATCATCACACACAGGGGTTTACAGCGGTGCTAAAAACAAACTACAATTAGATATGTCAGCCTAATGCAATCTAACCAAACTATGGAAAGAAAAATGACAACTATAAGAAGGAAAACACACTGATATCAAAGAAAGAAAGCAATCAGAACTTCCTCCTGCGCTGCAGGAGGAACGTGGTTTAGTCCAATTAGCAATCACTCTCTTAAAATAGAGTGTGATGCAGTGAGTCTCCCTCAGCAGCAGCCCCCAGGAACCAGTGACTCAAAGAAAACTGAATTAATGCAATGATAAAATTACTTAAGGTAATACAGAAAGATCTGAATAATATTATATGTAAAAAAGGCTGCAGTTTCTGTGAATTTAAGCTATAAAACCACTGACTTAGGTTTAGGGCACAAAAACGTCCTGGTAGGGCTTTATAAAAGAGAGTTTAAACAGTAAATATGTACGTAAATGCTGGAAGTGAAGTTAACTTCTGCAACCTGGTTAGCCCCGGAAGTTACGTAAAAAACATAAGTTATGTAAAAACAAACGTGATTCACAAACATGAGCCACGTAAGTTAAGTAAAAAGTTGTTTACTTTTGTTTTCACACAGGACACGAAACCTGTTCTGCCTTGAGTGTGGTATCCGCCATTTAAATTGTCTTCACTGTCAATCATTACTACTACCACATCAAGATGGATCAAGCCCTATATTGTTGATTTTGTGCGGAAACCTACGGTGGCCCTGAGAGCTCACAGAGTTGCAACTTAAGAAAACACATGCAAATACACAAAACACAAACTGAGAAAACATCTTCACGAATTTGACAACACAAGCGCAGCATTTAGAAAACGCTGCAAAGACCACAACACAACAGAAGTGTTTCCAGAGGACACTTAAAAGTGATGCACACGTCTGGACACGCATTTGATTATTATTATGTTATTTCAAGATAATAATAATTTCATGTTATAACCTTAGAACGTGAAATTATCACGTTATTTCATGATAATGATATTTTCATGTTATAACGTGATATATAGCCCACTAGCGTTAGCCCGCTAGTGTTAGCCCGCTAGCCCGTATCAATCACATTGCAGCTAAACAAATCAAATAAATTAATGATACACGTCTTTCTCTCAACGCCACCAAGTTGGTCTTGGTCTTGCTCACTGGCTAACGTTAGCATGCTATCGATCGCCGGCTAACATTAGCATGCTATTGATCGCCGGCTAACGTTAGCATGCTATCAATCGGCCATTAACGTTAGCAGGCTTTGATCTTTATAGCGTTATAACGTGAAATTATCATTATCTTGAAATAACGTGATAATTTCACATGTGTGTCGAGACGTGTGCATCACTTTTAAGTGTCCTCTGGAAACACTTCTGTTCTGTTGTTGTCTTTGCAGCGTTTTCTAAATGCTGCGCTCGTGTTGTCAAATTGATGAAGAGGTTTTCTCAATTTGCTTGTGTTTTGTGTATTTTTTTTCTTTATAATTTGACTTGCCTACACACTTCATTCATACCCACACACTACACTACTGATAAGCAACATTATTTTCCTTCAGTTGACCTTATGTTGAGTTTTTAAAAACTGCTTTATTTGAAAAAAACAAACTGTTTGACTCTTTCCCTTGTTGCAGATTCTGAGCCAGGTTTGTAACAAATGGGGGCTTGTTTATCTCTGGATGCTGGTTAATGCATTTGATTTGTATTTGTGCTCTGCAGGCTTCTACAGCTGGAGGTTGTGTGTTTTATTGTGTTTTCTCTGGAAATGTTCTCTTTGGTGAGTACAAAGACAGCAGCTGCTGCTATTGTTGGTGTATTTTGTAGTTCTAGCCTTTAACAAGCACTTATTTTAGGATAGTCACATATGTTTAAAGGGTGATGTGAGTTTTCAGTCAGTGGATTGAGGTCGTACCAGGAAGTTTAGTTAAACTGCCTGAGAAACAGAGATTTAAGCCCTTTCTTCTGCATCAGTTTGATCCATTGAAAACAGTAAAAACTAAACTTTATTAACTGACAGCTAAGCATAATATGGACGGAAAGATGTTGTGAACATCATCATAGAAACAAGTGAAACAAAGCTCCAGCTTGCCCAATAAAGGAACCTTCCACACAACACAGTAAAGTGCTCTTCACATCACATTAAACTTTCATATCAAGGTGGGGGCCACAAAATATCGTCACGAGGGCCACAATTGGCCCGCGGGCCGCGAGTTTGAGACCCATGATTTAAAGCATGGGTCTCAATCTTGCACTTTACCGTGTTGTGTGTGGAAGGTCCCTTTAATTACTTTTTTTTTTGTAATTTTGTGTCTTTTTTAAATAATTTTGTGTCTTTTTTATATAATTCTGTGTCTTTTTTGGTAATTTTGGGTCTTTTTTGATAATTTTGCGTCTTTCTTTGGTAATTTTCTGTCTTTTTTTTGTAATTTTCTGTCTTTTTTATGTAATTTTCTGTCTTTTTTGGTAATTTTCTGTCCTTTTTTTGGGTAATTTTGCGTCTTTTTTTGGTAACTTTGTGTCTTTCTTTGGTAATTTTCTGTCTTTTTTGATAATTTTGCGTCTTTCTTTGGTAATTTTCTGTCTTTTTTTTGTAATTTTCTCTCTTTTTTATATAATTCTGTTTCTTTTTTGGTAATTTTGTGTCTTTTTTTTTGTAATTTTGCGTCTTTTTTTGATAACTTTGTGGCATTAGCATTACCTACAAAATACAATCTTGCACTATACCAATACATACTTCCTATGGGCACTGCACTAGTAATCCTAAAACAACACATCATGATTAGCTGTTGCAAAAGTGCCCAAAAAATCTGCCTCATTCTGAAAGAAAATGACATGCGTTTTCAGCCATGTAATAAATGCATTCTCTGTAAAAAGTACTGATGACAAAAAGCTGTTCGAGGAAATATATTATGTGTGAATCCCACATAAAACCAGCCTCTGGTGAGTAAAGGCCTTTAAAGTGAGACATTAAAATTCTGTGCAGGACACCAGGACATATATTAGAGTCTGCTCTCTGGTTATTACAGAGTTGGATCAAAATAGATTGTTAAGGGAGACATGGCTTTCATAATGTGTGTTAAATATGAAAGGAAGGATTTGCCAGAGGCAGCTCTCTTAGCACTCAATGTCAGAAAGGCATTTGACAGGTTTTTAAAAGAGAATTAGCATAGTTTTATTTAGTGTTGGGACAACGAAGCCTTGTGATTTCCTTTATTTTTTGACCCCACTAGGCCAAAGGGGATTAAATTACAGTAGAGAAGAAAAGGTAAAATCTAAGCTATAGAAATAATTCCTTTCCTTTCATGGCTCAGATGTGTTTGATGTTTCAGCTCTACAAAAACTACTTGAATCACCACAAATATCTATGTCGTTGAATTACCAGCAAATTACTACAAAAATTGATTCAAAGTTCTATTTACATGTAGTTCACTACTCCCCAGCACTGCCAATTACTATGACTCAAAAATACTTAATATATTTATACAACATCAGCAGCAGATTTAGGTCTATACATATACTACTGTACATAATTCTTAAGTTTCAGACAGGTTGAATTGCTAAAAAAAAAGGTCTCATATCCATTTTTCTTGGGAGACAGACTTCTGTGTTTTGGTTAATAAGCTCATTGTCATGGTCAAATAGTACATACACAAAATTACTAAAAAAATACACAAAATGACCAAAAAAAGACACAAAATTACTAAAAATATATATTAAATGACCAAAAAAAGACACAAAATGACCGAAAAAAGAAACAAAATTACAAAAAAAATATATACAAAATGACCAAAAAAAGACACAAAATTACTAAAAAAAAGACACAAAATGACCGAAAAAAGACACAAAGTGACTGAAAATACACAAAATTGCTAATTCATGTGTCATTTTGTGTATTTTTTTTTGGGTCATTTTGTGTCATTTTTAAGTAATTTAGTTCTTTTTCTGTCATTTTGTGTATTTTTGGTCTTTTTGTCTCTTTTTTTAAGTAATTTTGTGTCTTTTTTGGTCATTTTATGTCTTTTTTAGTAATTTTGTATCTTTTTTGGTCATTTTGTGTATTTTCTTGGTCATTTTGTGTCTTTTTTTGTCATTTTGTGTCTTTTTTTCTAGTAATTTTGTGTCTTTTTTAAGTAATTTAGTTCTCTGTAATTTTGTCTTTTTTTAAATAATTTTGTGTATTTTTTTTGTCATTTTGTTTATTTTTTTTGCTCATTTTGTGTCACTTTTAAGTAATTTAGTTCTTTTTCTGTCATTTTGTGTATTTTTGGTCATTTTGTGTCTTTTTCTGGTCATTTTGTGTCTTTTTTTTAGTAATTTTGTGTCTTTTTTGGTCATTTTGTGTATTTTCTTGGTCATTTTGTGTCTTTTTTAAGTAATTTGGTTCTTTTCTGTCATTTTGTTTCTTTTTTAAATAATTTTGTGTGTTTTTTTGTAATTTTGTGTCTTTTTTTGGTCATTTTGATGCTGCCTCCAGCGGCCCTGGGGTATTTTGCATTTGACACCCCTGCTTTAAATATTGAGTGTGTTTTCAGCCCTTTGTTGAACAAACAGCGCCACCTCTTGGGCTCCGTAAATAAAGCAAATGCTTCACGAGGCTTCGTGGTCCCAACACTACTTTTATTTCTAAATAAATAATAAAAGTTTGTGTCTCTCACCCAGCTCCTCTGCTGCTTGGACGTGTCTGTTGTAGAGTTTCTTACAGGAGTCCAGCTCTTTGTCAAACATGGAGACCAGAAGCGGGTATCTGTCCAGAGCATCTGTGGCCACTAGGGGGCGCTCCAGCAGACTGCCAAACATCTCCAGAACCTGCAGATGTCAGATAAACATGCCAATAAACATGTGTGACTGTGTGATAGAGATAGAGAGAATCACTGAGACAGGAAGTCCTCAGACCTTGAAGGCGTGCTCCAGTCCAGCGGCGTCCTCAAAGGCCTGACAGAAGATGGCGCCGAGTCGTCGATCTGTGTCGTCCACCTTCAGTCTGAACTCCCTCACATCTTCTTCGTACTCCTGCAGGGAGGAGAGCTCAGCTAAGTGCACGCTAACGCAAAGCCAGCACAGCACATTTCTTTTCTCATCCCACCGAGTCACTGGTTCTTACACGCAGAGTAAATTGCTTTTCTTGCTTTAACTCGGGAACCTTTTTGCTTAAGCAACTGAGTGACACTGGAGAAAAATGTCATTTCATTATGGCAGAGACACAGTTTGCTCCACAGGCGCTAGAGTGACCAGGCTGTGAAAAAGAGCATGTACAGCAGGGGTCTCAAACTCAAATTACCTGGGGGCCGCTGGAGGCAGTATCAAAATGACCAAAAAAGACACAAAATGACCCAAAAAAAACCTAAATTACTTAAAAAGACACAAATGACAAAAAAGACACAAAATGACAGAGAAAAACGAAATTACTTAAAAAAGACACAAAATGACAGAAAAAACGAAATTACTTAAAAAAGACAAAATGACAAAAAAAGACACAAAATGACTGAAAAAACACTAAATTACTTAAAAAAGACACTAAATTACTAAAAAAAATTAGACACAAAATGACAGAAAAAAATAAATTACTTAAAAAAAGACACAAAATTACCAAAAAGACACAAAATTACCAAAAAAAGACACAAAATTACAAAAAAAGACACAAAATTTAAAAAAAAAGACACAAAATGACAGAGAAAAACTAAATTACTTAAAAAAAGACACAAAATTACCAAAAAGACACAAAATTACCAAAAAAGATACAAAATTACCAAAAAGACACAAAATTACCAAAAAAAGACACAACATTACAAAAAAAGACACAAAATGACAGAGAAAAACTAAATTACTTTAAAAAAAAAGACACAAAATGACCTAAATTACCTAAAAAAAGACATGACAGATAACAGACGTCATACACCCTGTGATCCTAACAGCACGTACCGTGTTGCTGAGGTCCAGACAGTCGTAGGGTTTCTCTGTGAACAGCTTGTAAGTGTCCATGAACTGCTGGTGGAGCGTCTGGACCTGCTGGCTGAGGACTCGTCCTCTCACTCCTCCGATCTCCAGCTTTTCCAGCTTCAGCAGGTCCACAGCCGTCAGCAGGACGTCCTATTAGAGAAAGAAACATTTGGATAAAGAGGACATTCAAAACCTCTGATCTTCTGCACAGGACAGGTTTAACTCTGACATCTCAATCAAACACTGCAGGCATTCAGCACGTATCTGACACTTTCTTAGTCATGGGTCTCAATCTCGCGGCCCGCGGGCCAATTGTGGCCCTTGTGACGATATTTTGTGGCCCCCACCTTGATATGAAAGTTTAATGTGAGTTTTATATGAATGGCACTTTGCCGTGTTGTGTGTGGAAGGTCCCTTTAATTACTTATTTTGGTAATTTTGTGTCTTCTTTAAATAATTTTGTGTCTTTGTTAAATAATTTGTGTCTTTTTTAAATAATTTTGTGTCTTTTTTAAAGCAACTCAGTGTTTTTTCAGTCATTTTGTGTCTTTTTTGTCATTTTGTGTCTTTTTTTAGTAATTTTGTGTCTTTTTAAAATAATGTTGTGTCATTTTGTGTCTTTTTTAAGTAATTTTGTGTTTTTTGAGTAATTTTGTGTCTTTTTGGTCATTTTGTGTCTTTTTTAAGTAATTTAGTGTTTTTTCAGTCATTTTGTGTTTGTTTTTTTTGTAATTTTGTGTCTTTTTAAAATAATTTTGTGTCTTTAAGTAATGTTGTGTCTTTTGGGGGGGGGGGGGGGGGGTTTAAGTAATTTAGTGTTTTTCCTGTCATTTTGTGTCTTTTTTGGTCATTTTGATACTGCCTCCATCAGCCCCCAGGTAATTAGAGTTTGAGACCCCTGCTCTAAGTGGTTAATAATGTTTCCACCCTCACCTTAATGGTCCTGACTCGGCTGATGAAGCAGTCCAGTCCAGAGAAGACCAGCCGTGGAGAGAAGTCCCAGGGCCTCACCACCCTGCCGTTCCTCTGGTACTGGCTCAGGTTGGCCCTCCGGTCCTCATAAGTGCTCCTGAAGAGCTGCAGGACGTCCAGGCTGGTCTGGACCTTCAGGAGACTCTCTGCAGCTTCTCCTCTCAGAACCTCTTCTGGGACTATGTACACCCGGGCCTGGTGTTGGGTACCAGAAAAGGGGTTTAACTTCATGAAAATGACTCAAACCTGTGTGTTAGTTACCATGGTTACTGAGCGGGGAATCACACAAGCCACTTTGTTGGACGCATCTCTCACTAAAATTAGCTAGACTTATCATAATAAACCAGGCTTTTCCTTGACCCTCGTTGATAGAAACAGCCCTCAGGTGACGTCACTGATTGTGTGTATTTTGAATATGCGGATTGCACTTTTTCTAATCTCTTCACATAACCTTCACATGCTTCTTTATCTTGCATGACATTATTTGTAAACCACAATATGCTTTACTTCCACATTTTGCTTATTGCTTTATTTTGTATTGCCTCATGTGGTGCCATGGTCCTATTTAAACCTCTGAAGTCCAGGAGATTTTGGTTCAAATTTGTCATCTTCCTATGCATTAACTTCTGTATATGTTCAGCATCTTTCAGTCTGTCCTTACATCACATGCATGGCTCCTTTTTCTCCACACAAACTTTGCTATCAGTCAGATTTTTTATTTTATTTTAATTAACAAAGTGTAAAGCTGCCAGGAACCCAAAATACAAACAAAAGAAACAGGTTTCTACGAAAAATTACCTTTCTCTTACCATTTATACACACAAATCCAATCCAATCCCCTTTATTTATATAGCACAATTTTAGCAAACACAAGGTTTCCAAAGTGCTGCACAAACAATAAATACATAACACAATACAAAGAGATGTAGTAAACAATAGATCAGTAAGATGCAATAAATTAAAAATGGGATAAAAATAAATAAAATAAAATGTAAAATGTACTGCCCGCACAAAATAAAATATGCATGAATACAATAAAAACAAAAAATCATAAAATCATAAAATCAACATAAAATCAACATAAAATCAACACTCTACGTGGTGTTAAAAGCCAACGAGAAGAGGTGGGTTTTAAGAAGAGATTTAAACACACAAAAACAGCAGAGATAATAATATATAATGAAACTACAAAACAGTCTTTTTGCATGTAAATTAAAAATAGTAATAGTTTTCATTGTAGAAAGAAATTCACATTAAAAAAATGATCTAGAAACATAAATGGCACATTGTAAAAGCTCCTATGATTGAACTTTAACTGGCTTTCTCAGCTTGTTTACATATCATATATGTGGTGCACTACTGGTGCATGGTGGGTACTTAAACTCCACAGGATATATATATATATATATATATATATATATATGTGTGTGTGTGTGTGTGTGTGTGTGTGTGTGTGTATATATGGGCCCAGCAGGTTAGTCCAACCCTGGGACAGAATGTTTGGTACCCTTTTCAATTCTGACAGCAGAAACAAAGGGTTGCTACCAAAGAGAAACTCAACACGGGAACAACAGAGCATGAAAGTTAAAGCATTCACGGCTGAAAGATATAAAGAGAAAAGAGTTCCACCCACAAACAGTAAAACTCTAAGAGAAGAACCATGAAAAGAAAGCTCAGCAGCAGCAGCACCCACTCTGAGCTGACAGGTGATCTCTGTCACATGCAGCTCACAAACACCACAGTAAAGACTACGAACAAAGAATAAAAGCAGAGAAGAAGAAGAAGAAGCTCCTTGGATTGAATCTCACCTGCTGTATGAGGAGGTTGCAGGTCTCCTGCAGCAGCACGATGAGGCGCGCTGGGCTGCTGTAGTGTTGTGAGTTGGCCCACACCAGACACACAGTGTGCATCAAAGGGCCGATCTGAGCTCTGACATCAGGGAACTCTGCGTTCTCCAGGTCCTCAAAGAGACGCTGCAGAGGTCTCAGGTAGGTGCAGATGTCCTTCGACTCCTCCAAGGCTGCAGAGGGAACATATGGTCACGGTCACTTCAAGCACTAAATACATATAAATACTGCACAAGGAAGAATTTTTGATAAAAGTACAAATTGGTAATGGAAATAAGAAACTCATTGGTCATTTTTACTGATTATTTTTAGATATGAATTTGTGTTCTGGTCTTGTTATTTCCTGTTTTATTTTGAAAAAGTCTGATTGTCTCCCCTGATCACCGATTGCCACATCTTTTCTTGTTTTCGCCTTTTTGGATTCCTCGCCATTGTGATTTTTCTTTTATTTATTTATTTATTTATTTATTAGGGCCACGGGGCAATCGCACCGAGCATTTTTAAACGTCTACTTCTCTGGCATAATATCACCTAGAGACTCCATTTAAACTTTAAACAGTAGACACAAGCCCCGTGGCCCTAATAAAGACTAAAATATAACATTTCTTTATAATATTGAATCTAAAATATGCAAATCTTTGAATAGAGTTATTGAAAACATTTATTCACTGAAAACAAAATATAAAAGCTGAAAGAAGACAACAACATTATAGTTATTGTACTCTGTTTGTGCATTACTATTAGAATTTTTACCGCAAAATTAGAGTGTGCAGTAAATACATTTTTGGGGTCAAAGGTCAAATAAATTTTGATTTTTTGAGTGTACATTTTTTGTGTGTGCTTGTTTCTGTCTTGTATGCTTGTTTTACTTGCTTTTCAGCAGTTTGTAACGTTTTGTTTTGAAAGGTGCCCTATAAATAAAGTTTATTATTATTATATAACCCATTTGGTTAACATTTAAAGACTTTGCAGGGCAGATTACCTGCAGTAACATCCTGTTGCATGTCTGTAAAAGCGGGGGAGTAGCTGCTCTCCACAGCCTCCAGCAGCACGGCCATCTTCTGCACCTTGGAGGATTTTAACTGGGAGTGGATGCACTCCAGGTCTGCAAGTCTAGAAAAAAAAGAAATTGAGAGTTAAAAGGTTTCATTTGTAGAAGGTCAGTGGTTTGTGCTGAACCAACCTCACGTCGAGCCTCAAACAGACTTTCTCTCTCTGCACACAAGACAAAGTCCACACATCAGGCTTTTTAAACACTCGACCAACAATATTGGTCCTTAAACATTACAGAGAGAGTAAAAGGCCGTTTGTGTGGCTTTAGTTAACAGAGGTGTTCACACACACACACACACACACAAACATCTCTTTAAAGTCCAAAACCAACTTTCACACTGCAAAAAAGGTGTGTCTAAAAACAAGACATTTACTGAACAAAACGTTCAAATAAACTGTCATTAAGTGAAAATACAGTGAAAGGGTCAAAGTTATGAGACCAAACCGCTAAACATCCTTTTTTATATCTATATAACGTTATATATAACTTTATTGACACGTTGCCGTGGATACGCATTGTTCTGCTTCTCTCCTGATGACGGCTCGCCTTGTTAGTGACCTGTCAATCAAAGGTAGCCCCGCCCCAAATCATACGATTCTTTATCTTCTATTTTCTTCTAAATGGGGCCATTATTAGAACTATTAACATCAGATTGTCTTGAAGAAGATTTTTTACTAGTGATTGAGACCATAGTGTTCTAAAAAAAAAAAATTCTGAGGTAATAAATAATGTGAGAAATTTTCTCACATTATGCATTGAAATGAATGGACAAAATGGATTGAAATGAATGGACAAAAATGCTTTTGCAGCCAAACTTAGCGCCCCCTGCTGGGATTTTTGGTAGAATCCATCTTAAGGCACTTCCTGGTTTGCCTCCCTGCTCAGACCAGGAGGTTGCCACCTGATCTTGATGCATCAGATTGTCACAGTGTAATGAAACGTGAAGGCTCATTGTGGCCAGGTTTCTGCATTTTAACAACCTGCTTTAATTTAGCATTCTCCTCCAGGTGCACTAGAAGTGAGTGTAGTCACATGTACAAAGTGATAAACACTCATAAGAAAATGACTTTGGCAGAGTCTGAATGTGCAGCGGGAGGCGACCTGAACAGTGAGGGGAGACAGTCTGTTTTTGTCTCGTTCTACTCATCAACACATTGGGCAGATGCTGCCATAATTGAAATGTTCTTTTTTGAATTTGCCCCGGGATTCTGTAATCTCACGTTTATTAGCAGCGTCCTGAGAGCTCAACCATGTCATGAGAGCTCCACAGCATTGCAGTGGCAGCAGGTCGGGTTTGAGTTTCTGATTATTCACTTTTATGCATTTATTCAGAATCTTTCAGGAGAGATTGATGTGTATTAATTTGAAAATGTATTAAAATATCTGACATATAGCAGTTTAAATATGCATCAAACATGTTTTGATAAACACACAGAAATCTGACCAACAGTCACAGTCTCTTTACAGGAAACTCCTGCTTGATTAAGATATGAGCAGCTCTGATTTAGGAAATCCCACTGCACCATTTGGAACAATAACAGGAAAGCAAGAGACCTGACACACAAACATTTGGTATAATAGCACCAGTTTATAGTACCTGTTTTTGTGTATCCTGAATATTGTATCTGTTTTGTGATACTTGTCAATAAATCCTGCACATGGTTGTCTTTCTAGAAACTTTCGTTTTCTCCTAAGATTTTCCACCACAATAATCGAGAATTTTCAAAAGCTCTATTACTTAGCCTCCTTCCAGACACAGTGGTGCCTTAAGCTGCATTCTACGGAAAATTCCAGCAGGGGGCGCTAAGTTTGGCTGCAGAAACATTTTTGTCCATTCATTTCAATGCAAAATGAGAAAACTTCTCACTTGATTTATTACCTCAGAAATGTTTTTCAGGACAACACTATGGTCTCAATCACTAGTAAAAAATCTTCTTCAAGACAATCTGATGTTAATAGTGTAAATAATGGCCCCATTTAGAAGAAAATAGAAGATAAAGAATCGTATGATTTGGGGCGGGGCTACCTTTGATTGACAGGTCACTAACAAGGCGAGCCGTCATTAGGAGAGAAGCAGAACAAAGTGTATCCACGGCAACATGTCAATAAAGTTATTCGTTTTATCTGTGTTTTTTGTAATTTCTTTGTGTTTTGAGTGTGTTTGTATGTGTTTTTTGTATTTTTTTTTATGTTTTTGGTGTGTTTTGAGTGTGTTTGTATGTGTTTTTTGTAATTTTGTGTGTGTTTTTGGTTTGTTTTTCATGTTTTATGTGTGTTTTTTGCATTTTTGTTTTTGTTTTTGTGTGTTTTTTTTTGTGTTCAATCCAGAAGGATGTGAAATATTCAGCACAAATGCCTAAAACAATTCAGCATCTGGACACGACCACAGCACAGGAACAAGTGCTCGTCAGTGGATTTCCAGAGTGTAATAACACATAAAGGTGCTGACCTGTATTTTTATTCTGCTTTTGGTGTGTTTTGAGTGTGTTTGTATGTGTTTTTTGTATTTTATTGTGTTTTTGGTGTGTTTTCAGTGTGTTTGTATGTGTTTTTTGTTATTTCGTGTGTGTTTTTGGTTTGTTTTTCATGTTTCATGTGTGTTCTTTGTATTTTTATTGTGTTTTTGGTGTGATTTGAGTGTGTTTGTGTGTGTTTTTTGTAATTTCGTGTGTGTTTTTGGTTTGTTTTTCATGTTTTATGTGTGTTTTTTTTATTTTTTTTTGTTTTTGTGTGTGTTTTTTTGTGTTCAATACAGAAGGATGTGAAATATTCAGCACAAACGTCTAAAACAATTCAGCATCTGGACACGACCACAGCACAGGAACAAGTGCAGAGTGTGTAATAAGACATAAAGGTGCTGACCTGTTCCTCCAGAAGAGCAGCTCAGTGTGTGGTGTGGGGTTTCGGCCCTCCAGCAGAGCCTCGGAGGAGTCTTTCTTCAGGACGGCTCGGATCTGATGGCTCCACTCAATCACTGCTGACTCCAAGGAGTGGATGATGCTCTTATCCACTAGTTCCCCCCTGAGAAGTTTCACAAGCAAACCGTTCACCTCAGTCGTGGGAATACATTAGCAGTGACAGGAGCCTTAGTGTCTGCTGTGTTTGTTTACCTCTTGTCTGTCTCCTGCTCCACTCTCTCTGAGCCTGCAGGGAGAGGCAGCAGCGTCTTGCCTTGGACTTGTCCCGACACCACGAACACGTTGGTCTTCAGGGAGTGGACGTGGCGTCGGACGTCCTGAGACACGACCTGGGGCCACGCACTGTGGTTCCTACTGTTGGACAGCAGAGGAGCCACAACCTGCAGGAGTAGAGGGGACATGGAGTAAATGTTTGAGGCATATCCAAATATATTTAGACTGAATATCGAAAAGCATACTGGGTGTTTGTTACGTTTCCCTTAGCCTTAGGTTAAAACAACCTAATTGAATTGCTGAATATAATACTCTATTTAAAAATTATTTATTTCCTGAATAAATAATTCCCCGCTGGGAATTTTTTTTCCATAAAAGCCCAAATTTGGCCGGCTCCCATAGATTCTAATGCCACTATTCCATCATATACACTGATCGTACTCACTGATCTTAATCATTGCATATTTTAAGAATTAATATTTTATTTAAGGCATCTTATTTTGACAGTCTTCTTGTAAATTCTGTGGACACACTGCGCTCTTATTTTGAAAGCGGCATGCGTTTAGCGACAGGAAGTAATTCAAAACAGTAAGTCACAGTTTAGTGTGATCAACTTTAACTGTTAGCTAATGTTAGCTCGCGGTTAACGAACTGCATATGCAACAGTTTATTTGGACCTCTGACACTTTGCATACACGGGACACGAAAGAAGATATTTGTTTGGTATGATCCGGTTTTAAACAGAGTTGTACCGATTAGCTCGATGCTAGTCAGTGCTAGCATGTCTCTTGATAGCTGCTTTGCCTTTGCTGCTCACATCTACATGGCTTCGACATAATGTACAAAAAAATTGAACTCCCTCTTACTTTTTGTAAAAAAAAAACAGTGTTCTCTGGCCCATTCCGGGTTAAAGGAGGTCTTTCTTTTGGCATTTTGAGACTTTCAGTAGCTGAGAGGTTGATTGACAGCCTGGTGGTAGCAAGTGGTGTGAGCACATGCAAATCAACACATGGCTCATTTGAATATTCAAATGAGCCATGTGTTGATAGGTCAAGACACAAAAATGTAACCAATGAAATTACTTATTTTGACACAGCTTTTTTGATACACAGCCAATTTAAATTTAGCCAATGAGTATTATTATCTAGCAATAGGCAACATAAAAAATAAGAAAGAACTGTCTCTGAAAGCGTGGAATATGCATGAAACTAGGCAGCCAGAGAGTGCAGCCCTGAGAGACATTGAGCATTGCAATGACTGGCAGTGACAAGTCTGAGGCCAATGCTCGGCAGGTATCTGCAGCAGGAGAGTCCTGATCACCTCCAGCTGAAAAAACTTGGACTCACAGCAGAAATCCACCCAATGTCAGTTTTTCCCATTGTCCCTGAATCAACCTAAAAGAAGCTCCTGGAATGAAGTTTTATAACTAAGTTCAGGAACAAGGACCACGCCTTAAAACACACCCAATTCCCGCCACCAGTATACTTCAGCACGCCTCATCCGCATGAACAGAAATGCAAAAAACACTGAGTTACCTTATGAAAAACACTTATTCCTTTTTGCATAAAATTATTAAATTGCTGGTTTATTGCGTAAAATACATGCTCTATATTGGTTTTGTGGTTTGAATGTATGTTGTGTTTAAAATAAATGAAAAAGAAGAAGGATAATACGTTTTTACTATTTTTTACCACTATATTTCCACATTAACACAGTCTTATCATGTATTCTTACCAGTAGCAGCTCGAAACCAGGTAATTTACTGCATTTAGGTATAAAGTAATGAAATCAAAACTGAGCAAAATTTAGTTCAGAGTTTTGGTCTGGCCCTCCGCAACCTTCACAGTATCTCATGTTGTATCATGTTTAATAAGCTGATTATATTTTTATTCCTGTGTCCAAAGTAACAATATAGCTGTCAGATGTAAAGCAGGATTATGAACAGGGAAAATTGAGTGTCAGCAGCGGGGCCACAGACCCTCAGGGGCCTCGAAAGCTCAAGTGATCAAGTAATTATTTGCAAATGTGCTTAAACGGCCTTCTTTATTTATTCACCGCTAAATGTTGGACGCCTTAAGGCAATCCATCCATCTTTTAGAGAGGCCCTTATTAAAGCTGTAGTTTTTAAAGCTTTTAGTATTTTTATTATAGTATTGTGTGAATGTGACCTTAGTTACTGTACACTTTTTTTTAGATCTTTACCTGAACACATGAATGCATTAAAAAGTTTTCCTCAGTTTAACCCTTTGTGTAGTTACTGCAGTTAGACTTTGTAGGGCAGTATACATGTGACACTGTATTTCTCTGCTCTGATGTGGGTGACTACATCTGAAAAATACATGTAAATATGTGTCTTTATATCAGTATAAATGACTCTGTTACTCTCCTCCAACACCACAAACTGTTTGCAAATGAGAAGCGTTCACACAGTGAACAGAGGGTGAGAGACGGAGTGAGAGTGGGTTGTTAAAGTAACACTGAATGACAAAAACAGCCCAATACTGGAGGAAATGTACTCAGTTACATTACAGGTTATAATAGTTTTTGATTTTTCGTTAGTTTTAGTTTTAATTTTGTTGTGCCTATTTTTGCTAGTTTTTATTAGTTTTTATTTTTTGGAAAATGCTGAGTTTTAGTTTAGTTTCTTCTTATTATTTGGTCATTTATCCACTGTAAAAAACACAATGCCATACATTCCTCTATATTTATTTCTTCATATCCATCCTCCATACAGTTCTCTACATTTATTTATCTGATCATTTTTCACTTATTTACTTAAATAGTGTATTGTTTTCTTTACTGTTTGTTTACGCTACTGGAACTTCAGTTTCCTTGAGTGAGTTGTAACTGACTGGTGTGCAGAATAAGTCTAAATTTTTGTTAGTTTTGTTTTTTTGTAATGGGGTATTTGTTGGGTGCGAGGTTAAAAAAGATCACAATAAATGTTGCCTTTATTTCCTTTGTCTGATCCATCTTAAGGCTATTAAACTCTTGCAGCTTTGGGTGTTTTGAATTTTGTTTGGAGTAAAGTGCTGAACTTTTTATAGATTATTGACTCATATAGTCGTGTAGATATCTCAGTCTCAATAAACATATTTAGCAAGGCTTCCTGTATGAAAAAAGTTGACAAAGATGAAAACGAAGGATATTTTCACTATAATTATAGTTAGTTTGAGATAGTTTCATTTGACAAGATTTCTTAAATTAAGATTGTTAAATCTAGAAATAAGCAAGTTGAACACGCAAAATAAGAAATTAATTCTTATAACAAGATAAATTATCTAACACTTCTAAATGAAGGTCCCTTTAATTACTTTTTTGGTAATTTTGTCTTTTTTTAATAATTTTGTGTCTTTTTTAATAATTTTGAGTCTTTTTTCGTCATTTTGTGTCTTTTTTCGTCATTTTGTGTCTTGTTTTTTTAATAATTTTGGTAATTTTGTGTCTTTTTTGGTCATTTTATGTCTTTTTTAAAGTAATTTAGTTTTTTTCTGTCATTCTGTGTCTTTTTTGGTGATTTTGTGTCCTTTTTTGGTCATTTTATGTCTTTTTAAAAAGTAATTTCGTTTTTTTTTTCAGTCATTTTGTGTCATTTTTTGGTCATTTTGTGTGTGTTTTTGGTCATTTTGTGTCTTTTTTTAAAGTAATTTAGGTTTTTTTCTGTCATTTTGTGTCTTTTTTGGTGATTTTGTGTCCTTTTTTTGGTCAATTTATTTCTTTTTTAAAGTAACTTAGGTTTTTTTCTGTCATTTTGTGTCTTTTTTGGTCATTTTGTGTCTTTTTTAGTCATTTTGTGTCTTTTTTTGGTCATTCTATGTCTTTTTTTTAAAAAGTAATTTAGTTTCTTTCTGTCATTTTGTGTCTTTTTTGGTGATTTAATGTCTTTTTTTCTGTCATTTTGACACTGCCTCCAGGTAACTCTAGTCTGAGCCCCCTGCTCTCCAGTCTCTCTGAGTCTCTGCTGCTCCAGCCTGAACCAGCATGATGTATTAATCATTACCACTGTGTGCTCCGCTGCTCACCTCCTCAACTAGAGCAGAAAACTGATCCAGCGAAGCGTAGGACAAGTCCCCGTAGACCAGCTCCTCCTTCATGGACTCCGGACGCAGCGGGGTCCCGCTCCGCTTCACAAAGTAGACCGCCTTGCTCCTGCAGGAGGCGCTGAAGCCGGCGGAGGTGTGCAGGAGGCCGGCAGGACTCAGAGACACCACCAGGGTCCTCTGCTCCGCCTGGTCCAGGAACTCCTGCAGCACCTGTCTGTGGTCCTCGCTGGACACACACTTCAGCCATTTGTCCTGTTTGACTCTGAGGGTCCGCAGCACGTAGTCCGCTATGAAGTCCAGTCTCCGGTCCTCGGCTGGGGACTCCTCCATGTCCGCAGGGCGCCTTGTGTCCCGGGTCTGGCTCTGCTCTGTCCCAGGGAGAGTGTGTGTGAAGTGATTGTGTCTTGGTGTCCATGGTAACGCGGTGTTTGCATCAATCAGGCCGTTGCCATGGGGACATAAGCTACCTGGAGCTGTCCCAGGACCAGGACCAGGACCAGGACATCCCTCTATCTGTACACCTGGTGCACCAAACCCACACTGTAATAAATTATTTTGTTGTCATTTTATTTTACTTAATATATTTGATAAAATGTACACTCCAAAAAATAACTTGTTCCCAGAACGAAATAAAATTATGGAAATAATTTCCACCTAAATAAAATGCTTTAATTTAGCGAGAAACACTTTTGTTGAGTGAACAAAATGTAAATATGTCGGGTCAACATGATGTTTTTGCGTTACTGTTAATTAATTACCAGGGGTCAATACAACTAGATTTGTAAGGGTAATTGTAACATACTAATTTTCTTGGGCCATTGAAACGTGTATGACATTATGAAGAGTTACTTTATTTAATAGGGTAGTTACAACTACTTTTTAAAATAGTGAAGTACATGAATTAATTGTGCTGAGCCAACAAAACAGTTTTAAGATTACCTTTATCATATGAAAATGAACATAATAGTAATTATTCAGGAAATAAGTATTATATTCAGCAATTTAATTAGGTTGTTTTAACAGAAAGTATTCTAGTACATTTTAAAGTGTTGCATTTTATGCTAAAACTACATGTTTTAAAACTGTTCAACCACAAAACATCATTTTATTTAGAAGAAGCTACATGTTAGACTAAGGAGAAGGTAACAGACACCCAGTTTGCTTTTTTTGAGTGTATTAAATATAAATGTGTCCTTGATTTTGAGGCAGTTGTTTAAGTAGCCTAACTTTAATATAAAAATGTTTGAGATGGGATCTACTTATTTCGACCACATTAACCCTTTATCAGTCAAAGAACTATATTTGGTAACTTCAGGTAATATTTTGAGAAAAAAGTTGCAAATTTACTAGATTAAAGTGGCAAATCTACAAGAAAAAAAGTTGCAGATTTAAGAGATTTAAAGTGGCAAATCTGTGCGAAAAAAGCAATTTTTTTCTCCCAGATTCACCACTTTAACCCTTATTAGGGACTCATTAAAATACTTGCAAATTCAAAATTTTAACCCCAGAGAACATTGGAGGATATTACATACAGCCAGAATGTGTAAAAAAAAAACATACGAAAATAATATTTTGAGAAAAAAGTTTACGAGATTGAAGTGGCAAATCTACGAGAAATAAATGTGCAGATTTATGAGATTTAAAGTGGTGAATCTGGGAGAAAAAAAGTTGCTTTTTTCCCACTTTTTTTTTTAACTGTATGTCACATGATATTCAATCAATCAATCAATCAGACTTTATTTGTGTAGGACTTTTCATACAAGAGAAATGTCACACAAAGTACTACACATAAAAATGGAGAAAAAATGTATACTAATAATAATAATAATAAAAACATAGAAACACAGAAACATTGGAGGCAGGTTAGAAATTATTTTGATAAAATAAATTTAAAAAAGCAACGTAAGATTAAATAAAATAAATAAAAACAAAAGTAAATGATAATAAAAAGCTAGATAAAAAGATTAAAACAATAAATAAATAGTAGAGCATGATTGTGTGTGTGTGTGTGTGTGTGTGTGTGTGTGTGTGTGTTTGTGTCTGTATTTACTTTACTTAACTTAAACACTCTAAACATTTTTTTCCTAACTGTCATCATAATACATACCAGAGGGTTAACATAGATGTGTAAATTAAATTAAAAGTATTAAAGTATTGGAATATTATTTATATATTTTTGCAACATGAATTTGTCCCTTTCACCTTCCTCTCTACATATTGTGATATAATGCAATTACATTTGTATGTGTTTTTCTCTGTGTTTGTGTGTGTATTTCCAGTAACTATATATATATATATATATATATATATATATATATGGATGTATGTGAATGTGTGCATATCTTATGGGTTTTTAAAAAAATTAACTTTCTTTATTGCAATTGCCATAGTTGGACACAAGGTGGCACTGCTGTACTGAAAATATGTGGCCTGTTCCTTGAAGCAGTTATTTGTAAAACATGTCTTTAAACGTCAGTTCCTGGTTCTTCTAAAAATAAAATCATTTCCAGAAGCTCAGTAAAGCTGCTCCATGTCTGATCTGAAACTTACAGCCATACAAGTCAAATATTGAGTGTTGACACACACACTATTTCTAGATTTAATCATCTTAATTTAAGAAATCTTGTCAAGTGAAATTATCTGTAAACATATTTACCAAGGCTTCCTGTATGAAAAAAGTTGACAAATATGAAAATGAAGGACATTTTCACTATAATTGTAGCTAGTTTGAGATAGTTTTGTAACCACACTGCGAAAAAGGTGTGTCTAAAACAAGATAAAACAGTAAATCTGAGGGAAATGATCTTGCTGCATGGACAGATAATTTACCTTGACAAGATTTCTTAAATTAAGATTAAATCTAGAAATAAGCATGTTGAACGCTTAAAATAAGAAATTAACTCTTAAAACAAGATAAATTATCTAAAACTTCTAAATCTAAAGTTGTTTTTTTTTATCTTGGTAAGAAACAAATAATCATCAGATCACTCTGCTCGGGCCAGTTCATCACTGCTGGCAGCTTTAATTGATCTGTTTTCAGACACCTTTTTAGCAGTGCATTATATGTGTTATCTTTGTCATTTTATGTAATTCTAACTGTGTGTTACGACCTTAGTTTGAGGTCTAGGGGTCACAGGAAGTAACATATTTGGTATCATAAAACTATGCAGAAAAATGGCTGCATGGACTCAAAGTTGAACAATTATAATATTTATTAACAGGCGAATGGAATAAACAGAGATAAACCAACTATAAATAGGTTTTTAAAACATTATTAAAAACCTATTTATTCTCCTTGGCGTTCAGTCCCAGCTAGGCAAGAATCCTTGGCTTTCTTTTTTACCCTTTTATTTGTCTTTTTATCTCTAACACTGTTCTGGATTGAGTTTATATTACTATTTTATTCTATTTTATTTTATTGTTTTTACTATTTTTAGTATTTTATTGTTTTCATTGTTTTTATTGTTTTTATTTATACCTATTTGTGTATGATTTATTCTATTTGAATAACTGTACAGCACTTTGGTCAACTGAGGTTGTTTTTAAATGTGCTCTATAAATAAACTTTGACTTGACTTGACTTGACTAACTAAGTAGCACACAAAAAGGAAGCAGCTAAATCTTCAGGGTCTCCAAGGCCAAAATAAGAAACAAAAGTCAATCACTAACTGGAAAATAAGATTCAGCTAAACCTACCAAACAAAACAGACAATGCTAAGCTCCCTAAATAAGCAAAAACAGGAAAAAAAGGGTTAACAGAAATGGCAGAGGACCCCTACCAGGCTTCCAGACACTCAAACACAGACAAAACACAAACTATATGCAGTCAACCAGAGCAGATCAGTGGCAAGAGAGAGGGGAGATCAGTGGATCTGGAGGTAGATAACAGCTCTCCTGACGAGCAGATCACACTCAGGTGTGAGTGAACAGGTATGCAGAGAGGGGCGTGGCCTGAAACACAGAGAGAGGAGAACACACCTGTCCTCCAGAAAAAGGCTTAGAGACAGTCCACAGCCGTAACACTGCAGCAAGATCATTTCCCTCAGATTTAGTGTTTTTATCTGGTTTTTAGACACACCTTTTTGCAGTGTATTATATGTGTTATCTTTGTCATTTTATGTCATTTTAACTGCAAATAAATAAACCTAAACACTCATGTGTGTGTGTGTCTGTGTGTGTGTGTGTGTGTGTGTGTGTGTGTGTGTTGTGTGTGTGTGTTCTTATACTCCCTACATAGTGAGGACCAGAACATGTTTTTAACCAACATAGTGAGGACATTTTTGCAAAGTGAGGACATTTCGGCCGGTCCTCACTTCTTTAAAGGCTTTTTTGAGATTTCAGACTTTGTTTTAAGGGTTAAAGGTTACATGATAATGATAATTAACTGAAACTGTATTGTGTGGTTCCAAAACTAACTAAAATTATAGTGAAAATGTCGTCTTGGTCAACTTTTTTCATACATAATGAAGATGGATCAGACAAAGGCAAAATTTACTGTGACCTCTTTTAATCTCCCACCCAACAAATACCCCATTACAAAAAACTACAACTAAAAAAACTTAACTAAAACTAAAGCATTTAAAAAAAGAATAATACTAAACTAAAACTAGCAAACTCACTCTAAAAACTAACTAAAACAAACTGAGTTTGAAAAAAAAAAAATCACAACGAAATCAAAACTAAAACTGATGAAAAATCCAAAACTATTATAACCTTGCAAGGGAATTCACTGTTCCAATGAAGGTCCTCACAAAGATAGAAGTACAAGAATGTGTGTGTGTGTGTGTGTGTGTGTGTGTGTGTGTCGCCTGTTCGATCCTCTGATTTGGGATGTGAAACAGGATGAACAGCAACATGTCTCTTCCTCTCTCCTTGTAGGTACACGTCATGATAGAGCTTTGATAGATCTCTAAGGAAGGTGTGTGTGTGTGTGTGTGTGTGTGTGTGTGTGTGTGTGTGTGTGTGTGTGTGTGTGTACAGACTGGACAGTGATTGTCCAGAAGCAGCGACTGAGGAGGATCAGTTCCTCTGAATGACTTTGAAGATTAAGATGACAGACCAAAGAAAACCTGCAGCCAGATTTTCCATTTCAGAATCCAACAAGCTGATAGGACGAGCTGCTGCTGCATCCAGCTGGTGGCTGGACACTCAGATACATAAACCAGGAACGTCTGCCTCACCATCATCTGTAGATCAGCTATGAGGATTTAAGTCAGGCTGTTTATTAGTGATGGGACAACGAAGCCACATTTCCTTTATTTTTGACCCCACTAGATGGTCTACAGCAATCTCTTAGGCTCCGTAAATAAAACAATTTTTTATCTTATATTTTTATTTTACCTTTATTTTACATTTACATTTACATTTAGTCATTTAGCACAGCAGTTCTCAACCTTTTTGAGTCTTGACCCCCAATTTAACATGCTCGTTGTCACTGAACAGAATCTCACAGTTCAGATCATACAAACTCAGTTGATACGACGAATTTTGGACAAATAATGAAGCAGACAACAACTAAAACATCTCTCTGTCTGTGCATTTATCTATATATATTATATTTTATTGTTACTTTTAATCTAAGTCCTTTGCTATCAGTTTAAAGGTCCATTCTGACCTCCTGAGTGTGTAACAGTCAGCTTCAAGCCAGAGACTCCTTGGAAAGTAACAACTTGATACTTTGGGATTTGTCAGAAAAGACACAAAATGACCCAAAAAAGAATCAAATTGACCACAAAATGACAAAAAATGACACAAAATGACTAAAAAAAGACACAAAATGACCAAAAAATGACATAAAATTAAGCAAAAAAGGACTCAAATTGATTACAAAATGACAAAAAATGACCACAAAAAGAAACAAATTGACCAAAAAAAGACACAAAATGACTAAAAAAAAGACACAAAATGACCAAAAAAGGAAACAAAATGACCAAAAAAAGACACAAAATGACCAGAAAAGACAGAGTATACTGTACATTTTTTAAATTGTGGAATAGTTTAGGAATAGTTCTGGGATGGGGATTTGTTTAAATTTGTTAAAATGTAGTGAAGTAGAAATAGAAACTTAAATAAAATGGAAATACTAGAAACTATAAATGTGATATTTCACATGGATTAAACAAAGTCAGAATAAAACTGTATTACTATACAACCAAAAAGTCATGCTTTTACTCTTTTAACATGATAAATTATGCTATCTCAATGCTTGGTATTTTTTCGAATTTCTACCTGAAGCTTTATTATTATTTATTAAGTTGTGGTTGTAAAATGTTTCATGTTATTCATGCTGTTGTACTTCATAACTTTCACCAGCAGAGGTTGTTAAAGTTCTTTGATTATTTCATGCTTCAGTCAGGCTCAGTTAAAGAAAAACACATTTTCTTTATTAGGTTTTGAATGTTCAATGAGTTATTTTTCTACTCCATGCCTTAACCAAAACATGTTTATTTAAACATCTTTATATGAACTGTAGTGTAAACAACAACCAACATATTTACATAAATAAATAGAAGTTTGTACATGAAATTCCCAGTGCAGCCAAACAAATTTACTGACTTGAAGCTGACTCAATGAAGGACCCAAAAACATCTCTCCTCCTTTATTACCCTGAACATACTGCTGGGTGATTTCTTGTCTGTCCAGTCTGTCAAACCTTTAGAAACAGTGTTTCCAACAGGATTTTCTGAGACTATGATGGGGGGACCCAAACAAGACACAAAATTTTTGTCCTAAAAGCCTAAATTTGGTGCCTCTCGCACATTCTAATGCCACTATTCCATCTTAATCATTGCATTTTTTTAAATGAATTATTGTAAAGGATAATAAGGGTTCTTCTATGTTTTATTCAAGGCGTCTTATTTTGAAATTCTTCTTGTAAATTCTGTGGTGGATTCTGTTAACAGATCCATGTGCTCTTATTTTGAAAGCTACATGTGTTTGCTTTTATTTTGAAGGTGCGTCTAACAAGTTCTCACCGTAACGCCGTTACGTTTGTAAATTCTGTGGTGGACTCTGTTAACACATCCATGTGCTCTTATTTTGAAACCTACATGTGTTTTTTTTTTTGAAGGCGGGTCTAACACGTTCTTACCGTAACGCTGCTACGTTTAAAGTCAGAACTTGAAAGCCGGAACTTGGAGCTCGGAACAACGCTGAAAATTCTGACATCCGTGTAGGCCTTGAATGCACCATTAGCCACCGGATTCTCTATGTGTGCTGCAATGTAAATAATCTAACTAACGGAACATTAATCCTCTGTTTTATCGTCTCTAGTGCTATCTGTGCGCATGCTATCGATTAAATCAGAGTTTAACATTAAAACATTTCATAATAAAGAATAATTATCCTTGGAGGTGCAACAGTTCAATGTTTGTCCATCAAACTTTAGTTCACTGTGTAAAATTGACCCTTTTTTTCAGCTTCACATAAAACCTTGTAAACAGGTACAGTATAAAAAGGTATTTATTAACTTGTTAAAATTCTTCATTTACCATCTAGAATTTGCCGGTCCCTCTCTCTCTCTCTCTTGTTTTATTGCTTTCAGATGTGTAACAGCACCGGTCCGAGAGAGCCGAGCTGGATCCAGTTCAGGAGAACTAACAGTGTTGGTATTTGTCCTAAACAATCCATCGACACATCCTCATTCACCTAAAAATAAAGCTTCTCTGAGTTCATGGGTTGGAACATGGCCGAGCATCAAAAGAGCAAACAGGTACAGCATAGTGAGTCATTTATGTTTTAGCATGCATGCTAGCTACCTCATACAATATCAGCAACCTGAGACTGTGCAGACATTCCTCCATGTCTAACTGGAGCTTCAAAATGATCCATGTTGGGTTGTCTGAAGCAGTAGTTCTCAACCTTTTTGAGTCGCGACCCCCAATTTAACATGCATGTTGTCCGCTCACTGGACAGAATCTCCACGCACAGTTCAGATCATACAAACTCAGTTGATACGACGGATTTTGGACAAATAATGAAGCAGACAACAACTAAAAACATACTTTGGCATTTGTCAGAAAATACACAAAATTATCAAAGAATCAAATTGACCACAAAATGACACAAAATTATCAAAAAAAGACACAAATCGACCAAAAAAGACACAAAATTACCAAAAAAGAAACAAAATTACCAAAAAAAGACACAAAATGACACAAAATGACCAAAAAAAGATTCAAAATTACCCAAAAAAAGACACAAAATGACAAAAAAAAAACAGAAAATGACTTAAAAAAAAGACACAAAATGATGACAAATAATGAAGCAGACAACAACTAAAAACATACTTTGGCATTTGTCAGAAAAGACACAAAATTATCAAAGAATCAAATTGACCAAAAAAAGACACAAAATGACCAAAAAAGACACGAAATGACCAAAAAAGAAACAAAATGACCAAAAAAAAGACACAAAATGACAAAAAAAGACATTAAATGACCAAAAAGACTAAAACACATTAACACATGAACACTTTAACACAGTGGAGACAGAGCTGACTTCCAAAATGATTTGGCGACCCCCAGAAATCATCTCACGACCCCAATTGGGGTCCCGACCCCAAGGTTGAGAATAGCTGCTCTAAAGCAAACTTCTCTCTCATCTTCATGTTTTCAGCTAGAAAAGACAACAGCATCTTTCGAGTCATGAATATGGAGGCCTAAATCCCTGATACTAATGATAAAGAAATTAATAATTCATTCGTATTTACTGGTGATGCACCTTTATGCACTCGCGGCCTCGGCGTGATGTTTAAACTTGCTCCTTTAGTGTCCATAACTTGTTCCATTTAAGTTTAGCACAATCATACTTCTGTAGGCAAAAAGCTTCCTTTGGATATGTCAATCCCTTTATTCTTTTTTTATACAAAAACACAAAAAACAATAACTGGATATTTGTTCCTATTGGTTTGTTCCAAGTCACGTGACTTTCAAGGTCCCGGCGGTTAGAACAAAAAACATGGCCGACAGTTCTCTCATTTTTTGTGAAAAATCAATATTTTGACTTAGTTTCTGCATAAAAATGGATTTTGATCACATTTCTAGTGAGAAATATGTTTTATTTTCCAAATATTCACTCAGTGAATGTACATAATCACTTTGTATGTTGGAATAGCCACGGGATATGACTGTCATTAACTTGCATTGTAGCGAAATCCGTGTCAGTTTCACGGAAATTTGAGTGATTCCGTGGCTATTCCACGGATTCCTGTGAGACCAGGTTGAATGGGGACCTACTTTTACATAAAACAATGAAAATTAGATACTTTTCTAAGAAGCCAATTCTATAGTTAGGGCATTTGCAAAAATAGTAAATAACATGAAGCAAAAATAATATAGAGTAGACACACACACACACACACACACACACACACAGACATACACACACACAGTACATGAACCTGTGGCCTTGCTGATGTGTAAGCCTCACTACTAGTTCTGTTAGTTACAACAGGAGGGAGCTGCAGTGCAACACACTGACTGATTGTTTTCACACACACACACACACACAAACACACACACACACACACACACACACACGTGTCCTAAACTTCACCTGTGAGATAAGCAGAGGTTTCATGCCTCTGTGTCTGACAGTGACCTCATACATGTGACGGTGAAATGCCAAGCAAAACCAGCTCCCTAATGATGATAGTTATACACACACACACACACACACACACACACACACACACACACACACTGCAGACTGGGACTGTTCCCGTCCAAAGAAAGCAACTTCAACCACCAGCTGCTGAACACTTGAAAACACCAAAACCACGTGGAGACCACAAGTGGACGTGTAGCTGTAATTCATTTTGCATCTGTTTCCCTAAGTACACGCCATCTGCAATTCAAATGCACACACACACACACACACACACACACACACACACATACACACACTTGCACACACATTCTTGTACTTCCATCTTTGTGAGGGCCCTCATTGCAAGGTTATAATAGTTTTGAATCTTTTATTAGTTTTAGTTTTAATTTCGTTGTCAATTTTTGTTTTCAAATTCAGTTAGTTTTAATGAGTTTTTAGAGTGAGTTTGCTAGTTTTAGTTTAGTTTTTATTAGTTTTGGTTTTTTGTAATGGGGTATTTGTTGGGTGGGAGATTAAAAGAGGTCACAGTAAATTTTGCCTTTATTTCCTTTGTCTGATCCATCTTCATTATGTATGAAAAAAGTTGACAAAGACGAAAACAAAGGACATTTTCACTATAATTTTAGTTAGTTTTGTAACCGCACAATACAGTTTCAGTTAATTATCATTATCATGTAACCTTTAACCCTTAAAACAAAGTCTGAAATCTCAAAAAAAAAAAGCCTTTAAAGAAGTGAGGACCGGCCGAAATGTCCTCACTTTGCAAAAATGTTCTCACTCTGTTGGTTAAAAACGTGTACCGGTCCTCACAATGTAGGAAGTACAAGAACACACACACACACACACACACACACACACACACACACACACAAATACACGCACATTCTTGTACTTCTTTCTTTGTGAGGACCCTCATTGGAACAGTGAATTCCCTTGCAAGGTTATAATAGTTTTGGATTTTTCATTAGTTTTAGTTTTAATTTTGTTGTCTTGTACTTCTATCTTTGTGAGGACCTTCATTGGAACAGTGGTTTCAGTTAGTTTTAATTAGTTTTTAGAGTGAGTTTGCTAGTTTTTGTTAAGTTTTAACCTTAAAACAGGGTCTGAAATCTCAAAAAACGGCTGAATTGTCCTCACTTTACAAAAATTGTCCTCATTCTGTTTGTTAAAAACTTGTTCCGGTCCTCACTATGTAGGAAGTACAAGAACACACACACACACGCACGCACGCACACACACACACGTCATATTTGCATGAGCTGTGCTGCAGGATATCAGTTCCCAGTCATTCCTGGGAAGACTGGCTCTCCCAGAAATGTGACGTAAAGTCTAGTTCTGTGGATATGTCACGATGCATAAAGACAAGCATCTGTTTCAGTGAAATCATGTTTCCTGGACCAACCCTTCACACTGGACACTGGCAGGACTGAGAGCAGCACCTGACACCTGATGCTGTTTGTGCATGAATGTGTTTGAGGAATCCGGTGAATACCTCAGCCCCTCGGGAATGCCGCCGGTAATCCTGAATGCTTCTGAATGATGCTTTTCCTTCACGGATTGGAAGGAACTTGATTCATTTGTTCACTTGAAGTCAACAGCAGCAGCATAAATCATACTTGACTCAGTCTGAGTAAGAGCAAACTTTTTCTTTTTCGACAGTCAGAGAACTAGAGGACTATTTATATCTTTAGCCGCTTGTGAGACGTTGCTACTTCTCCGCCTCATTGAACTTCTGTGACAATTATTGTGCAGCACAAGTGTTCCCCCTGTGACTCTACTCACTCACTTCTGGTGTGATATTACACCAGATCTTTTCCAAAAGCTCCAAATAATCCAGACTTGTTGACTCCATCCAGACTAGAAAACAAAGCAGCGTGGAGCCCTACTGTAAATTTACCTCTAAAGTTCTGGCTGTAAACTCCATGAGGCCAGTTTCAGTTTGATGATGATATACCAAGTAAAACTGGAGACAAGCTCAAATAGATTTAGTATAAAATGATAGAACTGGATGGAACCCTCTTATATGTTAGATTTGACACCTTTGTTCACATTTGGAACATTTGATTTTTGTTATTGAGCATGAAAGTGTTTTGAAAGTAAAAAAAAGGTTGAAAATCACATTTTATGTTGGACTAAAGGACTAAAAAAGACACAAAATGACTAAAAAAGACACAAAATGACAAAAAAAAAGACACAAAATGACAAAAAAAGACAGTAAAAGACACAAAATGACCAAAAAAAGACACAAAATGACTAAAAATACACAAAAGGACCAAAAAAAGACACAAAATGACCCAAAAAAGGACCAAAAATGACTAAAAAAAGGACAAAATGACCAAAAAAAGACACTAAAAGACCAAAGAAAGGACACAAATTGACTAAAAAAACACACAAAATGACCCAAAAAATGACTAAAAAAGGACAAAATGACCAAAAAAAGACACTAAAAGACCAAAGAAAGGACACAAATTGACTAAAAAAAGACACAAAATGACCCAAAAAATGACTAAAAAAGGACAAAATGACCAAAAAAAGACACTAAAAGACCAAAGAAAGGACACAAAATGACTAAAAAAAGACACAAAATTACCAAAAAAGACAGAAAATTACCAAAAAAGACACTAAAAGACCAAACAAAAGGACACAAAATTACTAAAAAAAGACACAAAATGACTGAAAAAAGACAGAAAATTACCAAAAAAAGACACTAAAAGACACAAAATGACAAAAAAGACACAAAATGACCAAAGAAAGGACACAAAATGACTGAAAAAAGACAGAAAATGACAAAAAAAGACAGAAAATTACCAAAAAAAGACACTGAAAGACACAAAATGACAAAAAAGACACAAAATGACCAAAACAGACACAAAATGACTTACAAAGACACAAAAAGACATGCAAAGGATTAAAAAATTGACAATATAGCCCTATAAGACTCCATAGAGTTAACCCACTTACAATGGAAGACATTTTAATATATATCATGGTTATTCCAAAAAGGAATATTTTAACCCTTTGAAGATGTGCCTTCTTTCAAAACCTGGCTAGAAATAACCAACTTATTACATATGGAAAGGGTTCCAATTTTGATGTAGTCAACTCAAACACTCATCATGTTGATATTCAGACTTTTTATTTAGTATGCATACCTTTATATTATGTCACATTTCCAAGCTCCTTGAATCATTTCTCTGTGTGCACCAGAGACAACATGTCAAGCTATTTCAGGGTCCAACACTCCAGAGGGATGTGACACATTGAGTGTATGAGAACGCTGATAAGCAGCCGAGAGGAAGCCGAAGCTGTTTATCTGGGCTTTCTGCACAACTATAATCACCAGGCTTGGCGCTTGTTGAATTATTTGGCCTTACAAATGGCTCGAAACAACCCGGTTACTCTGTTCCTCCGGTGGGGGAGGAGGGGAGAGGTTCTGTGGTCGGTGGTTCTGTGGGCAGAGTAGAACTGGATGGAACCCTCTTATGTGTTAGATTTGCAACCTTTGTTCACATTTGCAACATTTAAAATTCTTTATTGAGCATGATAGTGTTTTGAAAGTAAAAAAAAGATTGAAAATCACATTTTATGTTGGACAAAAGGACTAAAAAAAGACACAAAATGACCAAAAAAAGACACAAAATGACCAAAAAAGACACTAAATGACCAAAAAAAGACACTAAAAGACACAAAATGCCCAAAAAAAGAAACAAAATGACTAAAAAAGACACAAAAAGACACAAAATGCCCCAAAAAGAAACAAAATGACTAAAAAAGACACAAAATGACTTTAAAAAAGACACAAAATGACCCAAAAAAAGACAAAAAATCACTAAAAAAAGACACTAAAAGACACTAAATGACCAAAAAAAGACACTAAAAGACTATAAAAAGACACAAAATGACAAAAAGACACAAAATGACCAAAAAAAGACACAAAATGACCAAAAAAAGAAACAAAATGACTAAAAAAGACACAAAATGACCAAAAAAAGACACAAAATAACCACAAAAAGAAACAAAATGACTATAAAAAGACACAAAATGACAAAAAAGACACAAAATGACCAAAAAAAGACACAAAATGAGAAGACAGAATGACCAAGAAAACCCCACAGAAGACACAAAATGACCAAAAAAAGAAACAAAATGACCAAAAAAGTCACTAAAAGACTATAAAAAGACACAAAATGACAAAAAAGACACAAAATGACCAAAAAAAGACACAAAATGACCAAAAAAGTCACTAAAAGACTATAAAAAGACACAAAATGACAAAAAAGACACGAAATGACCAAAAAAAGACACAAAATGACCAAAAAAGTCACTAAAAGACACAAAATGACCAAAAAAGACACGAAATGAGAAGACAGAATGACCAAGAAAACCCCACAGAAGACACAAAATGACCAAAAAAGACACTAAAAGACAGTAAATGCCAGAGTTGTGTTGTGCCAGTCAGATCTGACCTCGGAGCCGTGTGGAGGTTTGTCAGAAGGAACCGTGATGCTTTTAAAGAGCTGCAGGCCGCGACTGGATGGGTCATTTTCATACTTTCTAGATTTGGCGAGGGGCCAACAGCAACATGCTGCAGGCTCTCTCTCTCTGAAACAGGATATTGGGTTAGTAATGGCTGTCGGGGGACCGGCACAATGACATAAATATACGGCTGTTTTCACACATATTAGTGAGAGCTAACACAAGTGTTAGCATGTATATAACCCTCAGGCACATGTTCACTTGTCTAAAAACAAGATAAAAACACTAAATCTGAGGGAAATGATCTTGCTGCATGGACAGATAATTTCACTTGACAAGATTTCTTCAATTCAGATTATTAAATCTAGAAATAAGCATGTTGAACGCTTAAAATAAGAAAATAACTCTTAAAACAAACACTTGAAAATCAAAATTTTTTTTTTGAGAAACAAATAATCATCAGGTCACTCTGCTCAGGCCAGCTTGCAGCTTTAATTTATCTTGTTTAAAGAGTTAATTTCTTATTTTAAGCATTCAAGTTGAGTTTAGTTCAAGTGGTGATACTGTGTAGGCAACTCTAGCTCAAGAGCTCTAGCGCCACCAAGAGGTCAAAGTTGTCCCCGAGCACTACTGTTATACTGTGGATTTTTTCTTATTCCTCTTCCGGACGCTTTTCGTCCCGCTACTAGTCCTACAACTTAAAGAGTTGCAGGACAAATTATATATCAAAACGTGCGGTTTGATCGGGATCGGTGTGCTATTATTTTTCTCTACAGAATACGAATTTTTCGCGACGTAAGTCACGAAAAACTGCTCAAAATTTTGCATTGAAATTAATGGGACAGCCAGAAAAAAATGAGCGAAAAAGAACAATAATTGGAGATTTTTAAACGTCTACTTCTCCGGCATAATTTCACCTAGAGACTCCATTTAAACTTTAAACAGTAGACACAAGTCTTGTGTATCGGTGTATTAATCCACGTTTCGATAGGTCATATAGCTTTTTATCAATCCCTGTTCAATGACCATGATCATTTTTGGAGAAATTCTGAGATTATAATGGGTGTGTATTGCACGGAATGTTCGTGTCAGAGTGTGTGACATCATCGCCAGAGTGTAGAGGGAGAGAAAAAATTGTCAAAAAATAAATTTGAAAACTGCGCTCCAGGCCGCAAATTCCACTCTACAGAAATAATTTATACATAGAAACGTAGGAAAATTTGTCTTCTCCCTCACAATCCTCTGGTAAAGCTGTCAGAGTTATAGTTTGGGCGTAGGACGCACAGATGTGCCACCAACACCACCAACAGCCTCATTGGCTCCCATATTAAAAACGCAGGAAGATTTCGGAAAAAGGGAAGATGGAACAGTTTTTTTAGATCGCTCTAACAAAGCTATTTTTTTCATTTTTCTTTAAAAAAATCATATGTAGACGTTCAGGAAGAACTCAGGACGCTCAAAGTGAAGTCGGATCAATGATAGGTATTATGGTTTTGCCAAAAATGCTTTCTGTTCGAGGCCAGAAATTCCAGCCTGTCCACCTCTGGCTGCTGTCACTCTTTCATTAACAGGTGCCAGTTAATTCTGTTGATTGCTTTGATCTGATTGCCTTTGATCTTTGAGGTGATTACAGTTACAGATACACACACACACATGCGCGTAAGCACGCACACTCCTCACACATGCATACACATGCTTCAAACACACGCACGCGCACGCACGCATGAACGCACACACACACGCACACACACACACACCGGCAGTAGCCCCCATGGCCCTTTCAAAATTTCCCCAGAGGAAATTTTCTAGTATTAACTTTATTAACCTGGACCTCCAATGTAAAAATGAAAAATTTTGAAAAAAATATACAAGAAACAGTCGTACAAGCAGAGTTATTGTTCAGTGAGAACTTGACTATGACGGCATATTAGGGCCAAGTTTAAATAAAAATACAAACCCGGGGGAGGCGAGGTAATATTTCGAGAAAAAAGTTGCAAATTTACTAGGTTAAAGTGGCAAATCTACAAGAAAAAAAGTCTCAGATTTAAGAGATTTAAAGTGGTGAATCTGCTCAAAAAAAGTCGGAGATTTACGAGAGAAAGTGAAAAAAAGCAACTTTTTTCTTGCAGATTCACCACTTTAAATAAAGGTTAAATAAAGGGTTAACCACTGCAGAAGAAGACTCAATGAACTGAAAGAGCTCCAGTCAAATGCCAAAAACAATGAGAAACTGTATGGAAAACATGATGAAAAAACGGCATTTATGTTTATTTCATGTAATCATTGCAGGAGCATTACAGTCTGATATTCTATATTTTCCTTGTATGTGCAAAATGAAAATGCAGGAGGATTGAAATGCTTTTAATGTGAAAGGGGTCGCTCTTAGGAATGAACCTACAGATAATTATCAGCTGAATCTATAGCGTTTCCAGCTAAAAAAGCTGTAAAAAGCTTCTGTTCTCAGCAAAAAACAGACTGAGTCAGAGAGTCACTGGGGGAGTGTTGAGCTGCTGAAGAGACAGAGATTTATCTCCGGTGTAGAGACCAAAAAGATTTTAAAGAGAAAGAATACTGGAGTGGAAACAAACACAAGGTAACATTTCACATTAAAACATGTCAGTGTTGTGTTCAGGCTTGTTTTCACTGCTGCTAAGCAGCCAAATAATACGTCACTGCAGCTTTAAATACAATACTTTAGAGTGAAGAGCAGAAAGTGATGCCACCTCCATCAGTCTGACTGTAACTCTGCTACAGACCACAGCCATTGTGTGATACAGGGGTCTCAAACTCGCGGCCCGTGGGCCGATTGTGGCCCTCGTGACGATATTTTGTGGCCCCCACCTTGATATGAAAGTTTAATGTGAGTTTTATATGAATGGCACTTTACTGTGTTGTGTGTGGAAGGTCCCTTTAATTATTTATTTTTGGTAATTTTGTGTCTTTTTTAGTAATTGTGTGTCTTTGTTGGTAATTTTGTGTCTTTTTTTAGTAATTGTGTGTCTTTGTTGGTAATTTTGTGTCTTTTTTTAATAATTTTGTGTCTTTTTTTAATAATGTTGGGTCTTTTTTGGTAATTCTGTGCCCTTTTTTGGTCATATTGTGTCTTTTTTTAAATCATTTTGGGTAATTCTGTGTCATTTTTGTCATTTTGTGTCTTTTTTTTGTAATTTAGGTTTTTTTTGTCATTTTGTGTCATTTTTTTTAGTTATTTTGTGTCAATTTTGTGTCTGTTTTTAATAATTTTGTGTCTTTTTTGGTAATTCTGTGTCTTTTTTTGGTATTTTTGTGTCCTTTTTTTAAAATAATTTTTGTGTCTTTTTAGTAATTTTATGTCTTTTTCTGGTAATTTTGTGTCCGTTTAAATCATTTTGTGTACTTTTTGGTAATTCTGTATCCTTTTTTGTGTCTTTTTTTGGTATTCTTTAAATAATTTTGTGTCTTTTTTGGTAATTCTGTCTTTTTTGTTATTTTGTGTCTTTTTCTGGTCATTTTGTGTCTGTTTTTAAAAATTTTGTGTCCTTTTTGGTAACTCTGTATCCTGTTTTGGTCATTTTGTGTCTTTTTTAAAATATATATATATATTTTTTGGTAATTCTGTGTCTTTTTTTGTCCCCAGGTAATATGAGTTTGAGACCCCTGGTGAAATCCTTCATGTGTCTATTTACTAAGACTTGCCTCTTTTTTTCTCTTACATACTTATTTCTATTTCTATTTCTTACACAGCAGCCACTGTAACAAAAGCAATCCCCCCTCAGGGATCAATAAAGTATTTCTGATTCTGATTCTGATTAAAGAACATTATTTATTAAGTGATTATTTCTCTTTGTCCGCTTTTAAATTACATCAAATTGTACTCAGAAATAGCAGCCATGTAATAGCCTCAATTTGAGCTCTAACTGGGCCCACTGGGCTTTAGCCCTGCAGTGACATCTTACCTGGGCTCCATAACAGCAGCGTTAACCAGCATGGGGCTCGGCCTGGCTGGCTTCAGAGACCCCGTCTTAATAGACCTGTAATCAGGGACAATTAGGAGCCAATTACAGGCGGGTTTCACCTATGAGGTCAGCGTCCACATCCAGCAAACTTTTACAAATCATTTAGAGGTTTTTTCTAACAGGCATGCACAAGAGAAATAATAAAAATCATTGTAAGGTTTTTTTTATCCTGCACTATAGCTGGAAACAAGTGAGCTGGGAAATGGTGATTCAATATGTCCTATAGCAGGGGTGTCAAACTCGTGGCCCGCGGGTCAATTGCGGCCCTCGTGACGATATTTTGTGGCCCCCACCTTGATATGAAAGTTTAATGTGAGTTTTATATGAATGGCACTTTACCGTGTTGTGTGTGGAAGGTCCCTTTAATTACTTTTTTTGGTAAATTTGTGTCTTTTTTTTGTAATTTTGTGTCTTTTTTAAAATAATTGTGTCTTTTTTTAATAATTGTGTGTCATTTTTTGGTAATTTTGTGTCTTTTTTGGTAATTCTGTGTCTTTTGTTGGTCATTTTGTTTCTTTTTTAAGTAATTTAGTTTTTTCTGTCATTTTCTGTATTTTTTGGTTCTTTTCGAATATTTTTTGTGTCATTTTGTCTCTTCTTTAAAATAATTGTGTCTTTTTTTAATAATTGTGTGTCTTTTTTCAGTCATTTTGTGCCTTTTTTTGTAATTTTGTGTGAAAATTTGTGTCTTTTTAAAAATAATTTTGTGTCTTTTTTAATAATTGTGTGTCTTCTTTCTGTCTTTTTTTGGTCATTTTGTTTCTTTTTTAAGTAATTTAGTTTTTTTTCTGTCATTTTGTGTATTTTTTGGTCCTTTTAAATATTTTTGGGGTCATTTTGTGTCTTTTTTAAAAATAATTTTGTGTCTTTTTGGTAATTTTGTGTCTTTTTTTGTCATTTTGTGTCTTTTTAAAAAATAATTTTGTGTCTTTTTGGTAATTCTGTGTCTTTTTTTGTCATTTTGTGTCTTTTTTTGGTCATTTTTCAGTTTTTTAGTGTGAGACCCCTGTCCCTGTCCTATAGTGTGTTTTGAGGCCCAGACGGGTTATTTATCAGTCAGACTATGTATAGACTTTTGTCTTCTGCAGATTTTGAACCAGTCTGGGTTTCTTGCTATGTCACGCAACAGCCGCAAATCAGCCGCGGGGCCACCAAGACTCACAGCGCTGGGTTTTCCTTATTATCAGCTCGCAGAAAGGACATGACATGACATTAGAAGATAGAGTCTCTGGCACGGCTGGTGAGTGTCCTTTACCTCACAGATTCCTGTGATACGGCTAAAGTAAATTTGGGCCTTGTTGTATATGCCTTACAGAAGTATACTGTTTATTTAACATCTCCAGTGTGCTGAGTTATGACTAGTAATGATTACTCAAATGCCCAGTGTTTGGGCTATTGTACCACGAGTGCCTCCAAACAGGCCCACTGGTGTTTATTTGAATTTTCCATTTTATATTGCCATGTGTCATTAGGCTGTTTAGAGTTTACTCTGAGTGATGGATCATTTCCTTCAGCACTCTCCGCTCACTAAAACCTGCTGGATGCTGCCGCCTGCGTGTCCTAAAGGTGGAGATTATGAGCAGATGTGTGTGTCGACTTTCTGTCCTACAACGTCTAACTGCAGGAAATATGCAAAGGTTAAACTGAGAAAAACTGATTTAAAGTTTTTAAAAAAAATGTTTTTTAACTGGCCAGCCAAATGTGTTATAGGTAGATAAGTGATATGACACTTATTTCTACATGTACTGATGATGTCATTTTTATGCAAAAAAACCCATGATGATTTATTTGACCTTTGACCCCAAAAATGTGGTTACTGCACCTCGACCAAGTGTAGCAACATGATTTTACCTTTTTTGCAGAGATTTTTCTAACTTTGCAGGGTGCATTCAGCATTTTTAATGCAATCTTTTGTGTTTACTGTTGTTAAAAATTATGCTTTTGTGTGTTTTTATGAGTGTTTTTGTTGTGTTTTTTTGTATTTTTGTGTGTTTTTTGAAAAAAAAAAAATTTAAATGGTGTTTTAATGTGTATTTTTTGTATTTTTTGTGTGTGTGTTTTTATATGTAATCTGTTTTTTGTAAAAAAAAAAAAAAACGCTTTTGGTGTGTTTTGAGTGTGTTTTTTTATGAGTGTTTTTTTTTTTGTCTGTGTTTTTTGTATTTTGTGTGTGTGTTTTTGTGTTTTTTGTGTGTTTTATGTGTTTTATAAAAAAAAAAAAAAAAATTAAATGGTGATTTTATGTGTATTTTTGTATTTTTTTTGTTTTTTGTGTGTGTTTTGTAAACATTTTTTTGTGTGTTTTTTGTGTTCAAAATGTTGATCCAGTAAGGCCTCGTTCAGACTGCCAGCCAAAATCTGATTTTAGCCCATCATCCAGATTGGAACTGGGTGACAGATGCGTCTCAGTCTGAACCTCCAAACACTCAGATCGGTTTTGACTGTCCGTGACGTCACTCTACGTGGCGTAGCACGGGCAGCGCGGAGACGAGGAGTCCACCGGCAGCCGCGCCCGACTCATGTGGCCCAACGGGGGCGTCCATCCGCCTGTTTTCTCCCCTGGTGCGTCTGAGATGTTCTGCACCTCTACTGGACAGAGATAAGGCCAATATACTGAGCTTTTTTGGTCATTTTGTGTCTTTTTTAGGTCATTTTGTGTCCTTTTAAAATAATTTTGTGTCTTTTTTTTAGTAATTTTGTGTATTTTTTGGTCATTTTGTGTCTTTTTTTTAAAATTTTGTGTATTTTTTGGTCATTTTGTGTCTTTTTTTAGTAATTTTGTGTATTTTTTGGTCATTTTGTGTCTTTTTTAGGACATTTTGTGTCTTTTCTAAATAATTTTGTGTCTTTTTTTAGTAATTTTGTGTATTTTTTGGTCATTTTGTGTCTTTTTTTAGGACATTTTGTGTCTTTTTTGGTCATTTTGTGTCTTTTTAGTAATTTTGTGTATTTTTTGGTCATTTTGTGTCTTTTTTAAATAATTTTGTCTTTTTTTAAATAATGTTTCTTTTTTAATAATTTTTTGTCTTTTTTATCAGTTTTGTGTTTTTTTTTGGTCATTTGGTGTCTTTTTTAGGACATTGTGTGCCTTTTTTAAATAATTTTGTGTCTTTTTTCGTAATTCTGTGACCTCCCTCCATCATGTTTGTTGTTGTTGTTGTTGTTGTTGTTGTTGTTCTTGTCGCTGTCGCAATTATATGACGTCAGACGCTCTGACGCCGTTACTACAGCAACCTGTCAGATCAGTCGATAATGTGGCCCAGTCTGAACAGAGCCATATCCGATTTGGACACTTGCTAAAAACAGTGTGGACAGTCAGCCCTAAAAATCTGATTTGAGTAGAAATCTGATTTGAATCAGATTCACCTGCAGCCTAAGTCACAGACAAAATAGCCCCAAACGCCAAAAGGGTTAAACATGTCATAAAAAGTACAAAAAAATGGTTTAAAAGCTTGAAAGTGATATTTAAAGTTAAACAATCAGGTAACCATACATGTAATGATGCATTCAAACAGTTGAGAAGCAGTAAAGAAACAAAAGAAGACGTGTAATTGTAACTCTCTGCTGGCTGGAACATCAGGGACTCTGCAGTGTTTCTCTTCAGCCTTGAAACGAGCAAGTGAGAGCAGAAAGGCATCATAAATTAGTTTCCCTGTAATCTCTACACCTTGGCTGTCTGTCCCAAGATGTCCTCCTGGATTTAAAAGCAACAGTGTAATGTTTATGTTGGCCGAAAAAGAATATGCATCAAACTTCATTTGATGTATTAAAGACACTGCTGGATGTTGTTTACACACGCAGGTGAAAGCTCGCTGGATAAAATCCTTTTTTCTCCGTGTTTGATGTCAGCGCGTCGAAAGCTTAAATCAATCTTAAATCAAGATAAGAGTTTTTATGTCTGGGGTTTGTTAATACCATATTTTAGATATTTCTATGGAAATGGGCTGTGAACATGAGTTTATAACACTGTGTCCTTTGGGTTCCCATCGATCTCTGCATCTATTTCTAACGCAGGGTCAAACAGAGAAGTCTTAACCCTTTAATGCACAACATGGGGCTAAAGCAGGGGGCTCCAACTCGGGGCCCGCGGGCCACTTGCGGCCCTCGTGACAACATTTTGTGGCCCCCACCTTGATATGAAAGTTTAATGTGAGTTTTATATGAATGGCACTTTACCGTGTTGTGTGGAAGGTCCCTCTAATTACTTTTTTTGGTGATTTTTTGTCCTTTTTTGGTAATTAATTTTGCGTCTTTTTAAAATAATTGTCTTTTTTTTAAATATTTTGTGTCTTTTTTAAGTAATTTTGTGTCGTTTTTTGGTAATTTTGTGTCTTTTTAAAATAATTTTGTGTCTTTTTTGGTCATTTTCTGTCTTTTTTTAAAATAATTTTGTGTCTTTTTTAGGTCATTTTGTTTCTTTTTTGTCATATTGTATCTTAATAAAGTAATTTAGTGTTTTTTCAGTCATTTTGTGTCTTTCTTTGTAATTTTGTGTCTTTTTTTGGTAATTCTGGGACTTTTTTGGTAATGTTGTGTCTTTTTTTGTCATTTTGTGTGTCTTTTTTGTCATTTTTTGTCATTTTTTTTTTTTTTTTTTTAGTAATTTTGAGTCTTTTTTTTTGTAATTTTTTTGGTCATTTTGATATTGCCTCCAGTGGACCCCAGGCAATTTGAGTTTGAGACCCCAGGTCTAAAGTGACCCGACTAAGTTTTTATATTCTTTATCTTTGCAATACATTAATTTCATCATGCAATATTGCAGGTTTTCCTCAAATAACTTGTTTTTGATTATCATACATCCTAATTTTTTGTTTTCATTTCTTACTTTTTGAATAAAACCTCGGATTTCATGATTTTTGGCCTCAATATGTAGGTTAAAGTGAGAAAATAATTCTCAAAAAAGTATTCAAAAATAGCCAAAATAGGTTCAGACCCCAGAGGGTTAAAGTTAAACCTTAATATTTAGACAAACATAGTTACACATATACTCAAATTATTAATTTAGTGAATCACTTTTTGTATCACTACGCTTCTAATGCACAAGGTCATTTTTGACCCATGTGTGTAAACTTGTTTCTTCATAAAGTATGAAAGGAAAAATGGATAAAAATGATCTGTCGTAATAAAAAAAAGATATTCAAACACACAGCCAGCATAAAATAACATGGGAGATGAGGTGTTTATATGTTGTGCATCAAAGGGTTAACACAGACCAACTTTCTAAAGCTTGAATTCTCAGCTTATTGGTAATTTGATGATTTTTAAGAAGGTTGTCATATTATCAGGGACATTCGATGAGTAATCGTTTGGCGGCCGGTGCTGCTGATAGATAACCCCGGAGGAAACCTTTCACAGCGCTGAGCTTCAGCTGGTCAAACCCTTTCATGGGAAATGGGAGCGTGCTTGTTTTGAAAGTCATGGCTGATATAAGTTACACACTGTTCCTCCTGTTTCATCTGTGACTCCAGTCATGAAGTGTGATACAATCTGTTTTGAATGCTCATTATACAAGTTAGGTCATGAAATATTCATGTCATTTATGGAACGTGTGAATGATGTGTTTGCTATTGTTCTAAAAATACAGTAAGAGATGTTACTGTTCTGAGATGAAACAGCTTGAAATGTGCATAATAGTTTTGGTCTTTTCATTAGTCTTAGTTTTAATTTCGTTGTCAGTTTTTGTTTTCAAATTCAGTTAGTTTTAATGAGTTTATAGAGTCAGTTTGCTAGTTTTTATTAGTTTTTATTTTTTGGAAAATGCTTTGTTTTTGTGTTAGTTTTAGTTATTTTTGTAATGGGGTATTTGTTGGGTGCGAGATTAAAAAAAGTCACAATAAATGTTCCTTTATTTCCTTTGTCTGATCCATCTCAGCCCCAATAAGTTTATTAAGTCATAAAACCAGATAGATGAAATAGATTTCATATCAACCAAAAAGGTTTACGGATGAAAAAAGTTGACAAAGACGAAAACGAAGAACAATTTCATTATAATTTTAGTTAGTTTTAGTTAGTTTTGTAACCACAAAATACAGTTTCAGTTGTCGTTTTTTTAAAAACTCGTTTTTATTTCTATTTCAGTTAACGAAAATGTTTTTTCAATTCTAGTTTTCGTTATTTAGGACACAAGGACACAAAATGACCCAAAAAAGACACAAAATGACCAAAAAAAGACACAGAATTACCAAAAAATGGACACAAAATGACACAAAAAAGACACAAAATTACTAAAAAAGAAAAGACAGAATTACCAAAAAAGACACGAAATTATTAAAAGACACAAAATTACAAAAAAAGACACAACATTACAAAAAAAAGCTTACCAAGTATTTTCTTCTTATATCTAGCAATAGTATCTAAATTATCTTGTTTTGAGTTTGATTCACCAACTGACCATAGCTTTATGTGCTTATTTTAAGATCATGTGTCTTTTTTGTCTTGTATAGTTGATAAAACCTAAAAAAAAGAGTCTTTTTGTAACCCAAATGAGTGAATAACCTCTTCACAGGTTAAAGCGACTTCTTTTAGGACTGACATTGTGAGCTTTTTCATGCTTTTCAATCTATTCAACTGTTGAATATGGTGAGTTTTTCCTGAAATATTGGTTCCAATTGAGAGTTTTAGTTGCATGCACACAAAATGACCGAAAAAAAATACACAAAAGGACTAAAAAAGACACAAAATTACCAAAACAAGTAATTAAAGGGACCTTCCACACACAACACAGTAAAGTGCCATTCATATAAAACTCACATTAAACTTTCATATCAAGGTGGGGGCCACAAAATATCATCACGAGGGCCACAATTGGCCCACGGGTTGCGAGTTTAACCCATGGGTTAAAGGGTTAATACGCATTAACATACAGTATGATGCATTCACTTACAGTTTTATGTGGGTACTTTGCCAAGAAGTTAGCTAGGTAGTTAGCTTAGCAAGCTACTTCGCTAAATACTTAGCCAAGAAGTTAGCCAGGTAGTTAGCTTAGCAAGCTACTTAGTTAAATACTTAGCCAAGAAGTTAGCTAAGTAGTTAGCTTAGCAAGTTACTTAGCTAAATACTTAACCAAGAAGTAAGCTAAGTAGTTAGCTTAACAAGCTACTTAGCTAATTACTTAGTCCTGTAAGTTAGCCAGCAGCCACATTATGAGCACATTAGGAGGTCAGATAAACTCTGAGGGGGAAATTTAATGCAGCATTAATGTAACTTCAGTGCATTAATAATTAGGATTCACTGGTTATTACTTGAAGGTGGGATCAAATCAAAACTACCTAAGAAAAACACAGAAGAGCAGCAAACTACTGATAATGCTGCAAACTACAGAAAGAGTTAGTCATGTTCCCTTCTCCTGTCATTAGAGGCTGAGAGCTGCTCTCAGGCCTGCTGAAGGTATTAATACCACGCTGTGGACAGATTCTGCCATCTGGGTTCAGTTAGCGAGGCTGGGCTGAGTTTGTGGGAGTCAGTGTGGTTCAGTCAGTGTAAGGAGGAACATCAGGGCTCCAAATCCACACAGTTAAAGGATCATTCTGATTTATTACAACTTTGGTCTCATTTAAATAGTTCTGGCCGTCGATTGGCCGCCGTTTCTATCGGTTACGGTAACACTGAACGCTCTGAAGTAACCGTGTGCTGAGACGAGGAAAGTCACCAGCAGTCAGACATGTAAATGAGATCACAGCTTCGTTTATTCTCACTCGACAAGATAACTAGATTTTTTTTAGTTTTTTTTAACCATACTTAATGTAATCAACTGTTCTTGACTTTGAGTACAGAAAACACCACAAAAGTTTGGAAGCAAGATTAAATTTGTACAAAAAAAGACCATTGTTTCATTGCTATACTTTGCAACTAAATAAATGCGATTATCAAATAAAGAGTCACTTATTAGAACACATTTTTACTATAATTATCAGGTCTTTGGGTTTTTATTGCTTAGACTTTGTGTATCCTTCTTTCTTTAACCCTTTGCTGTGTGTTTCTGTGCTCTATCTTTTGATATCAACTTATTTTATGATTGGATATTCCAAGTATTCTTTAAATATCTTGTTTTTGATCACAACTGATCATTATTTCCAGCTACTTAGCTAATTACTTGGCCAAGAAGTTAGCTAAGAAGTTAGCTTCGCAAGCTAATTAGCGAATTACTTAGCCAAGAAGTTAGCTAAGTAGTTAGTTTAGCAAGCTACTTAGCTAAATACTTAGCCAAGAAGTTAGCTAAGTAGTTAGCTTAACAAGCTACTTAGCTAATTACTTAGTCCTGTCAGTTAGCCAGCAGCCACATTATGAGCACATTAGGAGGTCAGATAAACTCTGAGGGGGAAATTTAATGCAGCATTAATGAAACGTCAGACAAGCTACTTAGCTAACAAGCTACTTAGCTAATTACTTAGCCAAGAAGTTAGCTAAGTAGTTAGCTCAGCAAGCTACTTAGCTAAATACTTAGCCAGGAAGTTAGCTAAGTAGTTAGCTTAGCAAGCTACCTAGCTAAATACTTAGCCAAGAAGTTAGCTAAGTAGTTAGCTTAGCAAGCTACTTTGCTAAAAATGGATTTGGGTCATTTTTGATCCATGTTGTGCATTAGAAGAGTAGTGACACAAAAAGGGATTTTATTAAAAAGGTAATAAAGGAAAACATAAAATTAGGATGTATGATGATCAGAAACAAACTAATTGAGGAAAACTTGGAATACTGAATGATGAAAATAATTTATTGCAACAGATATAGAACATTAAAATGTATAAATCTAAACTTGTTTCTTTACTCAGCTGCTTCAGTTTGATCCATTTCTGTGATAGTTTGTCAGAGATATGAACACAGTTGAGATTTATTGGGATTTTTGTATCCAAAAAGTCTCAAAAGCCAAAGAGCTAAAGTGAATAATGCAAACTGTGATTTGTTTTTTTTATACTTTTGCACTGAAGTTGTGACTCTTCCAAATCTTCTCAACACTAAAACTAAGCCCTTCTTTTCTTTTGTTAACATTTATTCACCAATGATCTGCTAACATCAATATTTAGGTCAAAGGAGGAAAATGGTTCAATTCAATAAAGGTAAAGTCTGAAAATGCAGTAAACACATCTAAAAATCCAAAGAATCCATACTGGTTGTGAACAGAAAATTTAAGTTGCTTCCAAACCTTTGACCTGTAGTATATATATTTATTTGTTTATTTATTAAGGATCCCCATTAGCTGGTACCTTAGTAACCATGCTAGTCTTCTTGGGGTCCACAGGAACAACACAGAATAAACAGAAGAAAATAATATTCTCAACATATACATTTACAGGTAAAGTCAATCACAATATACCTAAAAAGCGTAAGAAAAGAAAAGAAAAGTTAAGACCAAAATTTCAAAATGTACAGGTTTTTTTTAAAATTATTATTAATTTAAACAAAACACAACATAAATAACCAATGGACAAACACAGTAAAAAAAGAAAAGAAAAGAAAAAGAAGAACAACAACAAAATCACAAAACCAACCTAAATAAAACAACAATAATAAATAAGAGCTTTAACACATTAAATAACATTTAAACTAAACTAGACACAAACAAACATCAAACATAATTACCACATAAAACATACAGTATATCAGTAAACTTAATAACCTAAGAGAAAATAATAAAGGGTATGTACAGCTTTTATAAAATAAGATTTCAGTTTCTTTTTAAATACCTGTTTACAGAGGTAGTGAGGCAGATTATTCCACAGAGTATTTATGTTTCTTTTAATCAGTGGTGGAAAGTAACTAAGTACATTTACTCAAGTACTGTACTTAAGTACAATTTTGAGGTACTTGTACTTTACTTGAGTGTTTCTATTTTCTCTAAATATATACTTCTACTCCACTACATTTTGAGGCAAATATTGTACTTTTTACTCCACTACATTTAGCTGACAGCTTTAGTTACTTTTCAGGTCGAGATTCAACATAAAACATATGATCAATTTAAGATGATTAGACTTTTTTTATTTCATCAAATCTTATAACAGTATATTAACTACTTAAATGAGCCATATCTTTACAAAATTAAAACCCTGCTTACATAAAATCATCAATACAAATAATGTAATAATATATTTAGAATATATAAAACAATCTGAGTGGGTCCATTCGGCATAACAAGTACTTTTACTTTTGATACTTTAAGTACATTTTGATGCTGATACTTTTGTACTTTTACTTAAGTAAGTTTTGAATGCAGGACTTTTACTTGTAGTGGAGTAATTTCATAGTGTTGTATTAGTACTTTTACTTAAGTACGGGATCTGAATACTTCTTCCACCACTGCTTTTAATCGCAGTAAAGTTGAAATAAAAACCTCCAAAAGGGTGTACGTCATCATCTCTTGTTCTTTCTTCACTTACATCAACCTCCAGCTCATAACTTGGACTTGATGCACTGCATCAGCTTTATTGATAACAATAGGAACATTTGTAAAAATGCAAATAAAGACATGTGAGCGGAGGAAGCTTTGAGGAAACCCAGAGCACCTGGCGTCTCTGGCCGACCTCCCTGCATGAACAGGCACCAACATGAGCATGTTTTCAGTTTGCAGCAGCGTGAAAAATACATCTGGATGTGAACAACTGCGATTGTTTTGGCATTACGCAGGCTGAGCTCAGTTCAACATACAAATAGCTGCTATTTGGACTAGATGACAGCAGCCTGTGTGCCCAGTCTTCAAGCACATCGCACTCACTCAAAAAAAAAAGCTGGGCGGCTGAGGTAATGCCTGGGTCTCAGGCCAGAAAGCCGCTCCGAACAGGGAAATCAGAGCTAAATTTAGAGGACTGTTAAGTAGACTGTGTAACAATTCCACCAATCACAAAGACTGACCCTCTCATGTTCTACAAAAGAGGATTTTCTACATTTTATTGCCATGTGTCATGGATTACGTCACAGCACAGTCATGTTTTAAATGCCACACTTCAACGTCATGTTCCTCCACGTTTTACCCCCCAAACTTTTCTTTTTGTACACTCTAATAAATAAAACATTGGGTCAACAAAAATAAGTATGTTCACGTTTTCCACTAGAATTTTTAAGTTAAGCCAACTGCTGCTATTTCTTTAAACCTCTGAAGTCCAGAAGATTTTGGTTCAAATTTGTCAACTTCCTATGCATTAACCCTTTGGAGTTTAGGGCTTTTTCATTCTGCCTGTATATGCAACTTAAATAATGATTACCATGCCATGCTGGTATCATCTTTTTCAGCTCAACCTCACCTGATTATTATTTTGAAACACAAAAACACACACACAAAAATACAAGAAACATGTTAAAAAAAAAAAAAAAAACACACACAAAATTACAAAAACCCAAATAGAAACATATAAAAAACACACTTTTTTATTTTATTATTATAATTTTTTTTTACAAAAAACACACAAGAAACACACCAAAAAATTACAAAAAAACAAAAAAACAAAAAAAACACACATAAAAAACACAAAAAATAAAACAAAACACAAAAAATTACAAAAATATTTGATTAACTCACACAAGTCATTTTGTATATTGAATCAATAGGCATAATTTGTGTTTCATCCAAAATTACAATTACCAGTAAAAAGTCTAACAGTATCTCAGAACTTGATTTTTTATTTCACAACAATATATATTTATTTAAGTAATGACTAAAGGTCCTCTGAATAAGTTTTTAGAGCAGGGGTGGGCAATTAATTTTCCCAAGGGGCCACATGACCAACACCATGAAGGTTGCAGGGGCCAGACCAAAACTCTGAAATAAAATCTGCTTAATATTAATTTAACCGCTTTATAAAATATAGTAAATTATCTGGTTTTGAGCTGCTACTGATAAGAATACATGTTATGATAAGATTGTTAATGTGGAGTAAATCAAATATAGCAGTAAAAAGTAGTAAATATTCCAATCACCATATCACTTTTCCATTTATTTTAAACAAAACTGTAAATGACCTTTAGCAAGGTTCCTATTGCTGTTTTTGTATTTTATAGCTTGTTTTTCATGTTTGTAAATTTTCTGTTTTACAATGTTGTGATGCTTTTATTTTGTAAAGGCGCCGTCCAGTGTGGAACGGGTGCTTTTATTTTGAAAGGTAGTGACAGGAAGTAACAGGTGGAAAGGTAAAAGGAAAATCTAACGGTTAATAAGAAGGAGTGCGTCATAATTCATATAAAGTTGATATAAAGTATCAAAAGGCGTCTATAGTGGCTGGCTGACAGGACACAAGGTTTGTTAAAGTTTATTTTCTTCTGTCATATATATTAGTGGCTATATTTGTTGTCTTAACTATAGTAAAAGTTCACAAGGTGACCAAGGAATGTCTTATTTTTATTTTCATGGAGCGATTTTAAATAAATCTAGTGAATTATCAGTTAAAGAGTCGAGTCTTTGCAGGTGGGTACACTCTAAAATTACACTAGCTGAACTTAAAAAAATTGTTGTAACAATTTGCATTTATCTTTTTAAGTAATTCCAACTAAGACATTATTGAGTATTTCCCATGAGACTTTTATAGCTGAATTAACTCAAATAGTCTAGTACAACCAACATGATTTGTTTTGTCCTCTACAAGCTTCATTATCAATTTTTATATCAACTTTAAGTGTTAATAAGTGGTCAAATTACTCTATTTAAGTTGCTATAACTCCTTTATTTTACTTTCTTTCTACTCAAAAATCCTTGCAAATTGTTACCTCAGTTTTATTGAGTTTAAGTTACTTATTTCACTTAAGTCAGTCATATTGTAATACAATATTAAGTTGCATTACCTTCATACTTTTCCTTGTTAAGAGACGGCAGAAATGCTTCTCCAAAATCAATATATTTCTGAGTTAAGACATCTTTCTTTATTTTTAATTTTGATCAACTTCTTGAAATAAGTTATCAACTTAATAAAACAATGGACATGTAACAATTTGTATTTTTTATGCTGAAATATATGGGTGAAAGATACTAACTAACCTCCTGAATCCTTTTTTAGAGTGTATACATGCAGGCACATATAGATAGATAGATAGATAGATAGATAGATAGATAGATAGATAGATATACTTTTTTTATCCCAAGCTGGGAAATTACAGTGTAGCAGCAGCATTACACACAGAGACAATGACAACACAATTAAATAAAAAGAACAACCTAGGCGTACTTCAAGCAATAAAATATAAAAATACAATAAAATACAATAAAAAATAAAGTGTCTAAAGAAGGAGTATGTATTAAGGAGTAGAACAGAATTCCAGTGCAGAATAAATATGAATATACAGTATAAAAATGTTGGTGCTATGAAACAAATAAGGTGCAATGAACAAACCACCTTCAAAATAAAAGCACTGCGTTTGTATTGATTTCCAATTTCTAGGTAACCTCACGCGGGCCGGACAAGGACAGCCAAAGGGCCGGATGTGGACCGCGGGCCGCCTATTGCCCAGCTCTGTTTTAGAGTGCCACACGACCAACATGTGAACCCTGGGTCGGTAAGTAAAGGAGCCTTATCCTCGGAAGAGAGCTGAGAAACAGCTTCGTGGCTCATCCTCAGAATGTTTTGATACTTTTTCTCTTTATCTGAGGTGAACGATACAAGCTTCTGGTAAATACCGAGCAGGCTGTAAAATATTAGCCCCTCTCTTCCCGGGTATCACATGAGCCTGCCTCGGGGCGTCGCTCAAAGCTCTTAATGCCTTCCACCTTACTGCAATGCCACTTTTCCCAGGAGCTGGACTGTCTGTCAAAGGGCTTTCTTTGAAAAGGAAAGAAAGTTCTGACATTATAGAGACGTACATGTAGCTGGGTGATTCTCATGAAAACAGTCTAAGTTCTGTCTGTGAAGATTATAAGGACATACTTTTATATGAATGAACAATGTAGCCATAATGAGGCACAATTCATTGTTTTGTGCTAAAATAATAATTTTAAACATATTTTTGATTCACAAATTCATTACTGTAATGCGTCCAGATAAAAAATGTCATGGTTTCCTCACACACTTATATACAATAAATATTTAATAAACTTTATAAAAATAAATATACATTTGTTTAAAATTGTATAATTTAACAGAATATAATCAAACATAATGGTTTTTAAAAAATGTATAAGAAGAAGAACAAAATCTGAATGAAAATGAATGAGAAAAAAGGTTAAATGTTACAGTAATGATAGAATTGTTTGCATTAAAATATGTGAATATTTTAATAAAATATATTTTGGTGATACCAGCTACCCTTGAGCACATTTAAGTGCTTGCCAAAGAAAAGAAAAAAAAACAAAAAACTTTTGTTGTTTTTTATTCTATTTAAAAATGTGTTACAGTAATGAACTTTGTTGCTCACAGTGTCTCAAAAAATGTTTTAAAAAATAGATTATAAATTCCTAAACAGTGACTTTAAATTGTATATGTTATAAAGGGTCAAAGAAAATATGTATTCAATGCTCTTGGATTTTTGCTATGAGCTGCACCATGTTCATAAGAATCACCCAGTTATAATCTATCCAAAACAAATTCACATAAAAACACAATTCATACAGATGCAACAGCCAAGTCTCATACCACACAGCAACATGTTGGTTCCTCAGCGGTTCTTTGGCAGGAGTTGAGGTGCTACATAGCACCGCTGCCACTCAGAAAACTTGTTAAGCTTCTGAAAGGTTCTTTAGAAGTTCTTGACTGGTTCTTTGCCCAGTGCACTTCATTAAACTGAGCTGAAGAACCGAGTTTTTCAACTGTATCTTCATCTTAGTTTAGTTTAGTAGGGGAAGAATAAAACCACTTTCTTTAACAGAAAATCTATAGGAAGTAAAAACTATTTTAGGTAACACTTTACAATAACCATCATTTATAAATGGTAAACCGAAACCGTATATAGGCCATTTATAATGGTTAATACATAATTTATTAATGTTTAACTAACTAAATCATTTAAAAATGGCAAATAGATGGTATATTAAGTTTATAGTTACTTTACCATTTACAAACAATTAAATTATAATTAATAGTTCATTAATAGTTTTAGTTGGAGCTAACTTCTTGGCAAAGTAATTAGCTAAGTAGCTTGCTAAGCTAACTACCTAGCTAACTTCTTGGCTAAGTAATTAGCTAAGTAGCTTGCTAAGCTAACTACCTAGCTAACTTGTTGGCTAAGTAATTAGCTAAGTAGCTTGCTAAGCTAACTACTAAGCTAACTTCTTGGCAAAGCAATTGGCTAAGTAGTTTGCTAAGCTTACTACTTAGCTAACTTCTTGGCTAAGTAATTAGCTAAGTAGCTTGCTAAGCTAACTACCTAGCTAACTTCTTGGCAAAGTAATTAGCTAAGTAGCTTGCTAAGCTAACTACCTAGCTAACTTCTTGGCTAAGTAATTAGCTAAGTAGCTTGCTAAGCTAACTACCTAGCTAACTTCTTGGCTAAGTAATTAGCTAAGTAGCTTGCTAAGCTACCTACTTAGCTAACTTCTTGGCTAAGTAATTAGCTAAGTAGCTTGCTAAGCTAACTACTTAGCTAACTTCTTGGCAAAGTAATTAGCTAAGTAGCTGGAAATAATGATCAGTTGTTATCAAAAACAAGATATTTACAGAATACTTGGAATATTCAATCATAAAATAAGTTGATATCAAAAGATAGAGCACAGAAACACACAGCAGCATTAAATAACATTGGAAATGAATGAATTTGGGTCATTTTTGACCCATGTTGTGCATCAAAGGGTTAAGCCACTGGAAGTCATCAATCCAGTGCTGCCGCATGTCCGTTTTGTAGAACTCACTCCTATTCAATGACCTCGCTACTCCATCAAATAAGTCGGAGATAAGCAAGTGGAGGTAACAACCCAGTCTGCAAGCAAAAACCTGCTTATAAATAGCCTTAAAGACAGATTCAGACTGCTGGGAGGAGAGAACACACACTCAGACACACACACACACACACACACACAGTGAAGCTGTACATGTGCAGCAGCAGCAGCAGCAGGCCGGGTGAGGACACCCCCCACTGGATCAGGATTACCCCGCTGCTGCTGAATCAAGTCTCCACGACGACTCGCTGTGAGTGAAGTAGCATATCTTCTCTCATCTTCTTGTCAGGAGAAGCTCATTTAGAATTACAGCCTAGAATTACAAATACTAACACAATAGATGTACTTGGCTTTGTTTTATTCTGAACTTCAGCTTCATAAAGTGGAAAAAAAACCTGGAATAGCAAAGCAAACACATAAATAACAGTGAAATAATATTGTTGCTGTGTCATTCATAAAGGATTGCAGAGCTGCCTGTCCTCTGCTTGACTCGCCAATTTTTTAAAGTTCTTGTAACGTTTTTTCGTGCTTCACTCCTACTTAGTGATCAAAGTGTGGTAGAAAGGGATGAAGATATTTCACTTAAGTATGCATTGTGATACTGGCTTCAAAGGCACGCAGTATTAAGATTCATAACGGCAGGCTTTGGACAGGTAACTCAAGAAGATGATAATAGCCTCTGAGCAGACGTACGGGGTGATAATGCAAAGGTGGACATGTTTTTATAACTCCAGGAGAAAGGTGGCAAATGCTCCATGTGTAGAGGAGAAAATAGTGCAAATGAAGAAATCAGGAGATATGGATAAAAAAAAAAAAGATGTTTTAAGACAGAGAAAGAGACAGAGGGAGGGCTGGCTGAGTGAGCAGAGAAGGGTGGCCTTTAGGTTTTGTGATAAATAAAACAGTATAAATACATGATTCCAACAATTATCTAAGCATATTACTCAAATCTGATATAATTAGATAAACTTTGAATTTTACATTTTACAGTTAGCTCTGTAGCAGTACAGTGTGTATGTGCTAACAGGCTAACAGTTAGCTCTGTAGCAGTACAGTGTGTATGAGCTGCTGCTGCAGGAGGTGTTCACTAAGCGATCTCTGTTTGTTTACAACAAGCACCGGACACTCTGTGCACAGTTAGCGATGCTGGTTTGTTCACAATCAGCGGCGGACACCACATGTACAGTTAGCATGCCGGTTTGTTTACAATAAGCAGCGGACGCTGTGCACTAGTGTTGGGACAACGAAGCCTCCTGAAGCATTTCCTTTATTTTTTGACCACACTAGATGGCGGTCTTGGCTTTAAAAAAAAAAAAAAAGCTTCAGCAATGGTGATTGACTGTGTTTTCAGCCCTTTGTTGAACAAAGAGCGTCATCTAGCGGGCTCCGTAAATAAAGAAAATGCACTGCAAAAAAGGGGTGTCTAAAAACAAGATAAAAAAACTAAATCTGGGGGAAATTATCTTGCTGCATGGACAGATAATTTCACTTTTCTGGATTTCTTATCTCTAGAAATAAGCATGTTGAACACTTAAAATAAGAAATTAACTCTTAAAACAAGATAAATTAACTTACTTGGTAAGAACCAAATAATTTGCAGTGTGCTTCAGGAAGCTTCGTTGTCCCAACACTACTTTCAATACTCTTTTGTGTTGCTATAGGAAAGAGTGCAGGATTCATTCAGCCAACCATTTACATCTTTGCTATTAGGAGTCAAACCCAGAAGGTAAAAAGTACTTTAGTGAACAAATAGTAAACATAGGTACAGGTACACAGGGGACACTTGTAATACGACTAAAAATATAGACCAGTGGTTCCCAACCTTTTTCTTGAGGGACCCACATTTTTACCATTGTAAACTTTGGCGACCCCCCCATTGTCCATTGCTTCTATGAAGCCGAGCTCAATGTGACTTTCATGGTACCCTCTCTTTTTCTTTTTGAGATATTCAGCATTTTCGTCTCCCTGATGCTTCGCCATTTTTCAATTAGCTCTAGGTGAGGTTACCGCTAGGTGAGGTTACCGCTAGATGAGTTTACCGCTAGGAGAGGTTACCACTAGGTGAGGTTACCACTAGGTGAGGTTACCGCTAGGTGAGGTTACCGCTAAGTGAGGTTACCACTAGGTGAGGTTACCTGTGTATACTGCAGGAGGGATGTTACGCATGTCCTTATTCTCGCGATATAGCCTTTATTTTTAAACTTTTCTATAGTGATTTTTCTATTTAAATAAGTGAATAAATGTTTAATGTAGCCCTTATTTAGTTGTTTTTGTCCCACTAATGAATTAAATGCTGACTCATCTATATTTAACACATTAGATTTATTACAACCCTTAAAATCAAGAGGGCTTCACGACCCCGCATGGATCTTTGGCGCCCCCCATGTTGGGAATCACTGGTATAGTGAATCGTGAAGGTTTGTTCCTGTTAGACATCAACAAATATTCCAAATATAATTATTATTATTTTTCTTATTAGTCAAAGGAGCAGTAAGCAGCGAGACCATGTAAACTTTTGGCATAGGGGAGCGTCGGGGGCCACGTCTGAGGCCCCGGCAGCTCAACAACCAGAGGAGGGTTGTTTATAGAAGCGGAGACGTTCAGGAGGAACGTATCTTCTGGGCTGATCCCAGGAGCCGGACCTAATTAGAAACAACTGGTTGAAATTCACTTCAATGGCTGCACAGATCTCTCTTTTTATGTTGCTTGGCTGGTCCCGCGCGTTCATCAGCTGCACCTCCAGGCTCATCTCCATCTCTTAAGTCTCCCCTGGCTGTGCGGTGTTTGTGGATTTCATGGATGGTAAGAAGAAATTCGATGCCTGCCACCTAACTCCCCGGCGTTATCACTCCTCTCTCTCTCACACACACACACACACACACACACACACACACAAGTTGCGTACTGCAACAACAGGCTACAATCACACTTGTCAGGTCAAATCTGTTTCCAATTGGCCCTGGACTTTCATGTGTTTAGACCTCGCCCTGTTGCTTTTGAGTACATTACATCATGGAGCAGGTTTACTGTGGCTGCACTGTAGGTGCCTCGGAGTGTTTTAATCTCTCTCCATGTTTGTGTTTGGAGTTGAGTCACTTATCATTAGTGATCGCTGAGGGGTCAGGCTTTAGAGCCTGGGTCGCAAACTCAAATTAACTGGTGGCCGCTGGAGGCAGTATCAAAATGACACAAAATTACTTAAACAAAGACACAAAATGACCAAAAAAGCCACAAAATTACTAAAAAAGACAAAATGAATGAAAAAACTCTAAATTACTTAAAAAGACACAAAATGACAAAAAAGACACAGAATTACCAAAAAATACACAGAATTACCAAAAAAGACACAAAATGACCCAAAAAGACACAAAATGACAGAAAAATAAATAAATTACTAAAAAAAGAAACAAAATTATTTTAAAAAGACACAGAATTACCAAAAAAGACACAAAATTATTTTAAAAAGACACAAAATGACCCAAAAAAGACACAAAATGACAAAAAAAAGACACAAAATGACAAAAAAAGACACAAAATGACCAAAAAAAAAGATACAGAATGACTAAAGAAGACATAAAATTATTTTATAAAGACACAAAATTACCAAAAGGACACAGAATTACCAAAAAAGATACAAAATTATTTAAAAAAGACACAAAATTACCCAAAAAGTAGTTACAGGGACCTTCCACACACAACACAGTAAAGTGCCATTCATATAAAACTCACATTAAACTTTCATATCAAGGTGGGGGCCACAAAATATTGTCACGAGGGCCGCAATTGGCCCGCGGGCCGCGAGTTTGAGACCCATGGTTTAGAACAAGAAACTCCACTGCCGACTTGTTCCAGTCCAACTATACAAGCTGACCTGGTGCTCAGCATGACTCCTACCACAATGCAACATCTATACAGTGATTACATGTCTGGAAAAATTGCGTTTTGGCCCACAGGAACCCAGACGTGAACCTTTTCAAGCTTTCAAGTCAATCTAATCCTGTCATCAGACCTTCTCATGAGGGAGTTCCTCATTCAATTGGCATCCGAAATGTTCTCTTTCAGACGAGCACTGGCACAGACAGGCGCTCATATTTGAACCAGGTGATGGAGTTTCACATCAATATTTCTCATATTATAGACTAAATAATCACAGGGCGGACTTGTCGATACTTTTTCGGTGCTCTTTCTACCCTCCGGATGGTGTTACAGCTTTGTTTTCTCACCTGACACTTTTATTAATGAGGAGAAGTCTGTAGAAATTTATTGATGGAGGGAATGAGAGAATTTGAGAAAGGGCTGTTGTGAAATTGATGTGGAGATGTTCTGTGCGTGAAGGATGAGATTGCATAAGATACATATACAGTACATAACAGAGCAGGCCTGTGCAGAATAGTAAGGCAGACGCTTGCTGGTTATTTGACTCGTGAAAGAAAATAAATCAAGGCTTAGCTGAAAATAAACTCTTTACTATTGACTACTGAATGTGTTTGACATTGTTGTAACTATAATCCCTGGAATTCACACCATATGCACACCTTATATCCTACAAATTACATTAATATAGTCGTCATCTCCACCAGCGGCTCCACAGATACTGGATACCTTCATAGGCAACGATTTGCACAATCCATGAAGTGTGACATGGTAGATGGTTGGGGATATAAATCACAGGGATTGACTTGTTCTCACATCTAGGCCACTAAAGCACTTGATCACAGCTGCACGAATCAAAATTTTTGGTCAAACTGCTATATAAACTGTCAGAGGCATTGAAAATAGGCAAACACTCGGAATTTCAATAGCTGTGTTTCCGTTAAAGTCAAATTTAATTTTGAAATGTCGCATTAAAGAAAATGTAAATTAGGGACGTCAACTTGTTTAGAGCAAATAAACAAAGCTGCATTTACGTACTTTGGTCAGAAGATGGCAGTGTGATGTATTTCCTGTAGGCCAATCTGTCAGTAAACAGTAGAAGTAGAAGAGATTGATGTACAGTTAGCATGCCGGTTTGTTTACAATAAGCAGCGGACGCTGTGCACAGTTAGCGATGGCGGCTGCAGTTATTGAGCTGCTGAACTGTGATTCGATGACTGTCGGACCAAGTGGGAGGTGTGTGTTAGATGTCAAATATTCTGCTTCGCCCTGATGGCCCGTTCATAGTGGTCCCGCTTCAAACAGTCTCACCAATTTTCCGCCTCTGTGACCTCTGGAGGCGGAAAACTGGTGGGATCATTTGATCCCAGCATCCCGCTTCGGGCGCATTCATAGTGAAGGCGAGATTTAATTGTCCCGGCATGAAACGGCACTATAAAAAGGGGCTATAGAGACAGACAACCAATCACACTCTCATTCACTCCTATGGGCAATTTAGAGTCACCAATTAAACCTAAGCTGCATGTCTTTGTCTTGTGTTTTTTAGGAACCAGGGTTGCATATTCACAAATTTAGTTTCGTTATGACCTGCCGGAGTTTAGAATGGTAAGCTCGTCCTTGCCTCATGCAGGTTTGTTGTTTTACAGCCCATACACACACACACAAACACACACACACGCATCACTCTCAGCCTGTGTTGTGGGCTAATATCCGCACAGTGGATATAGTCTGTTTTTGTAAAAAAAAACACATTCCTCAATCTATGTAAGGGACAGAAAAAGACTTTAAGGAACCCTAGTTTAGGTTGATTTGCCTTTAAAACACTCACAGCTACAACAACTTCCTAAAATACTGTAGGGAATGTGTGTGTGTGTGAGAGTGTGTGTGTGTGTGTGTGTGTGTGTGTGTCGGGGGTGAACGGGGTGACGGTGGGGGCGGCGGGGGCTTAAGAGTCTACACTCGTCAGTTTATGAAGAATGAGTAATATATTCACGTTGCGATGATTCATAGCCCTCCGTCTCCAACTGGACTGCACCAAAAGAATCACAATAAAAAATGATATAATTCTTGACCTTCATCGTAATCACGTAACACACTGAGAGCTTAGCTGTAAGCTTAAACCTGGTGTTCCAGGCCGAGGGGAGCTTTCCCACACAAATGGTATCAATTTGCTCCCAGTCATTAGAGCACATTGTTGACTGGGATGACATACTGGAGAGCCAAGCTCGCTACAGGACCCCACTCTTAAATCAAATGACCAGCTCACCACAAAAGGATCTACTTTGTTCTGGCCACTAGAGGAGACAAGTCATTTTTAGACTGGGAGTTTAATGGTTTTGGCCAGCTGTTCTCAACCTTGGGGTCGGGACCCCAATTGGGGTCGCGAGATGATTTCTGGGGGTCTGCTTCCACTGTGTTAAAGTGTTCATGTGTTAATGTGTTTTAATCTTTTTGGTCACTTAATGTCTTTTTTTGGTCATTTTGTGTTTTTTGTGGTCAATTTGTGTCTTTTTTGGTCATTTTGTTTCCTTTTTTTGGAATCTTTTTTTTCTTTTTTTGGGTTATTTTGTTTCTTTTTTTTGTCATTTTGTGTATTTTTTTGGTCATTTTGTGGTCAATTTGTGTCTTTTTTGATCATTTTGTGGTCAATTTGTGTTTTTTTTGGTCAATTTGTGTTTTTTTGGTCATTTTGTGTCTTTTTTGGTCACTTTGTGTCTTTTTTGGGTTATTTTGTTTCTTTTTTTGGTTATTTTGTGTCATTTTGTGTCTTTTTCTGGTCATTTTGTGTCTTTTTTTTGTCAATTTGTGTCTTTTTTGGTCATTTTGCTTCCTTTTTCTGGTATTTTTTTTCTTTTTTGGGTTATTTTGTTTCTTTTTTTGGTTATTTTGTGTCATTTTGTGTCTTTTTCTGGTCATTTTGTGTCTTTTTTTTGTCAATTTGTGTCTTTTCTGGTCATTTTGTGTCTTTTCTGGTTATTTTGTGTCTTTTTTTTGGTCATTTTGTGTCTTTTCTGGTCATTTTGTTTACTTTTTTTGGGTCATTTTGTTTCTTTTTAGGGTGATCTGAACTGTGCATGTGAGATTCTGTTCAGTGAGTGGGGGTCGCGGACAACATGCATGTTAAATTGGGTGTCGCGACTCAAAAAAGTTGAGAATAGCTGGTTTAGGCAACTGTTGGTCATATGCAGGGAGGATTGCAATGGTCCCAGTCCCCCCTTCTCTTTTAAGGGGCGAAGGAATGAAAAAACAAAACAACACATTCTCTCCCTTCCTCCCACTCACATGCACACCCGTGGAGAGAGCACACCAGAGGCGTCCAACAGAAACACCAACAGAAATAGAGCTGCTATTTTGGTCTGAGCGGGCTATTATTTTTAGAAAAAGTGACATGCTCTATGTTGAATTACAACATCATAAGGTCACTCCATACCCCCGTTTTTTTCAGCCCTCTACCCTCCAGCCTATGACTCACCACAAAGTATGCAGTGACGTTACCCAGCACTAAACACCCCCACGTTCTCATCAAAAATTTGATCTGCGGCTCATTGACCTGATTCAATCAAAGGGGGGAACTCTTACTATCCGCGGAAATCTGCTTCTTGTTTAAACAGATGGGTTGATATCACCGTCCTACAGGTGAAACAGAGAGTTCTGATCACAAGGCATTTTTTTTTTTAGGTTTGTATTTGTCTCGTTTGTCCATCATGACTGTCCTCACGTCTTTAACATTTGTTTGCAGACTGTGAGTGAAATGCAGAGCCGACATATAACAGGATAATGTGGCCGTTGGGATGCCAGGCAGAGACATAATGAAACATGAAGAAAACACATGCTTCCAATTTCTTACTCACTTCAAGTGTTTCGTCCAACAAGTGATGTAGTTTGAAATGAAAAGGTGGGTAATCTCCCGGCCTTTGTCGGCGATCACCACGAGGCAAAGCATCGCTAATAAACAACAGGAAAGGCAAAGAATCATGACAGTGTTCATTTAATGGGGAATTTTATTTATATAGAACATCTCTTAAGTCCTTCATGTTTTAAGCTGAAATCATAACAGTGCAAATAAGGAAAGATGGATATTTAAATGAGTCTGTTGTAGTTGTAACTAGAAAATTTCCTCTGGGAAAATTCTGAAAGGGCCACGGGGGCTACTGCCGGTGTGTGTACACTATGTTGAGATTCTTCAGAGATTTCAAACTATGCCCTTTAACCTCAAAATATGTGTGTGTGTGTGTGTGTGTGTGTGTGTATGTGTGAGTGTGAGTGTGTGTGAAACATGTATCTGGAGGAGTGTGCGAGCTTACGCACGCATTTGTGTGTGTTAGTGTGTGTAGCGAAAGTCGCATAAAGTTACCTCTTTGTGTGTGTGTGTGTAAAATCACATAAAGTTACCTGTGTGTGTGTGTGTGTGTGTGCGCATGTGCGTTTGAAGAATATGTATGCATGTGTGAAGAGTGTGTGCGCTTACGCGCATGTGCGTGTGTGTGTATCTGTAACTGTAATCACATCAAAGATCAAAGGCAATCAGATCAAAGCAATCAACAGAATTAACTGCCACCTGAATGTTCCGGCACAGTGACAGCAGAGGTGGACAGACTGGAATTTTTGGCCTCGAACAGAAAGTATTTTTGGCAAAACCATAATACCTATCATTGATCCGACTTCACTTTGAGCGTCCTGAGTTCTTCCTGAACGTCTGTTTTTTTTTTTAAGAAAAAATAAAAAAATAGCTTTGTTAGAGCGATCTAAAAAAACTGTTACATCTCCCTTTTTCAGAAATTCAGAAATCTCGTTTTTAATATGGGAGCCAATGAGGCTGTTGGTGCGTGTTGGTGGATCATCTGTGTGTCCTACGCCCAAACTATAACTCTGACAGCTTTACCAGAGGATTGTGAGTGAGAAGACTAATTTTCCTACGTTTCTATGTATAAATTATCTCTGTAGAGTGGAATTTGCGGCCTGGAGCGCAGTTTTCAAATTTATTTTCTGACAATTTTTTCTCTTCCTCTACACTCTGGCGATGATGTCACACACTGTGACACGAACATTCCGTGCAATACACACCCATTATAATCTCGGAATTTCTCCAAAAATGATCATGGTCATTGAACAGGGATTGATAGAAAACCATATGACCTATCGAAACGTGGATTAATACACCGATACACAAGACTTGTGTCTACTGTTTAAAGTTTAAATGGAGTCTCTAGGTGAAATTATGCCGGAGAAGTAGACGTTTAAAAATCTCCAATTATTGTTCTTTTTTGCTCATTTATTTACGGCCGTCCCATTCATTTCAATGCAAAATTATGGGCAGTTTTTCGCGACTTACTTTGCGAAAAATTCATATTCTGTAGAGAAAAGTAATAGCACACCGATCCCGATCAACACAAACACACAAAATGACTGAAAAAAGCACTAAATTACTTTAAAGACACTAAATGACCAAAAAAACAACAACAGAATTACCAAAAAAGACAAAATTATTTTTAAAAAGACACAAAATGACAAAAAAATACACAAAATCACAAAAAAGACACAGAATTATTGAAAAAAAGACACAAAAAAGACACAAAATGACACAAAAAAATAAATTACTTAAAAAATAAACAAATTGACCAACAAAAGACACAGAATTACCAAAAAAGACACAAAATTATGAAAAAAAAGACACAAAATTACCAAAAAAAAGACACAAAATTACCAAAAAAAGACACAAAATTACCAAAAAAAGACACAAAATTACCAAAAAAAGTAATTAAAAGGACCTTCCACACACAACACAGTAAAGGGCCATTAATATAAAACTCACATTAAACTTTCATATCAAGGTAGGGGCCACAAAATATCGTCACGAGGGCCGCAATTGGCCCGCGGGCCGCAAGATTGACACCCATGCTTTAAGCAAACAATATTCCAAGAGACTTTGGGCTGTCATTGGTAGTGAGACAGGAAGCAGGAAGGAAGTCCCTGTCAGATCTGCATTATGCAAAGCGGCGTGGCGTCAGGCTGATGCTTTGCATGTTGAACAGTTGTTGGAGATGGGAGCAGCAGCAGCAGGGTGACAGGACTCTCTGGTAGTTACTGGGCAGGAAATTGGACGTAAAATGTTTGAATAATCACGTATTGAGGTGAGTTATGGATGAAGCCTACAGTAGTGAAGTAAATTAAAACAAGTGACTCCAATTACTGTTTATAGAAAGCAGCTGCCCAAGCAGCATATTATGCTGCTGAGTGAATGTATGAGACTAATGTTGAGGCTGAGAGCTCTGCTTATCTTTATCACACGTTGGCTGTTGGTGCACAAATACACACTGACAGGCCACAAGAGTTGGTCATTTTGGGTCTGTTTTTAGTCATTTTGTCTTTTTTTTGTCATTTTGTGTCTTTTTTTGTCATTTTGCGTCTGTTTTTAGTCATTTTGTGTCTTTTTTTGGTCATTTTGTGTCTTTTTTTGGTCATTTTGTGTATTGTTTTAGTCATTTTGTGTCTTTTTGTGTTTTTTTTTAGTCATTTTGTGTCTTTTTTGGTCATGTTGTGTCTTTTTTTGGTCATTTTGTGTATTTTTTTAGTCATTTTGTGTCTTTTTGTGTCTTTTTTAGTAATTTTGCGTCATTTTGTGTCTTTTTTTGGTCATTTTGTGTATTGTTTTAGTCATTTTGTGTCTTTTTGTGTTTTTTTAGTAATTTTGTGTCTTTTTTTGGTCATTTTGTGTCTTTTTTTGGTCATTTTGTGTCTTTTTGTAGACATTTTATGTCTTTTTTTAGTCATTTTGTGTCTTTTTGTTATACTTTAGTCTTAGTCTAGATAATAATTTCCCTATTCCCATTTCAAGTTGGATTTTGTAGTTACTGCAATTTTTATATCATTATTTCCCCGAATTAAAGCAAAATTGAAATCTAAAATGTTGTCACAAGATAAAACAAACATTAAGGAGTTCATTTTTGTTTAGAATTCAACTTCGACCAAAAAGCCAGAAGTTGCAGCCATCAAGGCCTGAATATGAAAGACTGCAGTCAATTGTCTTCTTTCTTTTTTTGTCTTGGTTAACTCACTGCATGAGGGTATTCTGATGTCATAACAACACGATAACTCGCCTCTATGGATTTACAGAAAAACAAGGTTAGTGTTTGCTTACAGTCGTGAACAAACCCTCTTATCCGTGTGTTTATTGACGTACACTGAATCAATTCATCTGTAATACAGCCAACAGTCATGTACTGGATAAGCTTTCATTTCAAAACATTTGGATTTAATTATCATGGGGATATGATATCCAAACAATCTGGTTTCTTCCATTAATAACATGATTGCGGCATGGCAGTGCGAGCTAAGGACGCAGCGTTTTTCATATATTTTCGTGGATTTGGAACTTGTTTACTTACTATTACGGGCATGAAGCAAAACCCAATTTAGAGTAATGATACAGTTTATGTTTTGGAGTTTTAAAAGCTCTGTGAGGAAGTGTCCTGCTTCCACAGCCTGCAGAACCCCGAGTAGAAAACAAACAGTACCCGTGTGACTTTTTGGAAGAATTCTCACTCAGGTCAGCAGAGTGGAGTTATAGCCAATAACTGAAGCAGCGTGCATTGAGGAACATGTGTTACTTTACAGATAAAGCACTAGAGAGCATGCTGCTCTATTTATAGCATGGCTCTCAAACTCAGTTTAACTCAATGTGAGTTTTATATGAATGGCACTTTAACGTGTTGTGTGTGGAAGGTCCCTTTAATTCCTTTTTTTGGTAATTGTGTGTCTTTTTTAAAAATAATTTTGTGTCTTTTTTAATAATTGTGTATCTTTTTTAATAATTGTGTGTCTTTTTTGTAATTTTGTGTCTTTTTAAAGTAATTTTGTGTCTTTTTAAAGTAATTTAGTGTTTTTTTCAGTCATTTTGTGTCTTTTTTGGTCATTTTGTGTCTGTTTTAGTAATTTTGTGTCTTGTTTGGTATTTTTTTCAGTAATTTTGTGTCTTTTTTTGTCATTTTGTGTCTTTTTGTCATTTTGTGTCTTTTTGTGTCCTTTTTTAGTCATTTTGTGTCTTTTTTGGTAATTCTGTGTCTTTTTTTGGTCATTTTGTGTATTTTTTTGGTCATTTTGTGTCTTTTTTTGTCATTTTGTGTCTTTTTTTGTCATTTTGTGTCTTTTTGTCTTTTTTTTGTCATTTTGTGTCTTTTTTCGGTCATTTTGTGTTTTTTTTGGTCATTTTGTGTCTTTTTTTGGTGATGATTTCAAAGTTCTGGAAAAGTCCCATGTTGCATTGCGACACTCCCACATGTATTCTCATTTTGTGTCTTTTTTTAGTCATTTTGTGTCTTTTTTGGTCATTTTCTGTCAAAAATAGGTGGAAAGAACTACAAATACTATAAAATGACGTGTCCACTTACCCAGCTTAAATGGGTTAAACATGTTTGTTGACATTATTGTAATGAATTATGTTCTATTCGAAACCTCTGTTCACTGAAATACTGTTCAGCTGTTAATCATGAGACAGCAGCTTGAATACTGAGCAACATAAAAGAAAATGGTCCGTGGTTTATTGACACTTGGAGTTGATTCTCAGAGCTTTGGCCATAACTTTCATCAGTCGTGTTGCTTCCCAGCGAGGGATTGATCGTTTCTTGGTTTGCTGTTTGTTTTGTTGAGGGGAGGAGACAGGACACAGGTCAGTTAGTTTAGTTTTTATCATAACTCTTGAATTTGATCATTCACTCCAAACATTTTATCAGTTTTTCTTGAAAAATAAATAAAAGGCTCATAAATGGAATTAGGAGAAAAACACAGTTGACTCGTACTGGAAGGTAAAACAAGTTGATCTGCTCTTCTTTCTCATTATAGTTCAGCTTTTTATCCCTCAACAAACAAACATTTCATCATATGTTCAATTTTCAAGTGTCACTTTTTATTTTGTTATCATGTCGTTATCTTTTTTTGGTAACACTTTATATTAAGGAACACACATTCAACTTTAATTAGTTGCTTATTAGCATGCAAATAAGTAACATATTGGCTCTTAATGAGTCATTATTAAGTAGTTATTAATGCCTTATTCTGCATGGACTTATTATACAACCAGTAAGACATTAACTAAGAGTTTTCCCTCAATAATCTCAGAATTATTGCTTATTAGTCATGAGTTAGGAAGTTGTTGTATATGAGTTATGATATTAACATGCTTTACTTTGTATGGACTTTATAATCTCTACATAGCGGTGAACGAAACCATAACTATAAAGCTGCCAAGAACCCTAAAAACAAACAAAGGACATAGGTTTCTATGGAAATGTACCAATTTTTTTCACTATTTATACACACAAAAACAGCAGAAAATAATGAAATAAATAAATAACTATAAAAACATCAACAACATGTCTATTTGCATGCAAATTAAAAACAGCAATAGTAGTTCGTACAAAGAAAATTCACATTTTAAAAATGGTCTAGAAACATAAATGGCACTGTGTAAAAAGCCCCTATGATTGCACTTTCAACTGGCTTTCTCAGCTTGTCTACATATGATATATGAATGAAGTTATAACTCTAAATGAAACATGCTCAGTGTATTTTCAATAAATAAATGGACTCCAGAAGGTTAATAACTACTTAATAATGACTAATTAATTAACTAATACTAACTAACTAATTAATTTGGCCTAAAACAGTGATTTAAGTTGGTAAAACTTGACATTTAGGGCAGTAATGTAAGTTAGCACAACAAAGAAATATCTTTAAGTTTACCTAAGTTTATCTAGTTTATATAGCTTTAAGTATATCTTTAAGTTGGGGTTCACAACAAGGGACAATAGTTCTGCTAACTCTTATTTCTTTGTTGTGAAAGGCGGGAAAGCGGTGAAATTCATTAGCGAAAGCTAGCGGCTAACTGATGCTAGCGGCTAACTGATGCTAGCGGCGCTGCTTGTTACAGCTACAAGAGTAGCCATTAGCGTATCAATGCTAACTCAAAATTGTGGTCGCAACATTAGCTGACATTTAGCAGAAGTAAGGATTAAAAGTTATTACAATGTAAAATTATAAGTTAGTACAATTTACAGTTGAATTGACAACAATCTGAATTCAGAGTTGAGCAAACAAAGTTTTATCGAAGTTTGTTGCCTTGAAATTTTGAGTTCACCCAACTTTTCATTTTTTGCAGTGTATGTTACTTATTTGCATGATAATAAGCAACTAATTAATGTTGAATATGTGTTCCCTAATATAAAGTGTTACCCTTTTTTAATATTGTGTTGCTTTTGTATTTATTGTTAGAGTGTGCACAGGGTTTATGTATTGTATTTGTGTGCTTGCATGGTTTCATGAGGGGTTTTCACTTGATTTACACCCAGTGTCTCTGAGCTAATTCATGTTTTTATAACTTTTTATATTGAAGATATAGTAACACTAGCAGTGTTAGGTTCTTCCTCCCTCTCATGTTGTCACCTTCTCTATATAAAAGCATGCAGCAGTCACAGTGTCCAGTTTCACTGGGAGGCAGGAGACAAACCATTGAAACAGACTGGGAATAATGGGAGTTGTTCTAAGTGCTGTGCTTGTATTTCAAAGAGCAATCTTCTCTGAACTGGTTTTGATAATCATTACATTACATTACATGTCATTTAGCAGACGCTTTTGTCCAAAGCGACTTACAATAATCACCATCTATTCTACTGGATGACCTGCCATTACAGCCTGTTGGTCACTTTAACCTACTTATTTTGGCATCTTGTTTATTTCCCTGTTGATTTTTGACAGTGTCCTTACCGAGGTTATTATAGTTAACGAAAACTAACGGAATAACAAAAACTAGAATTGAAAAAACATGTTCGATAAGTGAAATAAAAAATACAGTTTTTTTGTTCATTTTGTGTCTTTTTTAAAATAATTTTGTGTCTTTTTTGGTAATTCTGTGTCTTTTTGGTAATTTTGTTTCTTTTTTAAGTAATTCATTTTTTTTGTCATCTCGTGTCTTTTATGTCATTTTGTGTCTTTTTTGGAATTTTGTGTCTTTTTAAAAAAAATAAATGTGTGTTTTCTTTGGTAATTCTGTGTCTTTTTAAAATAATTTTGTGTCTTTTTCCAATAATTTTGTGTCTTTTTTGGTCATTTTGTGTCTTTTTTAGTAATTCTGTGTATTTTTTGGTCATTTTGTGTCTTTTTTTAGTAATTTTGTGTATTTTTTGGAATTTTGTGTCTTTTTTGGTCATTTTGTGTCTTTTTTTGGTCATTTTGTGTATTTTTTAAGTAATTTTGTGTCTTTTTGGAATTTTTTGTCTTTCAAAATAATAATTTTGTGTCTTTGGTAATTCTGTGTCTTTTTCTAATAATTTTGTGTATTTTTTTGTAATTTTGTGTCTTTTTTGGTCATTATGTGTATTATTTGGTCAATTTGTGTCTTTTTTTGTTGTTTTTTTGTGTCTTTTTTTGGTCTTTTTGATACAACCTCCAGCGGCCCCCAGGCAATTTGAGTTTGAGACCCCTGTATTCCGGCATTTAGAACAAACCACAAAACAAACAAACAAACAAACAAACAAACAAACAAACAAAAAAATGAAGAAGATACTAGTGAATGAGGCCCAATATCTCCAAACAAACGTCAAAAAAATGTCAAAGAGTAACTTTAACCCGGCCCCAAACTATGTGCATGGTTGAAAGCGCTACAGGTTCATTTAGCATTAAAGAGTTATTGAATGTGGGTGCTTCATCTCCATTTAGTAAGTTAAACTGGTTAAATTGTGGTTGTGCTGGTCTTTCTTTGTGTTTCACCTCTCATTGACTGCTCCTGCAGCTGAATGCCACCCAGTTACTGGTTTACTCATGAATTAGCACTTGGACACATCTTACCACATGTGTCCAATTAGACTTCCAGTAAACTGAATTGGCACACATGTCCTACATAATTGGAGTTGCTGAAATGGAGCCTATGGCTTTCCTATGATGTCTAATTGCATTGTAGGACACGAGTAATTGCAATAATAAGTAATGTGTTTAGATTATGCAGAAGTCGGTCCAGATGTAAAACATCTGTTTTGATCCTGCGGTTGTGCTTTTGTTACTCTACATGGTATTGTGAGAGCTGCTGTCAAATTTCCTTCATATCTCTTATGTAAATTCTTGCGTGCTTGTGTTAATCGCTACATCTCTTCTGCACCTTATGTGCATATTGTAAATTCAAAGTGAAATGAATTACATTGTCACATGTAAAGCAGGGAGTGCTTCTGGCATGTTGGCAGGACGGAGTCACACAGTAGCTTTATTCTACTCTTTTATAGCCACGAGCCTCTTAACTCTATGGAGTCTTTATGGGCTGATTTCTCCATTTATGAATCCTTTTCATCCTTCCTGTATACACCACTTAAAACATGTTTAAATGCCATGTTGGTAAAAAAAAATTCACCTATATGAGTTGATAATAATAGATTTTTTATTCTGACTTACTGGATTAAAACATTTTGAACCAATAAGAAACAAAGAAAAACCAACATAAATGTGATCTTGTGATTGTGTGTGATCCTGTCATCAACTCTGGTTTTTATTCTAGTGGGACTCTGTTTGATTTGTGTCTTGTGTGTTTAGCCTAACATTTTTGTATTTTTTAGTCATTTTGTGTCTCTTGTTGTGTCTATTTTAGTTATTTTGTGTCTTTTTTGGGTCATTTTGTGTCTTTTTTTTGTCATTTTGTGTCTTCTGTGGTTTTTTTTGGTAATTCTGTTTTCTCATTTTGGGTCTTTTTTGGCCATTTTGTGTCTTTTTAGTCATAGTGTGTCTTTTTTTGGTCATTTTGTGTCTTTTGTTGTGTCTTTTTAGTCATTTTGTGTCTTTTGGTCGTTTTGTGTCTTTTGTTGTGTCTTTTTTGGTTATTTTGTGTCTTTTTTGGTCATTTTGTGTCTTTTTGTGTATCGTTTTAGTCATTTTGTGTCTTTGTTGGTAATTTTATGCCTTTTTTGGTCATTTTGTGTCTTTTTTAGTCATCTTGTGTCTTTTTGTGTCTTTTTTTAGTCATTTTGTGTCTTTTTTTGTCATATTGTGTCTTATTTTGTTATATTGTGTCTTTTTATGTCTTTTTTTTAGTGATTTTGTGTCTTTTTAAAGTAATTTAGTGTTTTTTCTGTCATTTTGTGTCTTTTTTTTGTAATTCTGCGTCTTCTTTGGTCATTTTCTGTCTTTTTTTGGTCATTTTGATACTGCCTCCAGCGGCCCCCAGGTAATTTGACTTTGAGATCCCTGCTTTGGCCCTTTTGGAGACTCCAGAGGGTTAAAATAAAGCGCCTACTGAGTCAGCACGTTATCTGTGCGTTGCTTTACATGTCTGAATGTATGAACCATAATCAACACATGGAGCGTATGGACCAGAGAATAGCACCTGCCCAGTCAAGTGAAAACATCTGAGGGTGAAAGAAGAGCAGGGAAATAAGAAGAGTTGAGTCCAGACAGACATTTAGGAAAGTGAGGCAGAGTAATGATATCAAACTAGAGATAATCCACACAGAGCAGCGTCTGACCTGAGCTAAGCTCCTGCACCCACACAGGTATGTCTTCACTGATGAAGGTTTTTTCAGCTTATCCTACACGCTATACGTGTTTTTGTTTCCACTCTTTTCTCTGTCAAAGCATGTAATTAAAGCTTAAATTACACTCAGGATGAGCACTAGCCTAATATGGGCAACTGAAGAAGTCAGGTTCTCAAAAAAAACTGGAATAAGGCATGAAAAAAGATAGGAAGTTAAAATTACAGACAGATCTGGCAGGTTAAGCAACACCTTTGTAAACTTTAATAAGTTTATTCTGCTGCTGTGAGCAAAATGGTTTTAAGATGTCATTATGAATTCTTGGGGCGGAATCTGTCTACTTTGCTGCGTTTGTGACATGGCTTAAAGGGATTGAGTTCATGAGATGTAATCCATGTTCAGACCAAATGCTTTCTAGTCTTTTTAACCTTTCATTGAGCTCAGCTCTCCCTGACCTCCTCATTCATACCTGTGCAAAGGACTTCAAAGGCTCAGATATGGAATAATGTTGTAGGAGATGATGAGATCCTGTTTGGTTTAGAGAACAGGCTGGTTGAGGCTGCAGGTTATATGTAAAGATCAATACAGTGAGTTACTTTACTCTCTTATCAATCACGCTAATGCTACCGATACATCAGAAGACTTTGAAAAGATTTCCGATAAATTATCAGCTCACACCTGCTCACATCTAAAGCAAACTAAAATTAAAACTCACTTAAAAGACATAAAATGACAGAAAAAACTAAATTACTTTAAAAAGACCCAAAATGACCAAAAAAGACATAAAATGACTAAAAAAAGACACAAAATGACAAAAAAAACCCACTAAATTACTTTAAAAAGACACAAAATGACCCCAAAAATACACAAAATTCCTAAAGAAGACACAAAATTATTAGAAAAAGACACAAAATCACCAAAAAGTACACAAAATTCCTAAAAAAAAAGACACAAAATGACTGAAAAGACACAAAGTTACTAAAAAAGGACACAAAATTACCAAAAAAGACACAAAATTATGAAAAAAAGACACAAAATTAGGGCCAAAGACGAAGGAGGAATGTGTGATATGGCAAAAAAAAAAGTACAAAATTACAAAAAAAAGAGACACAAAATTACTGAAAAGACACAAAATTACTAAGAAAATACACAAAATTTAAAAAAAAAATTCTTCAAAATTCTTGCGGTAACAAGACATGGCTTAAAGGGATTGAGTTCATGAGATGTAATCCATGTTCAGACCAAATGCTTTCTAGTCTTTTTAACCTTTCTTTGAGCTCAGCTCTCCCTGACCTCCTCATTCATACCTGTGCAAAGGACTTCAAAGGCTCAGATATGGAATAATGTTGTAGGAGATGATGAGATCCTGTTTGGTTTAGAGGACAGGCTGGTTGAGCCTGGAGTTTATATGTAAAGATCAATATAGTGAGTTACTTTGACTCTCTTATCTATCATGCTAATGCTACCGATACATCAGAAGACTTTGAAAACATTTGGAAAAGATTTCTGATAAATGATCAGCCTTCATCTAAAGACAAGTGTTTAGAGCAGGGGTCTCAAAGTCAAATGACCGAGGGGCCGCTGGAGTTAGTATCAAAATGACCAAAAAAAAGACACAAAATGACCAAAAAAGACACAAAATTAAAAAAAAAACAACAACGCAAAATTACAAAAAAAGGATGCAAAATTACAAAAAAAGACAAAATTACAAAAAAAGACACAAAATTACAAAAAAAACCTAAATTACTTAAAAAAGACACATTACTAAAAAAGACACAAAATGACAGAAAAAAACTAAATTACTTTAAAAAGACACAAAATGACCAAAAAAGGACGCAAAATTACTAAAAAAAGACACAAAATTACTAAAAAAAACCCACTATATTACTTAAAAAAGGCACAAAATGACCAAAAACAACTAAATTACTTAAAAAAGACACAAAATTAGTAAAATAAGACACAAAATGAAATGTTGAAAGCTTAAAACAAGATGAATTATCTAACACTTCTAAATCTAAAGTTTTTTTTTAATATCTTGGTAAGAACCAAATAATTGTCAGGTCACTCTGCTCGGGCCAGTTCATCACTGCTGGCAGCTTTAATTTATCTTGTTTTAAGAGTTAATTTCTTATTTTAAGTGTTCAACATGCTTATTTCTAGATTTAATAATCTTAATTTAAAGAATCTTGTCAAGGTAAATTATCTGTCTATGCAGCAAGATCATTTCCCTCAGATTTAGAGTTTTATCTGGTTTTTAGACACACCTTTTTTTGTGTGATGGATTTATCTTTGTCGTTTTACAATATTCCCTTATTTAACCTGCAGTGGTCAGGTTGCATTAGTAGTGACTAAAAGCGCTAATATTTATACTTTCCACTATAAAGCACTTGTACTTGTAATCGTGTGTAGAATGTGCTGAAGCATCTGGCCACAGTTAGCTGCTACATCGATAATATCACACATGCTGCAAACACAGATACAATGTTTACAATAGTGTTGAGAGAATGGCTTTTAATTGGAAAGTGAGTTAACCTGACTTTAAACACTGACCTCACTAATCAGATCTTGAGTTTCTATGAAAGACAGTGACAAGCTATTATTTTCTTTAACTCTGGTTTTTCCTCCGTTCTTGGCAGGACGCTGCTCACCGTGCCTGATTAGACTTTGGGTGTTGTAATGCAACTGAAGCAATGATGTCACACATCAAGCAGATGTTCCCAATCAATATTTGTTGATTTGAAAAGCCCATTAGTTTTCTAATTACATTTGCATAAACATTTCACCATTTCATATTTACTGTGTGAAATTGGTTTTCATACAGAGTTTACATACAGTGGCCCTCAAGTGCTTACACATGTTTGGCCTAGGTAACAATGTATACACACACACACACACACACACAGGCAATCACATACTGTACGTATTCATGACCACACACACACACAAACAACATATCAGCAGCATAGTGCACTAAACAGCTTGCATTCCCCACCAATGACTTGCTCACAGTAAACAAACATTGATGTGCTCCTCTTGCAGGCCAACATGTTTGTTTGGTGACACCCCATTCTGCTGTAAACAACCTATTGAACTTTGTTTAATCAGAGGTATGATTTGGGCATGTTAAGAGGATTTATTTATGCAGCCACAGTCTAGAACATCTAAGATGCTGTGGTCACATTAGCATCATTAACTAATAGCTGAGACTGGGAGGAAAACATGTATTCTGTGGCGGCCATGTTGGAAGTTAACCCTATAAAGCCTGAACCATGAAATAATTGCCAGAAAATTAATTTTTTGTAAAAACTGAGTGCTTATTAACCTGCTGACGAATTTTAAGAAATAAATAAATTGCATATATGAATTCTAATTTGTATCATATTTGATACATCAGGTCTTTTTGTACAATTTGTTGCTCACAGTTTGTTTTTCTCGAACTAACAAAAACATATAAACCCTAACATTTTTAACCTATTAAGACTTTGACTTTTCCTTTTTCCTCAAACATGCAAAATACATATTTTTTTCCATATAACACAACATCATACATCTGCTGATATGAAGTTTTTTAATGCAGCAATGACTGATCCACTCGTGGAACCTGCATATCATTTTTGCTACATCTGGTATTTTTGTGCAATTTGTTGCTCAGTTTGTTTATCTTCAACACATGTATACATCAGGTTTTTGATGATGTAGAGGTCTCAAAAATAACTTTATCTAATATGATACACTTGGCTTTATAGGGTTAATAATGTTTTTTTTTGTTTTTTTATTGACAAAGAATCATGTACAAAATGTCATGGCATATTAACAACAAGTAACATCTCTCAGCAGGGCACATAATAAATAATATATATAAAATAATATAGAGAAGAGAAAAATAAATAAAAAAAACAAAAGCTTAAATTAAAAAAAATAAAGAATACAAATCAGGAGGTAAACAGGTCAATATATCGTACAATTAGGGGTCTATGAATATATTAAGATCTTCATACGCTGCAAGGAGAGACAGTGCATGTTTGTGTGTCATCAGTTTTAAGGAACTGAGGTGATTGTCCACAAGAGTCTTTTTAAAAACATTGAAAAAGTGGTTTTGTTTTTCTCCATTTGGATGTGTGGATGAATAATTTTGCCAGGATTATCAGGTTATTTGACACAACATTTTCTCTTGTGAGATGAGTAAGTTGGATTTTAGTTGATAGCCAGTCCTGCAGATCCTCCCAAAAAGTCCCAGAGTGTATGCAGTGGAAAAACAAGTGATCAGTAGTTTCAATTTCAGTATCACAGAAAGCAGGAAGTTAATAATGTAGTTGACTAACCAGTCAGTTAACCCTGGTATGCATTATGATGCCAGTTAGGAAAAAAAGTGTTTTGGGGTCTTTAAATAGACTAAATAAACATAATCTGAAGACATTTTATAATTGTTTTTTGTTGCCTGTAGACAACATTGTACCATAACGGTGCACCAAGGTTATAATAGTTTTTGAATTAATTAGTTTTAGTTTTAATTTCGTTGTCAATTTATGTTTTCAACTTGAGTTAGTTTTAATGAGTTTTTAGAGTGAGTTTGCTAGTTTTAATTTGTTTTTATTTTTTGGAAAAGGCTTAGTTTTAGTTTAGATTTTATTAGTTTAAGTGTTAGTTTAGAACATTTTTGCCCTAAAAGCCTAAATGTAATGCCTCTTGCACATTCTAATGCCACTATTCCATCTTAATCATTGCATATTTTTTAATGAATTATTGTAAAGGAGAATAAGGATTCTAATATGCTTTATTTAAGGCGTCATATTTTGACAGTCTTCTTGCAAATTCTGTGGTGGATTCTGCTAACACATCTATGTGCTCTTATTTTGAAAGCTACATGTATTTGATTTATTTTGAAGGCGGGTCTAACACGTTCTTACCGTAACGCCTTATGGTGTGTTTATTTACACTGAAAGTCAGAACTTGGAGCGCGGAACAACGTCGACAATTCTGACATTCATGTAGTCCTTGAACGCACCATCAGCAGCTGGACTCTCTATGTGCGCTACAATGTAAATTAGTCTAACTATCAGAACATTATTATACCTTTATTGAATTGAACCATTTTCCTCAATGTACCTGTAAAGCAATGAGTGTTTTTCACAAGGTAACAAGGTAACTCAGTGTTTTTTGCATTTCTGTGCAGGTGCATATGCATGCATGCACATACGTAAATCGCCTTCAAAATAAAAGCACTGTGGTTGTAATTACTATGGCTGATAGAATAAATATGTGAATATGGGTCATATGGGGTCATTTTAGAGGGGAGAACAGTCTAGAATAGAACAGGGTTAGGGTTAAAACTTTTTACTTTTGAGCACACAAAAGAGTGGGGTTTCACCCACCGTCATCTATTCTGCCCACCTCTTTTTTTTTTTTAAATGATGTTGTACAATATTTCATATTTCATGAGTCCAATAATATAAAAAAATGTTTGTTGGCTGTCAGATCCTTCCAGCATACCACAGCCTCTTTATTCAGACTGTGAAGATGGACAAGAACAAAAAAACACTTTTAAAAAGTAGCTCAAAGCCTGTTCATCGTACATTCCAGCAGACTTTTTCACAGCTCACATTTTAACACGTTTTGGCCAGAAAACCCCAGGTGCAATGTCTCACAGTTAATTAATGATGACTGCATTTCTGTCAGGTGTGTCAGTTCCAGGGCCATAAGTTTGTCCTGCTGGGTTACTTCAATTCAAGAGAGCCATTGTTAATGTTATGACATTAATATTGGCAAAACATTGACATTAATATTGTTACACCTGTGCTGTTTCTGCCATGACAAGTCAAATGTCTTATGCATAATCTGCACTCCATCTGAATTGCTAAAGTATGCAGAATGTCTGCTGGACTAGCTATAAAAAAAAGATTACACATAACAGAAACATAACTTGTTTAAAAAAAAACAACTTTAAAAGTAGTTTAAAAAAATCTCAGAAGTCGAGGATACTTTCCTCTGTTTCTTCTTTTTCGCGGTTTTACGTCATTTTGCATCCTTTAAGCCGGCGGAATGATATTAACCCTTTATCAGGCAAAGAACTATATTTGGTAACTTCAGGTAATATTTCGAGAAAAAAGTTGCAAATTTACTAGGTCAAAGTGGCAAATCTACAAGAAAAAGAGTCGCAGATTTAAGACATTTAAAGTGGCAAATCTGCCAAAAAAAGTCGCAGATTTATGAGAAAAAAGTGGGAAAAAAGCAACTTTTTTCTCTTAGATTCACCACTTTAACCCTTAATAGGGCACTCATTAAAATACTTGCAAATTCCAAATTTCAACCCTATAGAATATTGGAGGATATTACATACAGCCAGAATGTGTAAAAAAAACATACGAAAATAATATTTTGAGAAAAAAGTTTACGAGATTAAAGTGGCAAATCTACGAGAAAAAAATGCGCAGATTTATGAGATTTAAAGTGGTGAAGCTGGGAGAAAAAAGTGGCTTTTTCCCCACTTTTTTCTCGTAAATCTGTGACTTTTTTAGCACAGATTTGCCGCTTTAAATCTCCTAAATCAGCAACTTTTTTTCTTGTAGATTTGCCACTTTAATCTATTAAATTTGCAACTTTTTTTTCGTAATATTACCTGAAGTTACCAAATATAGTTCTTTGCCTGATAAAGGGTTAAACCTTGAGCATTAATGAGATTAACTGTGGCTCTGGCCTGAGGCTCAGAGGTTACCACGGCAACTTCAGGTGGTTGCCAGTGACGACAGAGGCAACCCAGACAGAGACCCACAGAAACATTGAGATAAATAGTTTTTTCCTCCTCTGTGCTCGTCACATTTGGGCTTATTCTGACCAAACGGTAGCTCCTATCAGAAAAAACCCAAACCAAGAGCATCAAAAGGATTTCCTGAACGTTTAGATATGATTTTGGTGTTTCTACAGTAAATATTTTACGTCCGTTCTGCTTCTCTCAGAAAATATTTGTATTAAAGTCAATGAGGAGCGGAGAGAAACGTGGCCGCACTTGGAGGCTGCCCATTTAAATTCCATATGTCACTCAGATTTTTTGAGCACATTGTGAGAGACGTAACAAGTTTGTCTACAAATTTGGAAAAAATAATGTGTATAGAGTGTAAATTGTGGCCAGGAGGAGTGTGGAAAGAGAAACGTTTCAAACAATTTCAGACCACTTCTGCCACTCTGAGCGATGATGTCACACACTGTGACACGAACATTCCGTGCAATACACACCCATTATAATCTCAGAATTTCTCCAAAAATGATCATGGTCATTGAACAGGGATTGATAAAAAACTATATGACCTATCGAAACGTGGATTAATACACAGATACACAAGACTTGTGTCCACTGTTTAAAGTTTAAATGGAGTCTCTAGGTGAAATTATGCCGGAGAAGTAGATGTTTAAAAATCTCCAATTATTGTTCTTTTTCGCTCATTTTTTTTCGGTCGTCCCATTCATTTCAATGCAAAATTTTGGGCAGTTTTTCGCGACTTTATTATTATTGTTCTTTACTTATGTCGCGAAAAATTCATATTCCGTAGAGAAAAGTAAAAGCACACCAATCTCAATCAAACCGCATGTTTTGATATATAATTTGTCCTGCAACTCTTTGAGTTAACAAGAAGCTAACAAGAAGCTATGAATGAGGCTGTTTTATTTTCAAAGTAAGAGCCTTTAATGTTAATATATGTGTGTAAACAGAGATTTAATGACTATTTTTTTGAGAATCAAAAATCCTAGAATGTCACTCTGTTTTATCAGGGGACTCAGGACAAATCTGCCTTTCAAAATAAAAGCCCCACAGCTAGCTGTATCCTCGCAGGAAGCACAGGCTTGTTTCTCAAAATTAAACTTCCAACAGTCAGTTTGTGAACAGAAAATTAGAGTGGAATTAAAGTGCTTATAGATACAGACACACATACAAACTCTTTAAACTTTAAAAGCACGTATCCATGGCTTCTCTCCGTATTTATACTTTAAGCAAATATTCCACACATTCCAACTTTTTCTACGACAGTTACTACTTTACCTTCTTATGACACCTTTATAGCCGGCTTTGCAGTTTAGCTTTCTCTATTCAACGTTCAGCATTCACACACGTTTTCTTCAGGAAAGCACAATTTCTACTTTTTCCTATTTCACATTCTGTGCTATATTTGGACTCTTGCATACTTACAGACACATGTAAAAAGAAACCATTCATATAAGAACTATTTTTCAAGCACTTCTGTGTAACACTTTCAGGCCCTAAAAACAGACACAACACATTCTTATTGGCTGATGACATCTCAAACACCTTCTGTCTGTTTCCGAATGCTCTGTCTGTCTGTCTGGCTCCCTCATTTTTCCTGTCTGTCTGTATTGCTGTCTGCCTGTTTTTCTGTCCATCTGCCTCCCTGTCTGTCTTTTGTCTACCTGTTGTTCTGTCTGTTTGTCTTACACACTCAAACTTCTACATATACAGATATTATGCATACATGAACTTATCACACAGACTTCACAATCCACTTTTCTGTTCTGATTCATTTATCATTTTTCACAAAAAAGAATGTCTGCAGATTTAATAAAATCAAATTAGACAACTAGTGCAGTTCCTGTAGGAAGTATGTATTCATATAGTGGGAGATTAAGTAGATTTTTCAATTCTGACCAAATGAGGTTGTGTGTGAAAGTGGGATGTACAATGAGGTGTAATACTCTTAATGCGTAGTGTTAATATACAAAGTGTATATTGGGTAATACATGGATGTACATTGAGATATAAAGAGACACAGAAATAGTTATTTTAAGAAAAACATGGTTAGACATATATACAGACACAGATATAGGAGGGAAGAAGTTTACATGCAGCACCAACAGATGGATGTGAATAACAGAATTTGCACATTAGGGAACACATATTCAACATTAATTAGTTGCTTATCAACATGCAAATAAGTAACATATTGGCTCTTAATTAGTCATTATTAAGTAGTTATTAATGCCTTATTCTGCATGGCCTTATTATACAACCAGTAAGACATTAACTAAGAGTTTTCCCTCAATAACCTCAGAATTATTGCTTATTCGTAGTAAGTAAAGAAGTTGTTGAATATGAGTTATGATCTTAATATGCTTGGTCACTTTGCATCAATGGTAATTATGTGTCTTTTTATGGTAATTTTGTGTCTTTTTCTAATAATTTTGTGTCTTTTTTTGGTAATTCTGTGTCTTTTTTGGCAGTTCTGTGTCTTTTTTGGTAATTTTGTGTAATTTTTTTAGTAATTTTGTGTCTTTTTTAGTCATTTTGTGTATTTTTTTTGGGTCATTTTGTAAATTTTCAGTCATTTTGTGTCTTTTTCAAGTAATTTAGTGTGTTTTCAGTCATTTTGTGTCTTTTTCAAGTAATTTAGAGTGTTTTCAGTCATTTTGTGTCTTTTTCAAGTAATTTAGAGTGTTTTCAGTCATTTTGTATATATTTTTTGGTAATTTTTTGTCCTTTTTTTTTTTTTTGCACCAATGTTAGTCTACCAGTGATACCAGTGCTTTTATAGATAGATAAACATGTGGATGTGCTGACTGGCTGTGTTTCATGATGTTAAACAGTAATGTTACATTTTTCAATTTGCTTGTTTAACTGAGTTCACAGAAGAGCTGTTAAAGCCACAATTACAGTTTTTAAGGATTCAATCAAAGTCCGACATTATATTTAAAGAGTATCAGTAGTGGAACAGGGAACACTGAAAAAAATTGAGCAAAAATGATAACGATGTCTGGAAAGTGGTAAGGCCTGCAGTCACTGGACTCCAACAGTCCCAGTGTGTATTTTGGACTATTGGGCCGTTGGAGCTTTTTTTCTGTTTTGGGCAGAACGAACCCTGAGTCCAGTGGGAAAGTGATGACAGTCTGCCCCTTCAGATGCCATGTTTACATTCATATCTGCAGTGGCTGTCATACCCAGAGTGCCGTCAGAGCTGGTTATATTCTCAGGAAAAATATTTTTAAAATGATCAGTTTCATTTTTTTATCTGTCGTATCAACTGACGTAATTATGGGTTTGTGTATGTGTTTGTGTGTGCCACAAAAAAAAACATAAAACAGCCGATAAAATAGAGGATTAATGTTCCGTTAGTTAGATTATTTACATTGCAGCACATAGAGAGTCCGGAGGCTAATGGTGCGTTCAAGGTCTACACGAATGTCAGAATTTTCAACGTTGTTCTGAGCTAGAAGTTCCGACTTTCAGTGTTAATAGAACACACCATAAGGTGTTACGGTAAGAACGTGTTAGACCCGCCTTCAAAATGAATCAAACACATGTAGCTTTCAAAATAAGAGCACATGGATGTGTTAGCAGAATCCACCACAGAATTTGCAAAAAGACTCAGAATATGAAGCCTTAAATAAAACATAGAAGAACCCTTATTCTCCTTTACAATAATTCATTAAAATATGCAAATTATTAAAAATTAAAAATTGTTTTCAGAATTTTAAGCCTTTATATGCCAGTTTATATATTTGAAGTTTTCCATAATTTCTTCCAAAAAAACACACACACACAAAAAAAATTATTTTCCATATAATAAATAGTATGGAGCTGGGGTTTCGGTGGAGATTAGAGTCTTGGATATGTCAAAGATTAGCAACAAAATTAATTTGATTACATTAGTATTTTTTATGTAGAGCCAGATACTCCCTCTGGTGACCCTCATGGCCAAAAAAGGACATGCACACAACAATTGCTATTAAATCACCATGCAAACGTCAATATATTGTTCATAGGCAAGGCAAGGCAAGTTTATTTGTATAGCACAATTCAACACAAGGTAATTCAAAGTGCTTTACATACACATTAAAAACAGCAAGACACAATTGAAAACAATAAAAACAGTCAATTAAAACAGGGAAGATACAGCAGGGTAAAAAAAAAAAAAAAAAAAAAAGATAAAATAATAAAAAGCACAAGTCAAACATTGTGTAGTTAAAAAGTAAGGACAGTAGAGTAGAGCAGATAAGTGTTAAAGTTTAGAGTACGCTTCAGTAAACAATAGTGTTTTTAGTCCTGATTTAAAGGAGCTGACCGTTTGGGCAGACCTCAGATCTACAGGTAGTTTGTTCCACAGGTGAGGAGCATAATAACTGAAAGCTGCCTCACCCCGCTTAGTTCTTGTTTTTGGGACACGCAACAAGCCAGTTCCAGATGACCTAAGGGGTCTGGATGCTTCATAGAGAGGGAGCAGATCAAGCATGTAATTTGGTCCGAGACCATTCAGAGCTTTGTAGACCAGCAGTAAGATTTTAAAATCTATCCTCTGACTCACAGGAAGCCAGTGTAGTGATTTAAGGACCGGTGTAATATGGTCCAGTTTCCTGGTGTTTGTGAGGACTCTGGCGGCAGCGTTCTGGATCAGCTGCAGCTGCCTGATTGATTTTTTGTTAAGACCTGTGAAGATGCCATTGCAGTAATCCAACCTACTAAAAATAAATGCATGGATAAGTTTTTCCATGTCTTGTTTGGACAGAAGACCCTTAACTCTAGCTATGTTTTTCAGGTGGTAATAGGCAGATTTAGTGATAAGCTTTAGATGGCTGTTGAAGTTCAGGTCTGAGTCAATAATTACACCAAGATTTCTGGCTTGATTTGTAGCTGTCAATGACATAGAGCCAAGGTGAGCGCTGATCTTAGATCTTTCATTTTTAGGGCCGAAAATGATCACCTCTGTCTTCTCTGCATTTAGCTGGAGAAAGTTCTGGCACATCCACTCATTGATTTGATGAATACAGTTACTCAATGAGAGTAAGGGACTGTAGTCGTGTGAGGACACTGAAATGTAGAGTTGTGTGTCATCGGCATAAGTATGGTAGGAGATGTTGTGATGTTCCATAATCTGAGCTAGCGGTAGCATATAGATGTTGAATAGAAGCGGTCCGAGAATGGACCCTTGAGGAACATCATAAGTCTCTTAAACAACAAATTTGGTAATTTTGTGTCTTTTTTTGGTAATTTTGTCTTTTTTTGGTAATTTTGTGTCTTTTTTTGTAATTATGTGTTTTTTTTGGGGTAATTTTGTGTCCTTTTTCTAATAATTTTGTGTCTTTTTTAACAATTTTGTGTCTTTTTTTGGTCATTTTGTGTCTTTTTCATAATTATGTGTCTTTTTTTGGTAATTTTGTGTCCTTTTTAGTAATTTTGTGTCCTTTTTTAGTAATTTTGTGTCTTTTTCTAATCATTTTGTGTCTTTTTTAGTAATTTTGTGTCTTTTTCATAATTATGTATCTTTTTTTGGTAATTTTGTATCCTTTTTTAGTAATTTTGTGTATTTTTCTAATCATTTTGTGTCTTTTTCTAATAATTTTGTGTCTTTTTGAGTAATTTTGTGTCTTTTCGGTCATTTTTTGTCTTTTCAAAGTAATGTAGTGTGTTTTCAGTCATTTTTTCTGTTTCTTCAGTCATTTTGTGTCTTTTTTTTAGCCATTTTCTGTCTTTTTTAAGTAATTTAGTTTTTTTTCTGTCTTTTTTTGGTAATTTTGTGTCCTTTTTTCAGTCATTTTGTGTCTTTTTAAAGTAATTTAGTGTGTTTTCAGTCATTTTTTCTCTTTTTTTGTTATTTCTTTTGTTAGTAAAGGTTGCAGACCCCTGGTCTACCTCTACATGAGACCCTCAATAGTTAGAGAAATCACAGCCAGTTAAAACAGCAGCAGCTGATTCAGGAGCTCAGAAACGCAAAAACAGGGAGCAAAAAAACACCTAACTCTCTCGAAAAGAATGACAAAAGGCCACCTTCGGCTCCTAAAATGCATTCTGACCTTTCTCTGGTTATTATATATTTAGATGTTATCTGTTCTCAGCCAGTTCTCCCGTTGACCCCTATGGTGACAGGACACGTGGCTCCCAGGAGATTTGTGACACTCGTGTTGTTTCTCCCATTATTCCTGAGCTCTGGTATGAAGTCTGCTTTCATTTGTGTATACTGTTCATTTTTATATGATTTAAGCCTTCGTCATTTATCATCTTACACATACCTTCACTAAGCTCGCAAGATGTCATGCTCTTTTTTTCTCTTCTCGTAACTGGTTTGTGTTATTTGGTTTCTAGAAAGTCTGTTTAAAGTAATGAAAGTCAACTAAATCAATTCCAGCTCGTGACAAGGTTGTAAATCTGTAAAAGTCTGAGCAGTTTCTATGCTTTACAGACCTTATGGATACATATTGCACATATTATGTCTGTAGTCTGTTTTTTTCACATGTTGGAAGACGTACAGAGTGAGATAATGGATTCACTTGTTTGTCGTATCACAAACTCCTCCTACGTCTTTGGCCCTAATTTTGTGTCTTTTTTGGTCATTTTGTGTCTTTTTTTGGTGATGATTTCAAAGTTCTGGAAAAGTCCCACATGTTTTCTCATTTTGTGTCTTTTTGTTTCTTTCTTTAGTCATTTTGTGTCTTTTTTTGGTAATCTTGTGTCTTTTCTTTTAAGTAATTTTGTGTTTTTTTTTTGGTAATTTTGTGTCTTTTCAGTCATTTTGTGTCTTTTTTTTTGTAATTTTGTACTTTTGTTTGCCATATCCAACACTCCTCCTTCGTCTTTGGCCCTAATTTTGTGTCTTTTTTTCATAATTTTGTGTCTTTTTTGGTAATTTTGTGTCCTTTTTTAGTAACTTTGTGTCTTTTTAGTCATTTTGTGTCTTTTTAAAGTAATTTAGTGTATTTTCAGTCATTTTGTGTCTTTTTTTAGTAATTTTGTGTCCTTTTTTTAGTAATTTTGTGTCTTTTCAGTAATTTTGTGTCTTTTTTTAGTAATTTTGTGTCTTTTTTTGTAATTTTGTGTCTTTTTTCATAATTTTGTGTCTTTTTTTGTAATTTTGTGTCTTGTTTTGTAATTTTTTGTCTTTTTCTAATAATTTTGTGTCTTTTTCTAATAATTTTGTGTCTTTTTTAGTAATTTTGTGTATTTTTTGGCAATGTTGTGTCTTTTTCTAATAATTTTGTGTCCTTTTCAGTCATTTTCTGTCTTCTTTAAGTAATTTACTTTTGTTTGTTTTCTGTTTTTAGTAAAAGTCTGAACAGTTTCTTTGCTTTACAGACCTTATGGATACATATTGCACATATTATGTAGTCTTCACTGCTTTTCCACATGTTGGAAGACACACAGAGTTAGATGATGGATTCAGTTGTTTGCCGTATCACATCTCCTCCTCCGTCTTTCCGTCTTGGCCCTGTGAGTCCTCTCAGCCTTGGCGAGGCTCTGAAGCTGCTCCAGCCCTCCGTGTGCTCACCACTCGGATTAATGGCTGTTTTGGCAACATATGAGCTCATGGGTAATTGGCCGAGGTGATGTTTCCTGTTGAATGCTACCTGGATCTTTTGTGGTCTCCTGCATGCTCGGCCGCTCCGCCTGCCACTAACACTGTTAATTGAGCAGCACTTTGGTGACTCCGGCTGTGAACCGTGGTGAGGAAGTTACATGTTTCCTCAAAGTGTCATTGGAGAGAATGACGGTGAGAAACACTTTCTGCCCTCAGGCATGCTGGATAGTTTTTATGTTAGCTTCTGTGATCATTTACCCTTACAGATATCATGCAGGGGTCTCAAACTCGCGGGCCAATTGCGGCCCCTGTGACGATATTTTGTGGCCCCAACCTTGATATGAAAGTTTAATACTTAGAAGTCTAATCATCAACATTACTTAACGCTTTTGTGAATGTGAATGCTTAGACTTCTAAGGATTAATGGTAAAATCTTTAATTTATGTGACATTTATAAAGTATTTTCTTTTTAATTATATGGCAGAACAGCGTTTCTTTTGACGGAATTTTTTTAATTTATACGTTAAAAAATGGAATAAATGGCAATCTTAAACGTAAAATCAACAGTGCCAATATCTTTTTACCGTACTATTAAATATTTAATATTGATACTATTTGCTACACACATTTGGTGCTCAAATATACAATTTTATTCATATCGAAAATGGATAAAAATGGTCAGAAAAACCCTCCAGAATATTACATCAATATATAAAGACCTTTGGAACAACATAGAACAGTCCATGTTGAGATTTGGGTTCAAAAACTTTGGTCATTTTTGGAGATTTCTGTATTTTCAGCGATTAGATGACGATCACTTCTGTTCTACAAACTTCTGAGAAACCCTTTTATTGTCAATAATAAGTTCTACAGTATTTATTACGATAAAGTTCTGGCAACCACAGCCGTAAAAACAACAGTTGTTGTTTTTTACAGTGTATTATCTTGCACAAGCAAACAGAAAAACACCAGACTAAAGACGCTCACACACTCTCAGCATTCATCAACATTCTTTTATGTATGTTGGAGGAATGAACCACAGGTCAGCAGATATAGATCTCTCAGAAAGGCTGAGATGAGTTAAGATCAGCTCTATTATGCTTTTAGATCAAATCATCCTGATTGAATGGCACAATAACAATGCGTTTTCCGTGATGTATAGTACTTCATTAACATGCTGAATGACTGAAGAAACAAGGCTTGTCTGCATGGTTTAATAGATCCTGTAAACATAATTCTTTCCCATGTGATAAGGCCACTACAAAAGTTTTCCAAGGAAATGACGCTGACATGAAGTCATGCCATTCCTCCCAGCGACTAATGACAGTATTCTGTAAGAGGAAAAAGCCAACAACAACAGCAATAACCTCCATTTTTCATTATCTCTTTAGACTGAACTAGTAGAAGTACGGAGAGCATCTTTTGTAACCTTAAGCGTGAGAAGGAAATCATTCTTCACCTTTATTATCATTACTCCCAACAGTAACAGTATCAACAGTAGTGACACAGAATCTATTTTATAAGAACATAAAAAACACACATAAAACACATAAAACATGAAAAACAAACTAAGAACACACACAAAAATACAAAAAAACACATGCAAACACACTCAAAACACACCAAAAACATAATAAAAATACAAAAAACACACAAAAATTACAAAAAATCACATAAAACATGAAAAACAAACCAAAAACACACACAAAATTACAAAAAAACCACATACAAACAAACTCAAAACACACCAAAAACATAATAAAAATACAAAAAACACATAAAAAAAAACACAAAAACACAAAGAAATTACAAGCCAACAACAACAGCAATAACCTCCATTTTTCATTATCTCTTTAGACTGGACAAGTAACCTTAAGCGTGAGAAGGAAATCATTCTTCACCTTTATTATCATTACTCCCATAACAGTAGTGACACAGAATCTATTTTTTTAATAAGAACTGAATCTGGGTTTTTAATCCTTAGAAGTCTAGTCATTCACGTTACTTAACCCTTTGGAGTTTGAGGCTATTTTGTCTGTTTTTGACTCCTTTTCATTCTGCCTGTATAAACCACTTAAAAATCTTTACCATGACGTGTTGGTATCATTGTTTTCAAGACAACCCCACCTATATGACAAAATTACAAAAAAACACATACAAACACACTCAAAACACACCAAAAAACATAATAAAAAATACAAAAAACACAAAAATTACAAAAAACACACATAAAACATGAAAAACAAACCAAAAACACACAAAAAAACGAAGCAGCATGTTTTGTTTAAGTTTTGGCTTTTCCACAAGTTTCCATGTCCAATTTAATGCATCAAACCATCAAACCACCATGCATCAAATTACAAAAAACACATACAAGCACCCCAAAAATATAATAAAAATACAAAAAACACACATAAAAACACAAATAAATTACAAAACACACACATAAAACATGAAAAACAAACCAAAAACACACAAAAATGACAAAAAACACATGCAAACACACTCAAAACACACTAAAACATCATAAAAATACAAAAAACACACAAAAATTACAAAAAACACAGACAAATTAAAAAAAAAAAACAGTAAACACAAAAGATTGCATTACAAATGCGAAATGCACAAAGCTAAATTTGAAAATATTTGAAAAATATGTAAAATCCAAAAGTAAAAAAAGTAAAAGTGTTAATACACTTGGAGGAAAAAGACTTGATGCATTAAATTGGACATGGGAACTTGTGGAAAAGCCAAAACTCCATGCTGCTTCTTTTTTTCTACGTGTTGACGTCATGAAGAAGTGTCCTCCGGCTCTTTCATGGACTCCAGAGGGTTAAACATGGGATCATGCTCATCTTTCCCCCTGAGCGATGGATTCTGTAACATCTGGTTCAGGATCCAAACAACAAGGCCCAGTGGAAGAATCCACAGCCTGGTCCAGTCCATTCATCCACACCACTGCCCATTCCTGACAGCTTTACTTTGGTCTTCTTCAGCCCACTTATTCTGATCTATGTATGAGGCTGCTGAGGGAACAGGAACACTGAGGATCCAGACCAGGAGAACCCACTTAGACTGTTGTTACAGGAACACCGTGTTCCCAAACATCACACGTCTCACATTACATCCTAACAACCTGATTCTGAGACTTTTACCCTGGAGATGAGTGCTACGGTTCTGTTAGTGGCTCATATGAAGATGCTGCTTTAACCGTCTGGAGTCCAGAAAACACCTTCTTCATGACGTCATCACGTTAAAAACTTCAGCAGCATGTTTCCCTGCTGTCAGCTCAACTCTACAGTTTTGGCTTTTCCACAAGTTTCCATGTTCAATTTAATGCATCAAGTCTTTTTTAGCAAAGGTAAAAAATAAATTAAAAAAAACACCTTGAAGTGTATTAACACTTTTACTTTTTTTTACTTTTGGATTTTTTTTTTTTTCTAATTTTGCTTTGTGCATTTAGCATTTGTAATGCAATCTTTTTGTAATTGCTTTGTGTTTTTTGTGTTTTTAATGTGTGTTTTTTGTAATTTATGTTTGTTTTTTGTATTTTTATTATGTTTTTGGTGTTTTGAGTGTGTTCTTTTGGTAATTTTGTGTGTGTTTTTGGTTTGTTTTTCATGTTTTATGTGTTTTTTGTAATTTTTGTGTGTTTTTTGTATTTTTATTATGTTTTTGTGTGTTGAACAATTTAATGCATCAACCCTTTTTTTGCAAAGGTTAAAAAAAAAAAACACCTTGAAGTGTATTATCACTTTTTTACTCTTGGATTTTGCTTTTTTTGCAGAGATTTTTCAAATTTTGCTTTGTGCATCTAGCATCTGTAATGCAATCTTTTGTGTTTACTGTTTATATATATATACAAAAAACACAGATAAAAACACAAACACGTCATGGTAAAGATTTTTAAGTGGTTTATACAGGCAGAATGAAAAGGAGTCCAAAACCGACAAAATAGCCTCAAACTCCTTTTCATTCTGCCTGTATAAACCACTTAAAAATCTTTACCATGACGTGTTGGTATTATTGTTATACACATAAAACACCAAAAACACACACAAAATTACAAAAAACACATACAAACACACTCAAAACACACCAAAAACATAATAAAAATACAAAAACACACAAAGAAATTACATAAAACAAAGATAAAAACACAAATAAATTACAAAAAACACACAAAAAAACAGTAAACACAAAAGATTGCATTACAAATGGTAAATGCACAAAGCTAAATTAGAAAAATCTCTGCAAAAAAGTTAAATCATGTTAATACACTTGGTCGAGGTGCTTTTAACCTTTGCTAAAAAAAGGTTTGATGCATTAAATTGAACATGGAAACTTCTGTAAAAGCCAAAACTTTCGAGTTCAGCTGACAGCAGGAAACATGCTGCTTCGTTTTTACGTTGTGACGCCATGAAGAAGTCGAGCTCCGGTGCTTTTGTGGGTTAAATATTACAGTATATTTTTCTTAGAGACATGGTGTTTAGTACATTTAACAGTGAGAAAAAGTGTTGGTAATTTTGATGCCACCTCCAGCGCCAGGTAATTTGAGTTTGAGACCCCTGTTTTAGGGGGTTATTTTAAAATCGCCCATAGGTTTTCCAGGCATTTTTTCAAGGCGTTTTTAGGCCTAAATGGGTTAACTGTGTGACATCACTCTGCTCCAGCTTCAGACGTTGGATCTACGTGGTGGTGTAATAAGCCCAGGCTTTTGGCTGTAAGGTGCAGAAATCAATTCTTCTTCAAATAACTGGAACGCGGCCATTTCACCCGTCGTACCCTCTCCCAGCTCCCACTGGGGCTGGCGGAGCTGTTGGCGCTCTGTGGGATCCACATCGGCTGTGTGAACATTCTTGTTGTTCTATTCTGGTGTATTTATTGGCTGCTTGATTACTTGCGTGTTTCCTTGGCAGCTCGTTGCCCTGCCAAGCATCATGTTATGCGGGACAGTTGGAGCTTTCAGCCGTTTGTGCTTCATCACTTTGATGTGCTGTCAGTCAAAAGCATAAAGGAAACACGTCGCCAGCCAGCAGATGGGATTTTTAAACTTTTCGAACTGGGGGGGACGAAGCTGTCAGCAAATGATTTTAACTCAATGAGTTATTTTCCCACTCCATTCCTTGTTCCCCAAAATATGCTGTGCATTTACAAACTTTTTAAAAGTTTCTTCATGAAATTCCCAGTGCAGCCAAACGAATTTACTGACTTGAAGCTGACTCGATGAAGGACCCAAAAACATCTCTCCCGATGAATTCCCAATGGTGGCAGGTGGCACCAGTGTGCCCTGGTAGCCTCGGCCACCAGTATGAATGTGTGTGTGAATGGGTGAATGAGTGTAGTGCAGGCTTGGAATTTCGTCATTTTAGGGGCAAGGCCATTTGGCCTTCCTCTTCACACTTATTTTAAGGGCACAAAGGCCACATGACAGGGCATAAAGGCCGTTTGGTTAAATTACGCTGGTTTTACCTTTCGGATTAATACCTTAACATTCTCATTCACCAAGAAACATTAATGCACAATATATTAAATATATTAAAAAAAGGACCTTTTTGGAAAATGACAAATGAACCTGTTTTGAAAAGACGGCAAATGCATATATTTTGAAAAGATGGCAAAATGAATCTCCTGCTGAGTTCATCTAAGAGTAAGGAAAGAGAAATGCCTCCTCCTGCCATAAAAAGGAACCTGCTGAGGTGAAATTTACATCAGCTAAATGTTGAGCCCTTGTCCCTGAGGTAGGGAAGACGTTAGCGATATCCCAACTAGCTAGCTATCGCTAGTTTTCATGACGTAAAAATGTACCGTTAATGAGTCGACTTTAAATAGGCAAATACAATGGTAATTACCTATCAATAGTACTTTCTATAAAAACGTAAATGTTAAGTTCTGTCAAATACTACCACATACTTCAGTCACAACATATCAAAACAGCTTGTCCCGCTAGCTTACCTGTGCTGCGCATCAACACATGGCTCATTTGAACATTCAAATGAGCCATGTGTTGGTGCTCATGTCGGAAGGACGGGGAGTGGGTCGGGTTAGCGTTGTGTTTACTGGAACTTTGACAGGGGCCCAAAGGCCACCTGGGCCGTAAATTGAACATTTTTTCACAGGGCATCAAGGCCAGAGTGTGAAATTCTCACCCTGGCCCCCACAACTTTCCACTGGAGGACAGGAAATAAACATAATCGATTATGGCACTTTGCCTCATCGATGCTGAATCGTGCATGCCCCACATTGCGATGCATCGCCGAATCGATTATTGTTGACACCACTACCATTTACCATCATATTTAGCATTATCATCATGTCTCTCTCTAACAGGTGGAGAGACCAGGCTGTGGGGTTGAAACAGGAATGTTCAGTGGCAGCGACCAGGTAGGATTTCTGTCAGCCTTAAACATATCACCAATTCGGCTGGCCAGTTAAAACATGTCAAAAAAATGTTTATAGCAGTTTTTCCTCAGTTTTACCTTTTGTGTAGTTACTGCAGTTAGACTTTGTATTGCATGTGTGTTAGTCCTGGGAGGGGATCCTTGCTCTGTTGCTCACTTTAACCCTTTGATGCACAACATGGGTCTAAAATGACCCTCATTCATTCCCATGTTATCTAATGTCTAGTGTGTTTCTGTGCTCCATCTTTTGATATCAACTTATTTTATGATTGAATATTCCAAGTATTCTTTAAATATCTTGTTTTTGATAACAACAGATCCTTATTTCCATTTTGCCTCTCATACTTAATGAAGAAAAACCTTTTTTTGTATTATTACATGGCTAACTACTTGGCTAAGTAGCTTGCTAAGCTAACTACTTAGCCAATAAATTAGCTAAGTAGTTAGCTTAGCAAGCTACTTAGCTAATACTTAGCCAAGAAGTTAGCTGAGTAGTTAGCTTAGCAAGCTATTTAGCTCATACTTAGCCAAGAAGTTAGCTGAGTAGTTAGCTTAGCAAGCTACTTAGCTCATACTTAGCCAATAAGTTAGCTAAGTAGTTAGCTTAGGAAGCTACCCAGCCAAGAAGTTAGCTAAGTAGTTAGCTTAGCAAGCTACTTAGCTAGTACTTAGCCAAGAAGTTAGCTAAGTAGTTAGCTTAGCAAGCTACTTAGCTAAAAAATGGATATGGATCATTTTTGACCCATGTTGTGCATTAGAAGAGCAGTGACACAAAAAGGGATTTTATTAAAAAATGAATAAAGGAAAGCATAAAATTAGGATGTATGATGATCAAAAACAAACTAATTGAGGAAAACCTGGAATACTGAATGATGAAAATAATTTATTGCAAAGATATAGAACATAAAAACTCATACATATATACATGTACAGATATACATATATATATATATATATATATATATATATATATACATATATGTCACTTTAGACCCATGTTGTGCATCAAACGGTTAAGATTTCTTCTTCATGTTCCCCCATTAAATGCTGTTGGGTTTGTCTATCTTTTCCTCGTCCACTGCGAGGGTCAAAGGACGGAGAGTGTTGTACCCTGTACAGTCTGTAATGTGTAATTTTACTACATTTGTATCTTTATGGGTCTACAAATCCCAGAACCTCCTTCAGACCTACACCATTATTACATTAACAGATAGCCTCTTCTTTCATCTCAGTGAGAGATTTGCAGCATAATGTGTTAATGTGCCCTGCGCTGGTCGGTTAAATATATACAAAACACTATTTTTAACCCTCTATGGTTCGCATTATGATGCCAGTTAGGAGTCACTAAAAGCGTCAAAGCATGACTTCAACAAATAAATTTACCTCTAAAGTTCTGGCTGTAAACTCCATGAGGCCAGTTTCAGTTTGATGATGATATACCAAGTAAAACTGGAGACAAGCTCAAATAGATTTAGTATAAAATGATAGAACTGGATGGAACCCTCTTATATGTTAGATTTCACACCTTTGGTCACATTTGCAACATTTAAAATTCTTTATTGAGCATGATAGTGTTTTGAAAGTAAAAAAAAAAAGATTAAAAATCACATTTTATGTTGGACTAAAGGACTAAAAAAGACACACAATGACTAAAAAAGACACAAAATGACAAAAAAAAATAAATTACTTAAAAGAGACAACATTACTAAAAAAATACTTGACCAAAAAAAGACACAAAATGACCAAAAAAGATACATAATTCCAAAAAAGACACAAAATGACAGAAAAAACAAACAATTATAAAAAAAGACAAAAAATTATTTTAAAAAAAGACAAAAAATTATTTAAAAAAAAGACACAAAATTATTTAAAAAAAGACACAAAATTACCAAAAAAAGTAATTAAAGGGACCTTCCACACACAACACGGTAAAGTGCCATTCATATAAAACTCACATTAAACTTTCATATCAAGGTGGGGGCCACAAAATATCGTCACGAGGGCCACAATTGGCCCGCGGGCCGCGAGTTTGAGACCTGTGCTGTAGGGGGACCGTAAAGTTTGCTGGCAGCTACCAGATGAAGCTGAATCCATTTTTAAGCAGATTCTTTCCAGACTTAAATCTAAAAAATAAGAAATAAATAACTAGATAAATAAATAGAATTAAGCAAATACATGCTCGAAACAAGTAAAATGATCTGCCAGTGCAGTAAGTAAATGTTTCTTTCACAGAATTCTTTAAATAAGTAAAATATCTCGGCACTGGAAAAACCAATGATGTCTTAAAACAAATCCAAATATACTTTTTTTTAGCAATTGTGGCTTGAAATGCCCAACTGTATTAACTTTAAAATAAGCCAGAAATACTTGAAACGAGCATGTTTTGGTGGATAGAAAAATGCTTTTGAAATAACATTCAAACTACATGCAACTAAAACTCTCATTTGGAACCAATATTTTAGGTAAAAACTCACCATATTCAACAGTTGAATAGCATGAAAAGCATGAAAAAGCTCACAATGTCAATCGTAAAAAGAAGTCTTTAAACAATAAGATAATTAAATAAGCAAATAAAGCCATTAGTCTAGTCGTAATTTCTTGAACCCAGAAATGTTGAGTACCCTAAAGTTTTATTGCAGAAATGTCATATATATGCCTAATGCATGGAATTTAACTTGGTTGCTAAAAGTTGCACTTTGGGCAATTTGCATAATTAGCATAATAAGCCAATAAAGTCAAGACACCACAGGTGAATAGGGTAAAAAATTAAACAATAGATATCACCATGAAACTTTCTCAGTTGATTACTTATGTTAAGATGAGAAAAAAATGTATTGGATGTTTCTTGTACTTTAATGTTTAAATATGCAAATGAGGTCATATCTCATCAAATATGCGCTCATTTGCATACAGGCTAAATCAGATTATAATTAAGATACTATTGATAGATATATATAGATATAAGAAGAAAATACTAAATGTGAGCTTAATGTTTTTTTGCAGTGTAAGCTGTGACTGATAGAACAACCTGTCACTTTAAGTGACTCCATCTTGAGCTCTTATTTTCCATAATGCTCTTATTGTAAACGTAAAGCTCCAGTAAGACTCTCAGAGATGATCTCGCTTCCCAAAAGTGACCACTTAAGGTACCAGAGCTATTAGTTCTTACATACAGTACTATCCCAAGTGAATTATAATGTCGAAAAAGCCCTGACACTCGTATAACATCTCAGAATGATGATTTTATGGCTCGTCTGCAGGGATTTAAACATAACGGGCCTCATGAAAAGTAACTATATACATTTTTCCACCCCATAAAATTCCCTCCCAAAATACCATAGTACATATCAATCTGCAGGAGCTTTTTTAACTTTAGCTTGACTCTCGGTAGCGATTTTGCAGGCCTACTGCGTGCATTAACTGCTTGATGGTGTGCCTTATGTCCGTATGAGAAAGAGTTCACGGTTGTGACATTTATTACAGCCTGTCATAGAGAAAGTTGCGGGGCCTTTTTACTGTCAAGCCTCGGCTGCGTGGGGCTTATTTCCAAACAGGCTTGTCAGAAGCTCTGCAACATCAAACTAGTGTCACTCAAACATCCCTCTGGTTTCTGTACGTCTATCTTATGTAAGCCTTTTTTCCAATCATTTTCCCTTAAAAAAGCCTTGCAGATAAGCAGCATGTATTCCCTTCCCCGACACACCCCACACTGTAAAAAAAACCTGTTGTTTTTACGGTAAAATAACAGCAGCTGTGGTTACCAGAAGATTACCGTAAAAATGACAGTGCACCTTTTTCTAATATTACGGTAAAAGGATATTAGCACTGTTGATTTCACATTTAAGATTGCCATTTTATTCCATGTTTTACCTGAAAAATAAGAAGTTTTCCCATCAAAAGAAATGCTGTTCTGCCATATAATCGACAAGAAAATACTTTATAAATGTTGCATAAATTAAAGATTTCACCATTAAATATTACAGTATATTTTTGTTAGAGATCTGGTGTTCAGTACATTTAACAGTGAGAAAAGGTATTTTTACGAAAAATGAATTCAAAAATTAAAGTCATGGCTTGTATAAATATACACATAATCATACATACATACATAAATACATTCATACATACCTACATACCTACATATATACATACATATATACATACATACATATATACGTAAATAAATACATACATACATACATATATATATATACATACATACATACATATATACATAAATATATACATATATACATATATATACACACATACATACATACATACATACATACATACATAAATATATACATACATATATACATACATACATATATACATAAATATATACATACATGCATAAATATATACATATACATACATATATAAACATATATATACATACATATATATATATATATATACACACACACATATAAAAATACTAACATACATATACATATATACATACAGTGTATTTTACAGTGGAGTAATGTATAAAAATTACTGTTTTGGCTGATAAATTTACAGTGTTTCATTGTTACTGAAACTGAATTAACCCATTTATCATTTTACTGTCTTTTCCTCTCATGGTTTATCAGTTTTTCACTGTAAAATCTACAGACTTTTTTTTTCTTTTTACAGTGCATACAACCACCTCATGTCATGGCACCTTGATGTTTCCACTTTAGGGGCACTTCAGATCTCACGCTAGCGCCTCTGATGACCTCCGGACAGTTAATGCCTTTTACTGACGGCAGAGTTCTCTGTTTACAGCTTCCTCGGGGTCAAAGGTCAACACGCGGGTCAAACACAGGTCATATACTGCTGGTCCCAAGCCACAGAGCTGCATTAGGATACAATCTCCAAATAACACGTTTTGAAAAATGGCCAGTGCATGTCATGAGATCACAGCATCTACAAATCTTGGAGGGGATTATCATATCTCTGCTTTCTTTAATTCCTCTGCTCGGGGTGAATTGCTTGACCTGTGATGGAGGGAGGACTTTGCTGTCAGCGGTGCCCATGTGCACGGCGTTTTCACAGGGAATGATAGAGGAATGGGCTGAAGGGATCAGAGAAATGAGTGAGTGGTAGGTGATGGGGTTGAAAGTATGATTTAGGAATCCTTAAAAATTGAAAATTGCCTATATAACTCCATATATGGAAGCTGCAACTGCTTCTTTCACATGCACATTAAATTATGAGCCAAAACGTTAGGAACATTCTTTGGCTATATCTCATTTATCAATACTCAAAAGGAAAAACTATCTCTATCTAAATGTCTCTCCTTATCATGACTAAGTGTGCACACCCTTTACTTCGCTGTAGGGACTGATGGCTGCAGCCTTTTTATGTTTCACTGAGATGTATCATTTTGGATTAGAGCTTATGAATAGGAGATTCAGATTCATAGTGATCCCACTCCGTACCCCCCACTTTCAGTGGCAAACATCACCGGAAAAACAGAGGATTAATGTTCCGTTAGTTAGATTATTTACATGGCAGTGCACATAGAGAGTTCAGCGGCTAATGGTGCGTTCAAGGTCTACACGAATGGCAGAATTTTCGACGTTGTTCCAAGCTCCAAGTTCCGACTTTCAAGTTCTGACTTTCAGTGTAAATTAAGCACACCATACGGTGTTACGGTAAGAACGTGTTAGACCCGCCTTCAAAATAAATCAAACACATGTAGCTTTCAAAATTAGAGCACATGGATGTGTTAGCAGAATCCACCACAGAATTTACGAAAATACTGTCAAAATAAGACAGGGAGTGAGGGAGTAGGAGACAATGTCAGGGACTAGGAGACAGAGTGAGAGATAAGGAGACAAAGTGAGGGTCTAGGAGACAAAGTGAGGGACTAGGAGACAGAGTGAGAGATAAGGAGACAGAGTCAGGGACTAGGAGACAAAGTGAGGAACTAGGAGACAGAGTGAGAGATAAAGAGACAAAGTCAGGGACTAGGAGACAAAGTCAGGGACTAGGAAACAGAGTGAGAGATAAGGAGACAGAGTGAGGGACTATGAGACAGAGTGAGGGAATAGGAGACAGAGTGAGGGAATAGGAGACAGAGTGAGGGACTAGGAGACAGAGTGAGGGACTAGGAGACATAGTGAAGGACTAGGAGACAGGATCAGGGACTACAAGACAGAGTGAGGGACTAGGAGACAGAGTGAGGGACTAGGAAACAGAGTGAGAGGGAATCGGAGACAGAGTGAGGGACTAGGAGACAGAATGAGGGACTAGAAGACAGAGTCAGGGTTTAGGAGACAAAGTGAGGAACTAGGAGACAGAGTGAGAGATAAGGAGACAAAGTGAGGGACTAGGAGACAAAGTGAGGGACTAGAAGACAGAGTAAGAGACTAGGAGACAGAGTGAGAGGCTAGGAGAAAGAGTGAGGGACTCGGAGACACACCATACGGCTTTATGGTAACGTGTTGGACCCGCCTTCAAAATGAAGCAAACACATGTAGCTTTCAAAATAAGAGCACATGGATGTGTTAGCAGAATCCGCCACAGAATTTACAAGAAGACTGTCAAAATAAGACGCCTTAAATAAAACATAGAAGAACACTTTTTCTCCTTTACAATAATTATCTAAAATATGTAATGATTAAGATGGAATAGTGGCATTAGAATGTGCGAGAGGCACCAAATTTAGGCTTTTAGGGCAAAAATGTTCCCAGATGGAGCATGCCCCCAGACCCCCCTACTTTGTTTGCGTCCCCCCATCATAGTGTCAGAAAATCCTGACGGATAAGAAATCACCCAGCAGTATGTTCAGGGTGATGAAAGTTTTTGTTTTTGGGTCCTTCATTGAGTCAGCTTCAAGTCAGTAAATTTGTTTGGCTGCACTGGGAAATTCATGCACAAACTTCCATTTATTTATATTAGTATGTTGGTTGTTGTTTACACTACAGTTCATATAAAGATGCTTAAATAAAACATATTTTGATTAAGGCATGGAGTGGAAAAATAACTCAAAAATCCCATCTGCGCCCTGGTTAACAGTTGGAGCTAATACAAGAACCCATTCCAAAATATAGCTGTGTAACATTGTTTTTCAGGGAGAACGTGTGTATGATATGCCACAGAAATGCTCAGATGATAGAGTGTGTAGGATAAGAATAACACAAGAACAACCTCAGTGCCAGTCACGATCTTCAGTGAGTCACAGGTTTAAGCCTAAACTTTGTGTCCCATGAATTATGTCAAAAAGAGAGACAAGATACAAGACGTACCGAGTCATAAATGAGCCGAGTAATGAAGTTCAGATGGGAGGATAAAGCCCCACTTCTTGTCTCGCCTCGAGGCTGTGGGAGAAAAGCAAGACGGGAGGCTGAGTGTAGAACAAAGTGTTTCGGTTTGATGCCTGTAAACTCCCTGCTGAAAGAAAAAACCATGAAGAAGTTGAGCTCAGTGGATAGAGATAAGATGCTCCACTGGCAGCTGATCCGCTCAGCATGCAAAGAGTTAATCATGTTGTTTTTATCCATAAAACTACATCTGATATCAAGAAACATAACCAGAGATAAACAGGAATCTGTGTGTTGCCTTCTTAGGAGACGGAGTGAGGGACTAGGAGACAGAGTGAGGGACTAGGAGACAGAGTGAGGGACTAGGAGACTAGGAGACAGATTGATGGCCCAGGAGACAGAGTTAGGGACTAGGAGACAGAGTAAGGGACTAGGAGACATATTGAGGGATTAGGAGACAGATTGAGGGACTAGGAGACAGAGTGAGGGATTAGGAGATAAAGTGAGGGACTAGGAGGGACTAGGAGATAAAGTGAGGTACTAGGAGACAGAGTGAGGGACTAGGAGACAGAGTGAGGGACTAGGAGACAAAGTGAGGGACTAGGAGGCAGATTAAGGGACGAGGAGATAAAGTGAGGGACTAGGAGATAAAGTGAGGGACTAGGAGACAAAGTGAGGGACTAGGAGATAAAGTGAGGGACTAGGAGACAAAGTGAGGGACTAGGAGATAAAGTGAGGGACTAGGAGATAAAGTGAGGGACTAGAAGATAAAGTGAGGGACTAGGAAATAAAGTGAGGGACTAGGAGACTAAGTGAGGGACTAGGAGACTAAGTGAGGGACTAGGAGATAAAGTGAGGGACTAGGAGACAGAGTGAGGGACTAGGAGACTAATTGAGGGACTAGGAGACAGAGTGAAGGACTAGGACACAGAGTGAGGGACTAGGAGATAAAGTGAGGGACTAGGAGACAGAGTGAGGGACTAGGAGACAGAGTGAGGGACTAGGAGGCAGAGTGAGGGACTAGGAGACAGAGTGAGGGACTAGGAGATAAAGTGAGGGACTAGGAGATAAAGTGAGGGACTAGGAGACAGAGTGAGGGACTAGGAGATAAAGTGAGGGACTAGGAGACAGAGTGAGGGATTATGAGATAAAGTGAGGAACTAGGAGGGACTAGGAGATAAAGTGAGGGACTAGGAGATAAAGTGAGGTACTAGGAGATAAAGTGAGGGACTAGGAGATAAAGTGAGGGACTGAAAGACTTTGTGTCTTTTTTGTAATTTTTTGTGTCTTTTTTAGTAATTTTGTGTCTTTTTCTAATAATTTTGTGTCTTTTTTAGTAATTTTGTGTCTTTTTTGGGTCATTTTGTGTCTTTTTTTTGTCATGTTGTGTCTTTTTTAAGTAATTTGGGTTTTTTCTGTCATTTTGTGTCTTTTTTTGGTCATTTTGATACTGCCTCCAGCGGCCCCCGGCTAATTTGAGTTTGAGACCCCTGGTCCAATGCAACCTCTGGCTCCAGACTGCACCACACTCCACACTTTTAAAAAAAAAAACAGGATTAAAGCTGCATTTTAAGGCCTCTCAGGTCCATGACCACCCAAGTTTCAGTGAAAAGTTCTGTTTACTTGGCCCGATATTATAACACTGTTACCCTGTAGACCTCAAATAAACTGTTTGTCATCTCAAAGAAGATAAAAAAAAAAAACAAGTTGAATATCACACCGACTGGACGACCTGTGAGGGTTTCTCTGCCAAAGCTTTCTCACTTCGGTTATCTATGAATACATTCTGGGATCCACTCCAGCTTGTGTTTTTGATTACTTTAAGCCAAGAGAGCTGAGAGCAGTACAGGATCTGAGGTCCCCTTTTGTGACCCCTCAGATTAGCTAACCCACCTCTGACCTTTGACCTCTTGGTCTTGAATTGCACCCTAAAGTTCCCTGAAACTGTGCTGATAAGATTAAAGGGGATTTCCTCTCTCAGTGACCTCCTGTTGCTATTTTGAGAATAATCTCTGTTGATTTTTCAACTTTCTCCTTTAACTCTATGGAGTCTTTTTGGCCTATTTTGTTTCCATTTCCAATTTCCATTTTTAAATCCTTTTCACCCTGCCTGTATACACCACTTAAAAAATGTTTAAATGCCATGTTGTTATTTTTTAGTCATTTTGTGTCTGTCTTTGTAAGTAATTTTGTGTCTTTTTTAGTTATTTTTTGGGTCATGTGTGTCTTCTGTGTTTTTGTGTGGTCATTTTGTGGTCATTTTGTGTCTTTTTTTGGTCATTTTGTGTCTTTTTTTGGTCATTTTGTGTCTTTTCTTATGTCTTTTTTAGTTATTTTGTGTCTTTTTTGGGTCATTTGATGTCTTCTGTGTGTTTGTGTGGTCATTTTGTGTCTTTTTTTGGTCATTTTGTGTTTTTCCTTATGTCTTTTTTAGTTATTTTGTGTATTTTTTGGGTCATTTGGTGTCTTCTTCTGTGTTTTTGTGTGGTCTTTTTGCGTCTTTTTTGGTCATTTTGTGTCTTTTTTTGGTCATTTTGTGTCTTTTCTTATGTCTTTTTTAGTTATTTTGTGTATTTTTTGGGTCATTTGGTGTCTTCTTCTGTGTTTTTGTGTGGTCATTTTGTGTCTTTCTGTGTCCTTTTTGGTCATTTTGTGTCTTTTCTTATGTCTTATTTGGGTTTTTTGTGTATTTTTTGGGTCATTTGGTGTCTTCTGTGTTTTTGTTTGGTCTTTTTGTTTCTTTTTGGTCATTTTGTGTCTTTTAAAAAAAATCTTTTTTAGTCCTTTAGTCCAACATAAAATGTGATTTTGATTTTTTTTTCTTCTTTCCAAACACTATCATGCTCACTGAAGAATTTTAAATGTTGCAAATGTGACCAAAGGTGTCAAATCTAACATATAAGAGGGTTCCATCCAGTTCTATCATTTTATACTAAATCTATTTGAGCTTGTCTCCAGTTTTACTTGGTATATCATCATCAAACTGAAACTGGCCTCATGGAGTTTACAGCCAGAACTTTAGAGGTAAATTTACAGTAGGGCTCCACGCTGCAATTTTGGTCATTTTGTGCATTTTTTAGTCATTTTGTGTGTTTTTTGGGCATTTTGTGTCTTTTGTTGTGTCTTTTTTTAAGTTATTTTTGTCTTTTTTGGGTCATTTTGTTAATTTTTTAGTCATTTTGTGTCTTCTGTGGGTTTTTTTTTGGTCATTTTGTCTTCTCATTAGAGGTCAATTTACAGTAGGGCTCCACGCTGCTTTGTTTTCTAGTCTGGATGTCTTGAAGAAGTCTTAATGCTTTGGAGCTTTTGGAGACTCCAGAGGGTTAAGGCGACAGGCTCTAAAGTCCAGTGTCATAAAATACACTATTTGGCACAAAATCTGTCAATTCCTCTGAGAGTTTTTTAATCTTCTTGTGCGTTTTGGGGGGGCGATCTTGGAGCATCAGCGGGTGAAACGCTGCCCACCCACGGAGGCCTTCATGTGGGGAGAAGCCAGGAGCGTTGTCTCCTCTCTGGATCTCTGCGCTGTCCCCCATATAAACAGCCTCCCTGCAGCAAACTGTATTACTCCAGCTGACAAAGCCATTCACTTCTGAAGAATGCAAATTTAGATTGTGAACGCTCCCCTTTGCTTTATCACACTGGACAAACAGTGTTGAGTTATTGGGAGGATTATGAATAACTTTTTCTGCAGTGGAAAAAGGCAGATGTGGCCAAGACGGAGTCATCAGAGGTCCCTAAAATAGAGCGCAGTCTGAGAATGAAGCAGAGAAAGGTGAACGCCGCCGGTTGGTGTGCTTCAAGTTAAGCCGATTCTGCTTCAGCGCCCCCAAAAACCTGATTCATTTCACTGGAATCCTCCCTTTTTTCTTTGCTGGATATAGCCTGTTTGGGTTTTCAGAGATGCTTCAGCTTTGTAAGTTGTGAAGCATTATTGTTTTCTTTTAATAAATGGTCTTTTGTGCGGCGTTTAATGTAAATGTTTTTGTTGAAGCGTGCTGCGTGTGTGTGTGTGTTTACTTTGGCGATAATGGCTCGCATGCCCTTTTTTTTTTGTTTACAGGTCTTATTGGCTCTTTCCTCACACACTTTTACTGCGATTTGCTTATTCCTCTTCTCACTCATCAAAAGTCAACAAGGCTTCTTCACGTGCAGGAGCACATGTTGACCCACACACACACACACACACACACACACACACAAATATACACACAGAGAAGTAGCGTCCACTCACTTGTGTATTTATTATTTGCTGGAGATAAATGAGCATTTGCATTAGCGATGTAAATAGAGATACTCAGGGATGTCTGTTTCATTTATTCTGCACAAATCTCCACAGACAGTTTAGCATGGTTCCCATGACAGGGTCGCCACAGTGCAGTGGGCGGCTCCTGCCAGCCCCCTTTATTTTATTTTAGACCAGAGGCTCATGGGAAAGCTATTTGGAGACCTTTTCCTGTCCGCCTCAGAAAACAGTGCCAGTGGTTTGTTAACAGGTGCAATGTGACCAGAAGGAAGGGCTTTGTTTTTAGGATACGCTTCTGTTTCAGAGGGTGAGGGTGCACTGGTTTCTCTATGGATGCACAGTCACATTAGCATAGTTAGCATAGTTAGCATAGTCCATTTACACAGGGGCGCAGATGGGATTTTTGAACTGGGGGGGACGAAACGAAGCTGTTAGTAAAGGATTTCAACTCAATTAGTATTTTTTCCACTCCATGCCTTAACCAAAATATGTTTTATTTAAATATTTTTTATATGAACTGTAGTGTAAAACAACCAACATATTTACATAAATAAAACCACTAAGTGATATGAACAATAATGATTTATTCTTTCCTAAAAAATACAGAAAATAAAGTAAATAATGTCAAATAAACGGGTCATAAACGCATGCATACCGTACATACTGTATGTGTATGCATATGTACCCTGCACATATAAATTAACTACACATTTAAATAATATTGGGTTGGAACTCATTTACATGCACAATTAAATAAAAGCCAATATAATAATAATAAGATAAGATAAAATGGAACTTTATTAATCCTGGAGGGATTTATTGTGCCAGATTGCTCCAAAAGTTCAAATACAGTTAAATAAAAATAACACAACCAAGTGAATATTTTGTAATACTGATATCCAGGAAGGATTAAAAACAGGAACAAGGGGTGGAGGAAGTGCTCACTACGAAAACAACCCCACCTCCAAAAAAGTTGGGACACTGTGAAAAACATAACAAAAACAGACAAGATTTTTCTGGTGAAACTTTATGAATATATTCACTCATTTGATTGATTTGTATTCTGATTTCCACAGTGTCATACCTAATATAATATTATATATATATATATATGTGTGTGTGTGTATATGTAAATATATTTTACTGCTGCAGGTGGTAGAGCTCAGTTTTAGCTACTTGCATCCCCTATCAGCACATAATTTACAGAAAAAAAAGAAAAACAATAGGCACAATTACCCAGAGCCCAAAATGCAAAAAAGTTTTTTTTTTTTTTTTTTTTTTCAATTTTTAAAACAAAACACAGCAAGACTTTCGATTTGTGAAGTTGTTTTTTTTTGTTACAGGAAAAACGATTAAAACCCTCCAAACTTTCCGAATGTTCTGTCCATCAACTATTTGATGAATTGATGAATCATTTCCGCTCCATAAAGCTTTATATGCTGCAGGGTATTTTCATTTGTAACAAAGCTTTTTTATTATATAAGCACTTGCCTTTTTTATTGTGCACAAATTTCAGTTGGAAAGTAAATAAAGCAGTAGCTGTCTAATAATGGTAGTGCAGTAAAAAGTACAGTATTCCCCTTTGTCATGTAGTGGAGTAGAATTGCTGTATAATGCATGAAAACAATATATCTATCAAAAAAAGCACGAAGCATGTGTGTGTGTGTATGTCTGTGTGTGTGTGTCTAGTTCATATCTCTCTGACCGTTAGTCAGACTGACGTTTCGTATGTGTCTTGCTCATGGCACGAAGGTGTGCAGTTGATTTTGAAGATTTTTGAATTCATTTTTCTAAATATCATTATTTACGTAGGACTTGCACTGTTTCCGATTGGACGCCTTTTAGGGGAGCTCCGCCCCATTGTGTGATAGGCCTACACCTGGTCAGTAACACAATGGTTGCTCTCATGTATCCTCGATTGTGCCTCCTCCGATATGCCTCCTCTATCCTCTATCCTCTATCCTCCGATCACAAATAAGAGCTTTGGGACGGTCTTAAAGATGGCGCCCGCGAAAGAACTTCCAGTTCAAGCGAGGATAGAGGAGGTGAAAATTAAGAGCTTAGGGATGTACCCAATATGTGTATGGGTATACCCAGGCTAATAATTAGTGGCTCTTATAGAAAAAGCTATGCACCTCAAATTTGTACTGAAGTAGGATAAAGACCACAAAGTATAACAAAAGAAGATAATTAAGGAGTGTCTGTGAATGTGTGTGTGAGAGAGAAGTGAGGGAAGGCCTGCAGTTAGAGAAGGGATGAGTGAGAGAGAGAGAGAGAGAGAGAGAGAGAGAGGGCTAGGGTTAGAGAGAGAGTCCTGTCTTTGGGAGCAGGGCGACCCATGTGACTCGGCCTGCCCCTCTTTGTGTTTCCCACACAGTCTGCCATGACTGGAGCTATATCCACACCATCACATTCACATTCTGTCTGCAAACTTCCCCCTGCCTCTGATCCAGGGTCAGATTTCAGGGCACCCTGTTTGCTTACGGTACTGCCAGCTGCACATGGCATCACCAGGCTGCTCCCCCTCCTCGTATCTCCTATCTGGAGGACGGAGAACTCTCATTTGTTGTTCTATTTTCTATGAACATGCTTTTCATCACTTCTGCCCACGTTCATGTTTATTGCACTTATGATTATGTTCTATATATGTTGTCTGCAGCCTGTGTTTGTGTACATGAGGGACTGTGGGAATTTTCAGATATCTCGGTCTCATATTAAGTATAAAATGTGGTTTCCATGGGAACAGGTGTAGCCCCATGCATGCTATACAAAAATAGTGAATGCAGTGAGGGATTAATCAAGCCTGTTTTTGTTTTCTACTATCTGATTGAACAAAGTTTCACTATAAATTATACACACTGTTGTACTACTACTGTATGATGCACACACAGTATTCAGACATTTCCTTGTTTAGTTAAAAAATGATCATATGGAACATTTCCCCGAATAAAGTTGCGTTCAGTAGTGTAAAAAATGCACAATAAATCCTGGAAGGTGCAGCAGTTAACCTGCAGTTAGCCGACATGCTGAAATATCTCTGTGTTCTGGTTTACGTTGGACAAATTTAAAGTGCTTTCATCATATGTACTGGAAATCAAATTTACCTACGAGTACAAATAATGGAACCTGAACCTGAATCTGTTATAATTGTATTATTTAACTCTATGGAGTCTTATAGGGCTATTTTGTCCATTTTTGAATCCTTTTCAAATCTTTTTGTGTCTTTGTAAGTCATTTTGTGTCTTTTTTTGGTCATTTGGTGTCTGTTGTTGTGTCTTTTTTAGTTATTTTGTGTCTTTTTTTTGGTCATTTGTGTCTTTTTTTTGTCATTTGTGTCTTTTTTGTGCCTTTTTTAGTCATTTGTGTCTTTTTTGTGTCTTTTTATGTCTTTTTTCGGTCATTTTGTGTCTGTTGTGTCTTTTTTAGTTATTTTATGTCTTTTTTTTTTTGGTCATTTTGTGTCTTCTGTGGGGTTTTTTTTGGTTATTCTGTCTTCTCATTTTGTGTCTTTTTTTAGTCATTTTGTGTCTTTTTTTGGTCTGCTTTGTTTTCTAGTCTGGATGTGATGAAGAAGCCATGCTTTGGTGCTTTTGGTGACTCCAGAGGGTTAAAAGCTTTTATTGTGAAGCAACAAAATCCGTTGCGAAATGTGTTTGCGTGATCAGCAACTCAACAAAACCCCTCAAAGTGAACATGAAACAATGCTCCCACCATTAGATCCACTATCCAATAGATTTGAAATCCTGTCCAGCCAATCATCCAACATGAATAGCTCACCTGCTGTAAGTTAACTTTATAAGTGTGTGTCATATATCTTCATTCTTTGTCATATCAAGAACCAGATGCTTAAAAGTAGATTCATGACTAAAACTGTTTACACAGAAAGCCAGAAATATGCACCGCACATTAGCTTTTTAGAGCCCTGCATACTGTAGAATTAGTTTAAATGATTTACACATGTACAAACCTGACTCCTACTCCCACACTGAGCCCTTACTGAACATACATATAGGCCTACTGTTTGAACACACTACTCAGACTGCTAAACCATCTTTTACCATCAGACCTGGGCAGGTTACCCAGAAATTAGAAATCAATACAACCGCAGTGCTTTTATTTTGAAGGCGGTTTATGTTTATCTGCCTGCAAAGAAACGCGTTCCACTAAATACACTGAGTTACCGTGGTAACCTTATCAAAAACACGTATTGCTTTTTGCATAAAGTTAATAAATTACTGGTTTACTGCATAACACACGTGTTCTATATTGTTTTTGTGGTTTGAACATATGTTTAGTAGCATTCCTGATTTGAATGATGGTTGATTCTTTAACTGATCCAACGGATTTATTTTAAATCGTAGCTCCATGTGATCTTGATTGTAAGCAGAAACAAAACACAGCCAATACAGTGAGTTTATATTTCCACTCTGTGCCCCTGACCACAAAACTGCACTGTAAATATTCGCTGTGAAATCTACAGTTATTTACTGTATTAATCACAGTTAATCACTGTGTTTACTTTTTACAGTATAGTGCTGTATAATTTACAGTAAAAATCGCTCCTTGTGACAAAATCACATTAGTCAAAGCATTACTGTGGAAAATCATAGTAGTTAAAACATTACTGTAGAAAAAACACAGTAGACAGTGTAGTACTATGAAAAGTAAAGTAGACGACCGTATTTTTCCATTGTTATCATAATTTTTTAATCAGAATCAGTCCCCTACAAATGCTGTTTAAATATTTAACTTAATGCAAAGTTTTTCATACAAAACACAGTATGGAAATCAATTGTAAAAAAACAAATATATTAATATTATTTTCTTTAGTGCATAGAGAAATTACTTGTAATTACTAATTATTTCTATAAAAAGTTATGATGAAATTATTATCAAATTAACAGCATTGTTTACTGTGCCATATTGCCATATACAATGCCATTAAAATTCACAATGTTTAACAAATCAGTACTGTAAACACAACTTTAAAAAAACTGTTTATTTTTTTTTATTTTACAGTAAAGAAACAGTATTGTAAATAAAACTAAAATCAGTGTTTAATTGTTTTTTTTACAGTATAAAAATCAGTACTGTAAATACAACTTAAAAAAAACTGTTTATTTTTTTTTAATTTTACAGTAAAGAAACCAGTATTGTAAATAAAACTAAAATCAGTGTTTAATTGTTTTTTTTACAGTATAAAAATAGTACTGTAAATAAAAAATACAGCAGTTCTACTGTAAATAAGAATTACGGTAAGTTAATTGTTAATTTCTGCCAATAAGTTACTCTAAAAATCACAGTCAATTCTTTACAGTGTGTCTGCAAAGCATTAGTCTGTTCTGGAGCTGTTAAAACTTCAATACCCAACATGATCTTCAACCTAAATGACCGCGCATAACGACACATATGAGCGTTTGTCAAAATTAGTGTTTAGCGGGTCGCAGTACAGTAGAGCATTCTAAAAATTGCACGTAAAAAAAAGCCTGCATTTTCTGCTGTAAATTAATGGTTTGTATTGTTTTTTTTAAATAAAGGCTTTAGTTTTATGTTGACTACAGAGGGAGGATAAAGGGGAATTAGGTGTGCATAATGATAAAATGTTCTATTGATTCAATAGCAACTGAACAAAACGTTCAAACTGTCATTAAGTGAAAATACAGTGAAAGGGTCAAAGTTATGAGACTAAACCGATAAACGTCCTTTTTAAAAAACAACAACTTTGACACGTTGCCGTGGATACGCATTGTTCTGCTTCTCTCCTGATGACGGCTCACCTTGTCAGTGACCTGTCAATCAAAGGTAGCCCCGCCCAAAATCATATGATTCTTTATCTTCTATTTTCTTCTAAATGGGGCCATTATTTACACTATTAACATCAGATTGTCTTGAAGAAGATTTTTTACTAGTGATTGAGACCATAGTGTTGTCCTAAAAAACATTTCTGAGGTAATAAATCAAGAATTGAAATGCATTGAAATGAATGGATAGAAATGCTTTTGCAGCCAAACTTAGCGCCCCCTGCTGGAATTTTTGGTAGAGTGCAGCTTAAGGCACTTCCTGGTTTGCCTCCCTGCTCAGACCAGGAGGTTGCCGCCTGGTGCCACCTGCCGATGAATGCAGCATTGGAGCAATTTGAGGTATTGGTTCGGGTTGTCAGATACTAAAATTTTCAACTCGATACCGATACTCAGGAAAATCTTCGCTACTCGATACCATTTTCGATACCACAAGGATAAAAACAACGTTTTTACAAAGAAATATTTTTATTAACAAGAAAAATGCAAAATGTAAAAAATTAACAGAACCACTGGTTAAATATTCATAATAAACAGTTGTGCAAAAAGAAACTGCAACTATGACAACAAGCTTCAGGTCTGAGGTAGTGCAGAAAATAAATAAATACAATAAACAATAACAATTAGAACAATATTTTGAGGTTGTATGCTGTGCACAATATTAGGCAAGCTTGATAAAAATAATAATAACTTAACTTAAGTGTTCCTTCCTTGGCTATGCTTTACACACATAACAATAAACTATCGATACTTTTGAATATGAGTATCGTATCCGGATACAATGTTTTAGTATCGATACTTTTTTGAGTATCGATACTTTTGACAACCCTAGTATTGGTTCAGTATCTTGCCCAAGAATACTTCGACATGTAGACCATGGTCAGGGATTGAACCACCAACCTTCCAATCAGTGGGTGACCGCTTTTACTGAGCCACAGCCTAAAGACTAAATCTACTACAGAATGGCTTCAAAAAAGAAAAAAAAAGCCAAAATATTGCCTTTCTTTGACCTGTGTTTGAGACAAAGTCCGTCCCCATGAGCAGGACTAGCGTCGCGTGGGGCACACGTCATTACCGCGGAGATGCCAAGTCAAAATGGCATTTTGGCAGAAACTCCTCCCTCTGGTCCTCCGCTCCCTCAGGACCTCTCGAGAACATAGACCCAGCTTGTTTCCCATCTGCTGGGCCACAAACGGAGCCAAACAAAGTATGTTTCATAGTGCTGCCAAAAGGCCCATCACTTAGCATCAGGCCTACAACAACTACTACAGCTGTGTGTCCATCAGGCAGGCCTGCGGTCACTGTCCCAGAATTTATAGGGGCTTTCCCCGCAGTCTAGGCGGCTATTTCCATCCTCAGGCCTCCACCCCCACACCAGCAGCCCCTGGGAGCCCCTCGTTCTGGCAACAGCCCAGAAGCATTTTGTTTGGCTTTTTTTTTTTTTTTTCTTTAATCATTACTGGCCGTCACATAAGCGAGATAATTGGATGAGCCCGGGGCTTCTAGAGCCAAGTAAACACACAGTGTGAAGGTTCACGCGGAGTCGCCGGACTTCATATCGGATTTACGGGGCCGAAACTCACAGAAGTGATATGTGGGTCCCCAGCCTCTCGGCCCCTTATGACACAATCACTGTGTGTAGAGGCAGAAAGCATGGGAATACCCTTACATTCATCACAGGAAGATCTGATAAGGGAATAGTTATGTCCCTTATCAACCGGAGAGAATCTTAATGATTTTCCTTCCTTTTCAGATGAATATGAAATGTCTAAGTGTCCCTGTGATTGATGATCTCCTCTGTCATTATATGAGCACAATTACAGAATCAAAGTTTGAGCTGAATGTTGTGGTCTACAGACACCAGAACCTCACATTGCTTCATTATCAAAGCTTAACTCTATGGAGTCTTATAGGGCTATTTTGTCCATTTTTGAATCCTTTTCGTGTCTTTGTAAGTCATTTTGTGTCTTCTGTTGTGCCTTTTTTAGTATTTTTTTTGGTCTTTTTTTTTCATTTTGTATCTTCTGTGTTTTTTTTTTGTCATTTAGTCATTTAATTTTGTGTCTTTTTTTGGTTATTCTGTGTCTTTTTTGGTAATTTGTGTCTTTTTTTGTCATTTTGTGTCTTCTGTGGGTTTTATTGGTTATTCTGTCATCTAATTTTGTGTCTTTTTTGGTCATTTGTGTCTGTTGTGTCTTTAGTTATTTTATGTCTTTTTTTGTCATTGTGTGACTTTTTTGGTCATTTTGTATGTTTTTTTGGTCATTTTGTGTCTTCTGTGGGGTTTTTTTGTTATTCGGTCATCTAATTTTGTGTCTTTTTTGTCATTGGTGTCTTTTTTGGTCATTTTGTGTCTGTTGTGCCTTTTTTAGTTATTTTGTGCCTTTTTTTGGTCATTTTGTGTCTTTTTTGTAATTTTGTGTCTTCTGTGGGTTTTATTGGTTATTCTGTCATCTAATTTTGTGTCTTTTTTGGTCATTTGTGTCTGTTGTGTCTTTAGTTATTTTATGTCTTTTTTTGTCATTGTGTGACTTTTTTGGTCATTTTGTATGTTTTTTTGGTCATTTTGTGTCTTCTGTGGGTTTTTTTGGTTATTCGGTCATCTAATTTTGTGTCTTTTTTGTCATTGGTGTCTTTTTTGGTCATTTTGTGTCTGTTGTTGTGCCTTTTTTAGTTATTTTGTGCCTTTTTTTGGTCATTTTGTGTCTTCTGTGGGTTTTTTTTTTTTGGTTATTCTGTCATCTAATTTTGTGTCTTTTTTGGTCATTTTGTGTCTTTTTTGTTTTAGTCATTTTGTGTCTTTTTGTGTCTTTTTTTGGTCTGCTTTCTTTGTACGTCTGGATGTGATGAAGATGTGATGCTTTGGCGCTTTTGGAGACTCCAGAGGGTTAAAGTCACTCTGAAGAACATGATTGTCATTCAGGATTAAAATTTGCAGCACAAATCATCGTATTATGTCTTTAGGCTTCACAATTCAATAAATCAGTTCCTGACCACAGGCCAGACCCAAACGGCTGCTTCCAGTCGACCCCTCGGAGACTCACACATACACACACACACACACACACCCCCACACACACACACACAGAGGACAGGAAAAGAAATAGACAAACTGTCACAGCCAGGGAAGGGAGTGAGGAAGAGGCAGAAATTCAACCGGCAGAAATACGTAAATTGAGAGAAAAAAGTCTGAGGCGGTGATGAGAGTCAGATCTGGACGGAGACACTGGATCCAGAAGCAGAGGGGTTAAACAGTGGCTCCAGCAGAGCTCAGTGAAGGTATTTTGAGTCTAGGAACACAGTGTGATTCCCTCCTCTGTCTCTCGTCCTCTAGGGGGTCTGACGATTGGAGAGGAATATGAAATACTATGTTCCCAACCTATGATCCGGGGTAGGAAACCTCCCCCGGCATTTCTTGGCAGTCTTGGCTGCTCAGTCCGTCTGCCGATGGTCCGTCTCAGACGGGACGAAACGTGAAAATGTGAGGTCAATAAGATGTCATTAAAATTCGGAAATTCAGTCTTACAACGGACCATTTGCTTACCGGCCACATCATGGTCAAGGGCTGTTTTACCCTTGAGCAAGGCGCACACGACCCCCTCCTCTGTAGCTTGTATCAGATGTATAAAAATAAATACATTTTTATACAATCATATGAGAGTTTTGATTGGCCCAAAGCTAACGTAATTGTGTCAGTATTTTTGTTTTATTGGAGCAGTGGTTCCCATTGTACTTACAAAATTTTTAATGATATGGCATAACTTTAATAATTTATAGCAAATTATTTCGCCTACCCCCAAGCTATGGCTCGCAGACCCTCAGGGATCCGGGGACCCCAGTTTCATTTTGGCTAGCAAAAAAACAAAAACTAACTGGACCTTACATACCTGAAAACTGAACAGCGACTCCTTGGAGTGACTCCAGAGGGTTAACCACACTGTGTTTGTCTATTGGGACTGAGATGCAGATCAAATCACATTTTTGTGACAAATTAATGCAGAGATCTAGGACATATCAAAGGGGTTCCCATTATTTTTCTTGCCACTGTACACACCTGCTAAGGCAGTCCAGATCTACTCTCCACTTCAGCTTTACAAAGTGTTCCCCATGTGTTTCTAATCATGTCGTTGAGGTTTTGACAGTGTTATCACATCTACCTGTGGAGCCGTTTAAATGCAACTCAAGGCTAATAGAAGTCAACTGGGGTCTTCCTGGTGCAGATGTTGACTGCTTGTATCAGCTGAAAACATTCCCTCTGTCCCACTGTCACTCTGACCCCGAGGCATGCTAGGAATGCGTTGTGACCAAAATATGTCAGAGGTTGTGGATAATGGGGCTTGGGGGGTGTAAAATGTGGTTTAACACCCCCACTTTCACTGGTAGTGACCTTCTTCTCTGACCAAAATACAGATAGAGAGAAGGAGGAGAGGACTAGGCCACTACATAGTCCTGATTCCTGACAGTGTGAACTATATAGAAGCAATGCAAAAACATGAAGCTTACCAAGTATTTTCTTCTTATATCTCGCAATAGTATCTTAATTATATTGTTTTGAGTATAATTTACCTATTGACCATAGCTTTATGTGCTTATGTGTAGGAAAAGGCACATTACAAATACAAGTAGCACATTATGCAGTATGCTGCACTAAAAGTACATTAACCCATTTAAGGCGGGAAAGCATTACCGCATTTCTACCATTAAAACCGGGGACGCTGTTGTGTTATTCTACCATTAAAGCTGGGAAAGCGGATACTTCGTTTTGTAGTATTTGTAGTTTTTTCCACCTATTTTCGGTCTCTTGGCCAATGAAATGCATCAGAATACATGTGGGAGTGTCGCAATGCAACATGGGACTTTTCCAGAACTGAAATCATATAGCTTGCTAAGCTAACTACTTAGATAACTTCTTGGCTAAGTATTTAGCTAAATAGCTTGCTGAGCTAACTACTTAGCTAACTTCTTGGCTAAGTAGTTAGCTTAACAAGCTACTTAGCCAAGTAGTTAGCTATGTAATAACACAAAAACTTGTTTTCTTCATAAAGTGAACCCACAGAGTTTTTATGTTCTGTATCTTTGCAATAAACAATTTGAATCATTCAGTATTCCAGGTTTTCCTCAATTAGTTTGTTTTTGATCATCATACATCCTAATTTTTATGTTTTCCTTTATTCATTTTTGAATAAAATCCCTTTTTGTGTCACTGCTCTTCTAAGGCACAACATGGGTCAAAAATGACCCATATCCATTTTTTAGCTAAGTAGCTTGCTAAACTAACTACTTAGCTAACTTCTTGGCTAAGTATTTAGCTAAGTAGTTGCTAAACTAACTACTTAGCTAACTTCTTGGCTAAGTATTTAGCTAAGTAGCTTGCTAAGCTAACTACTTAGCTAACTTCTTGGCTAAGTATTTAGCTTTGTAGCTTGCTAAGCTAACGACTTAGCTAACTTCTTGGCTATGTATTTAGCTTCGTAGCTTGCTAAGCTAACTACTTAGCTAACTTCTTGACTAAGTAAAACTTGTTTTCTTCATAAAGTATGAGAAGCAAAGAAATAATGATCTGTTGTTATCAAAAACAAGATATTTAAAGAATACTTGGTATATTCAATCATAAAATAAGTTGATATCAAAAGATAGAGCACAGAAACACACAGCAAACATTAAATAACATGGGGAATGGATGAGGGTCATTTTAGACCCATGTTGTGCATCAAAGGGTTAAAGTGAAAGAATAAAATATGAAGAGGGATTAAGGGGTCAAAGGGCAATGTGGATCAGGGGCACGGTCACTCGAGGCCAGGGAAGGAAGAGCAGAGCAGGGTGGGAGCCTCTAAAGTTCGAAGCAGGCCACTGCAAGGAGGAAAATACATGACGTACCCAGCGAGCAGCGAGCCAACACAAGTCGAGGAGTGCAGCTAAGAAGTTGGGAGCAGAGGTCCATCTGAAAGAGGTTGAGAATCCTTGAGGGCAAACGAGGGATTAAAGAGGACAGCTCTGGACGGGGCTGCGGAGCGTGTGCACCATAATTGAATTTCACGCTCGCTGCTTTCTTCTGAAGTCGTGTAGCAAAGCGATCATTTGAAAAGAAAGCTATTAGTCAAGCCCTGTGCTAAGCTCAGAGCTGTGCTATAGGAAATCTGGGATTACCCAGGCAGCAGGCTTCGGTGTACTCCGTCAAAACACAAGTGTCACGATGAGCTGCAGGAATGGAGGGACAGCAACAGTGTATTAGTGTATCCTTTTTCTCGTCCTTCTCTCCTTGCCTTACCTTTGCTTCGGTCAAACATTGGAACAGTTTTTCTTGCCCGCTGCAGACAGAATCGGGAAGGCAGCAGCCTGTTTTTCACTACATTTTAATAAGCTAGCCATTTCTTATTGATTCAAATATAGACAGGGTTTGTACAGGTGCTTGAAACCCTTGAAAATGCTTGAATTTTGGATAAAGTGCTTAAAATTGTATCTGCATTTCTTTAACAACAAAATCCTATAGAATAGAAATATATTTAGTTGGAGAACCTGAAATGAAAACGTAAAATAACCATTTTCAGTATGTACACTACTGGTCAAAAGTTTTAGAACACACCAACTTTTCCAGAATTTAATTGAAAATGATGCAGTTTAATGTCTCAGTGTACTCTGAAATGAATGCACATTTGCAACATTTAAAATTCTTTATTGAGCATGATAGTGTTTTGAAAGTAAAAAAAAAGATTCAAAATCACATTTTATGTTGGACTGAAGGACTAAAAAAAGACACAAAACGACCAAAAAAAGACACCAAAAGACACCAAAAGACACAAAATGACTAAAAAAAGACACAAAATGACTTACAAAGACATGAAAATAATTAAAAAATGGGCAAAATAGCCCAAGACTCCATAGAGTTAAGTTGTTAACCCATTTCTTGTTCCCTGAAAAAGGCCTACTTGTATAATTCTGAAATGTACATTATTTTTCAGTTTTGGTTAAGCTTACCTTTTTTTATTTACCTCTGGCAGTTCACCACTTACCTTTGTACCCTTTCAAGCTGTTCATTTGACTTGAACTGCTTGAATTTCAATAAAAAAATGGAAAAATTGGGGTGTTCTAAAACTTTTGACAGGTAGTGTATGTATTTGAAGAAATATGTAGTTTACCACAGCTGTAAGATGCTGGAAAAGCTTGAAAATGGACCTTGAAAGTGCTTGAAAAGTGGTTGAATTTTACCTTGGAAAAGGTGTCTGAACTCTGTATAGAGTACAGGATGTGGATTAACCAGAGACCAACTAAGAGGGTCTGTGGAGGGGTTCACCATGGGCAGATGTTGTCGGCCTGCAGCCTTGCTGGAGTAAAGCTTCTTCAGCTCTCGTCTGACATGGTCAGGAGTGAGAGACACTGAAGAGGAAGGTGGAGTAGGGTTGGGTAGGACATGAGTTGTGAAGAGTACAGGAAGTGGATTAACTAGAGACAGTGGTGTAGTCTAGTTTTTGCAGTGGGTATACTGTCTATACTCGTACTCACCCGTCCCAGAACAACACATCTTACAACAACAACCATGTCTGATGCTGCATCCTAACATGTTGACAATAGGGGTGGGCAATATGGCCCTAAAAGAATATCACGATATTTCAGGCTATTTTTGCGATAACGATATTCTTGACGATATTACAAAATACTTAAAAAGATATAGAAAATGTTTTTTTTTAGTCTGTATAAATAAATAAAAATCTAAAATGTAGTGTGAAGTGCAAATCTCAACAGTTGCCAAATAAAAAATGTATGAGAAAATAATAAAAAATAACCATTTAGGGGTTTCGGGGGGGCATATTTTAATGACATTTTGTAAAGGAAAATAAAGGTTCTTGTATGTTTTATTCAAGGCATCTTATTTTGACAGGCTTCTTGTAAGTTCTGTGGTGGATTCTGTTAACACACTGTGCTCTTATTTTGAAAGCTGCATGTGTTTAGCGACAGAAAGTAAGTAGTTTTTTGTGATTAAAACAGCTTTAATTGTTAGCTAATGTTAACCTTACGCCACTACATCAAGAAGTAGGAATGTTGCCAATATCATGATATGCATTTTTTTTAACCATGAAAAAAATACACCGATATTATCGTGAACGATACGATATGGCACACCCCTAGTTGACAACATACCCAGTCTGTCAGCATGCTTTCAAGATGTATACTGGAGGCTATGCATCAATGAATGTGTTTTTTAGTTCAAGAATTAAAAAACATCTGAATGCAACAAGATTGGACATATCAGTTAGGAAAGCTGGCTCTGTGATTGGTTGGACACACAACCGTTCATAGTTCTGTGATTTCCCCGATGTTCATGAACGCGACATACAATTAGGGGCTGAGAAGCCTGTCAGTCATTGTCGTTCCCCTGACAACGGGTTGTTTGGAGGTGGGCGGGACCTGGGGATGTCCTGAGAACCGAGCTAAAAGTTGGTCAGTTCATGACAATGACAGAAGTTGGTTAGCTTGTTTTGGTGTTAGCTACGGCCCAAAGTAGACTGATTCTTCACGAATAAAGCACCGTGAAACCAGCTGATGGTAGTGAATGTACTGAGGAACGGTACAATATATTTAAATATACCAACAATCATCTGCTATGCTAATTTCCAACATGGTCTCACAGAAATCTGTGAAATAGCCACGGATTTCGCTTAACTCAAAATCCGTGGAATAGCCACGGAATCGCTCAAATTTCCGTGAAACTGACACAGATTTCGCTACAATGCAAGTTAATGACAGTCATATCCCGTGGCTATTCCAACATACAAAGTGATTATGTACATTCACTGAGTGAATATTTAGAAAATAAAACATATATTTCTCGCTAGAAATGTGAATCCATTTTGAAAATCCATTTTTATGCAGAAACTAAGTCAAAATATTGATTTTTCACTAAAAATGAGAGATGCCATGTTTTTTGTTCTGACCGCTGGGACCTTGAAAGTCACGTGACTTGGAACAAACCAATAGCCACGGGATATGACTGTCATTAACTTGCATTGTAGCGAAATCCGTGTCAGTTTCACGGAAATTTGAGCGATTCCGTGGCTATTCCACGGATTTCGAGTTAAGCGAAATCCGTGGCTATTTCACGGATTTCTGTGAGACCAGGTTGCTAATTTCACTTGCCGGTTGGCGTTAAGGTAGCGTAAAATGATGTTGTTATGTATGCTCACGCATCAATGTATATGGAATGGATATATGGAAAAAAAATCTAGCAAGTATATCGGGCATATACTGGCGTATCACGCAGAATAAACCACTGGGTATACGCAAATCTAAAAAAATGGGAATATTTTTCCATCATACTTTAATATTTTTATGATTGTGAAACAGGTGGTAAATTGCGTTGCAGTGTTGAAGGGGTATTAAAATGTACCGTGCAGTCTAGTTAAAGCCCCTGTCTCAGGTTTAATTTGATTGTAGAGACTTAAAAGGCAGACACACATTGTTTCATTTATCATTCAAAGCTGGCGTCATCATTTCCTTTCTGTTGAAGTAAGAGAAGTGATTGTTGTGTGTTTAACACGAGCTAAAAATCTGAAAGTGCTATCTCACCACATCACTAAGAGGTTAGTTAGAATTCTGAATTCAATATAATTAGTCATTTCAATCGGTGTTTGTTTTTATAGTTATTTTCTAAAACAATATTTTCTGTTCAGAAGAGTTGATTGACAAGAGCAATAAAGAAAAGACCACGATGAAGCAATTATTCAGCCATTCACAAATGTTCTTCCACCAGGCAGCTTGTCTTGCTGGACACAGAGCAGCAGTCACTCAGTGCTGAATCAAGCCTCACTGTTCCGATTGTACATTTATTTTGAGTTCTCATGAAGTGGAGCCATGCTGTTTATTTGGTGATGCAGAATGAGAGAAAATAAACATCGGAGCGGCACATTAATCAAAGACAGATCTGTTGCTTTTCACTTCCACTGTCCCAGAACCTACAGATCACATTGTTATATATCGTTCTATTTTAATATCTGCTATTATAATAGCTGGCATTTTTGGATCAGCTGAGAACCCACAGTACAGAAGGCACATGGAGACATCTGAAGCTGGAGATATCCTTTATATATATCACTTACTGCATTACTTTTTTAATTTAAAAAAATTAACAGCTGTAAATTAAATGTGCTTTGCTTTGGAGCTAAATAAATACATTTCATATCAACCAAAATGGATTATGCAGTGTTTCCCCTACATGTATTCTGCAAAAAACTGTGATTTGTAATATGATGGTTGAATTGAAGACTTTCACTTGCACACAGTGAAAACACAACATCCAAAGTTTACAGAGTGTTGCTCCGGCGACACTTTTACCATAATAACTAAAGGGTTTGCGCTATCGGGAAAATTCAAATGTTTTATTAAAGCTGAGAAGTTTCTCTTTACAGCCAACATGGAGTCATTACGGTAATTTCACTCGCGCTTCTCCTGGAAGCCCAGAAAGCAGGAATATACACACTCAACGGTAGAGAAATAGAAACACTGGGTAATGTATGAAAAATGTTGACAAAGACAAAAAACAAAGGACATTTTCACTATAATTTTAGTTAGTTTTGTAACCACACAAAACAGTTTCAGTTAGTGATGTTTTTCAAATATTTTTTCAATTCTAGTTTTTGTTATTTCGTTAGATTTCGTTAACTAATAAAATATAATAACCTTGCTGTTAGCCTGCCTGTGGTTACTGAGTCTGTCTATCTATCTTCTATCCATCCATCCATCCATATCCATCCATCCATCCATATCCATCCATCCATCCATCCATCCATCCATCCATCCATCCATAATCCATCCGTCCGTCCGTCCGTCTATCTATCTTCTATCCATCCATCCATCCATATCCATCCATCCATCCATATCCATCCATCCATCCATCCATCCATCCATCCATCCATCCATAATCCATCCGTCCGTCCGTCCGTCTATCTATCTTCTATCCATCCATCCATCCATATCCATCCATCCATCCATATCCATCCATCCATCCATATCCATCCATCCATCCATCCATCCATCCATCCATCCATCCATAATCCATCCATCCGTCCGTCCGTCCGTCCGTCCATCCATCCATCCTTCCATCCATCCATCCTCCGTCCGTCCGTCCGTCTATCTATCTTCCATCCATCCATCCATCATCTGTCCGTCCGTCCATCCATCCATCCATCCATCCATCCATCCATCCATCCATAAAACCATCCATCCATCCATCCATAATCCATCCATCCATCCATCCATCCACCCACCCACCCATCCATCCATCCATCCATCCATCCATCCATCCATCCATCCATCCATCCATCTAATCGTTATATCTATTAACCACCAGCTCCAGTGCTGCTACCAATATGATACGTTCTGAAAGTCACAATCAAATAAATTTACTGATAAAAGATGGGTTGACTTTTGAGATTTTAAACTTTAGTAAAATCTGATAAAATGAAAACATGGAGTCAAGTCAGGTGGGACTCTCTCTCTCTCTCTCTCTCTCTCTCTCTCTCTCTCTCTCTCTCTCTCTCTCTCTCTCTCTGAACCAGGACGCTAGCTTCGGTCGGTGCTACAAGTTAATCTTTCCTTGAAATGCTCATCACATGTGTTTGGATGATGGTCTGAGTGTGTTTCAGAGGAGCTGCTGAGATGCAGGCCAGGCCTCATCACACACATTCAGACCTTTTCTCTGTGAAAAATAAGGTGTTCTTTCTGTTTGTTTTGAGCGCTGCGAGGATGGATGAGTGTGTCTTCAAACACCCCGCACACACAAATATCTCCTTTGATTTCGGTGTTGTCAGCTGATTTTCCTGTCTCTGTGTTTAACTTTGTGAATTCATGTGAACACGGTAACATTTCTCCTCTCTCTCTCTCTGGCTGGCCCGCCTCAGCACGCTCTCAACACTAGAATGTTATACACAACATTCTTCCATGTACAACTTTGTGCATGTTGTTCTTTATAGTGTTGGCTGCAGATGGGGACAGCAGAGCCAGATACTGGAGCATTACTCAGGGTAATGAAGTTGTTCCAAGCAAAGGCTTTTGAAATATTTTTGCAGCCTTCAATGCAAATCTAAACATTATTTTTGGTCTATTTATGCTGCTGTAAAAGTGTGCTATAATAGAATCTGTAATAATCATACATTTCACACAATTTCTATGGATAACTATAGTGTAAACAACAACCAACATATTTAAATAAAAGAAGTTTGTACATGACATTTCCAGTGCAGATAAACAAATTTACTGACTTGAAGCTGACTCAATGAACACTGTAAACAATTGTCTTGTACATTAACAGTAAAATACTGGCAGCAGGGTTGCCTGTTAATTTGTAAAGTTCCCTTACTGTTATCTACTTTACACTATGGTACTGTGATAAAACCACATACTGAATTACAGTAAAATCCTGCATTTCATTGATTTTTTACAGTAGACAAACACAGTATAGTGCTAAAACTAGTTGCAATATTGTTGCAGTATACAATGCAGTCATTTTTTGTAAATAGAGCATATTATCATATATTTTATGGGAAACGGCCAGAATGCATTGTTTTCTACAGTATAATACCTTTTAATGGAAAACAGTATGTTACTGTCACAATTTGGCTGTTTTCTTACAGCAATCTGTTACAGTGAAGGACCCAAAAACATCTCTCCTTCTTTAATTACCCTGAACATACAGCAGGGAAATTTCTTGTCCGTCCAGTCTGTCAAGCCTTTAGAACCAGTGTTTCCCACAGGATTTTTCTTGTCAGAAATTTTTGTCCTAAAAGCCTAAATTTGGTGCCTCTCGCACATTCTAATGCCACTATTCCATCTTAATCATTGCATATTTTAATGAATTATTGTAAAGAAGAATAAGGGTTCTTCAATGTTTTATTTAAGGCGTTATATTTTGACAGAATTCTTGTAAATTCTGTGGTGGATTCTGCTAACACATCCTTGCGCTCTTATTTTGAAAGCCACATGTCTTTGCTTTCAATTTTGAAAGCTGGTCTTCTTACTGTACCACCTTATGGTGTGTTCAATTTACACTGAAAATGGGAACTTGGAGCTCGGGGCAATGTCAAACATTCTGACATTTGTGTAGACCTTCAATGCACCATTAACCGTACCACGCAAACGCCGGCCTCTTTGTATGCTGCAATGTAAATTAGTCTAACTAACGGAACATTAATCCTCTGTTTTACCGGCGATGCATTCCATATTTTAATGAATTATTGTAAAGGAGAATAAGGGTTCTTCTATGTTTTATTTAAGGCGTCATATTTTGACAGTCTTTTTACAAATTCTGTGGTGGACTCTGCCAACACACCCATGTGCTCTTATTTTGAAAGCTACATGTGTTTGCTTTTATTTTGAAGGCGGGTCTAACACTTTCTTTCTGTAATGCCTTATGGTGTGTTATATTAACACTGAAAGTCGGAACTTGGAGCTCGGAACAATGTAGAAAATTCTGACATTCGTGTAGACCTTGAACGCACCATTAGCTGCTGGACTCTCTATGTGCTGCAATGTAAATAATCTAACTAACGGAACATTAATCATCTGTTTTACTAGCTGAAAGTTGGGTGGGACATATATATGCATGGTGCATACTGTGTTAATATGGAGGACATTTTCAAGCCACATCAGCTCCAGAAGCAGCAGGTCAGACTCGTTTGCTAATTAGCAGCCAATTAGAAAGCTGAGGTTTCAGCGTGACATCCCACTGTTTGTTTTCTGCAGCAGCGATACGACCCTGATCCACTATCCATGGGTACGCTGTGGATCGCTGCTCACTGGCCCTGTAAACACAGAGGGCCTGCACATGACACACACACACACACACACACACACACACACACACACACACACACACACATTCTTGTACTTCTTTCTTTGTGAATAATAGTTGTAATAGTTTTGGATTTTTTATTAGTTTTAGTTTTAATTTTGTTGTGAATTTTTGTTTTCAAATCCAGTTAGTTTTAATGAGTTTTTAGAGTGACTTTGCTAGTTTAGTTTAGTATTTATTTTTTTGAAATGCTTTAGTTTTAGTTTAGTTTTTATTACTTTTAGTTTTTTGTAATGGGGTATTTGTTGGGTGGGAGATTAAAAGAGGCCACAGTAAATTTTGTCTTTATTTCCTTTGTCTTATCCATCTTCATTATGTATGAAAAAAGTTGACAAAGATGAAAACGAAGGACATTTTCACTATAATTTTAGTTTGTTTTGTAACCACACAATACAGTTTCAGTTAATTATCATTATCATGTAACCTTTAACCCTTAAAACAAAGTCTGAAATCTCAAAAAAGCCTTTAAAGAAGTGAGGACCAACCAAAATGTCCTCACTTTGCAAAAATATCCTCACTCTGTTGGTTAAAAACGTGTTCTGGTCCTCACTATGTAGGAAGTACAAGAACACACACACACACACACACACACACACACACACGCGCGCGCACACACAGAAGTGCTTAGTGTGGTTTAATATGCCCAGTGGCTTCAGATGAGATAAATCCAACAGGAAAGCTTAGATTTAGCTTATTCCAATAAATCTGCTGTTATATGATCTTTCCAGGCAATATTAATTTGTCTGTTAACTTATGTTTTTCTTTTGTCATATTTATAAGTCACACTGATTATACCATAATCAGATTATAATATAATCATCAGAATAATAACCTTTACTTCCCCCTCCGTGTTCTAAACTTCTGAACTTTAACAGTATTAGAGTGAACCAGTATTTACTAAACAATAGGAAGTGATCCTCGCCACATTAGAACCAGTAGAACTATTGCTGTCATTTATAGCACTAAGTAATGGAAATGAAACATGCATACATATAGATGTCACAACATATCTGTAAAAAAAAATCAGTTTAATTTACAGTAAAATTCTGGCAGCTGTGGTTGCCAGAACATCACCGTAAAAATGACAGTGAGTGGGTTTTCTACTGTAAATTTAAATGTAAATATCAGCAAAAACTGTAATTTTGACTGAAAAGTCCCTTTATTTTTTAGGGTAAATATGTCCTTGTGCCAATATGGTATTTCTCCATTAATTTTACATGTACATTTTATATTTTTAAAGTAAAACTCTGTGTTTTCTACAGTTTTTCAAAAGTTTTGTACTATTCGTTTATTTACGGTGATATGCAATTTTCAATTTTACACCCTATTTCTCATGCACCCTATTTCTCATGCAATTTGACAGTTTTAATGTAAATTCTCCAAACATTTTTTTTCACAGTGTAGTGACTTTTCACTGAGTTTAACATAATTAGCTTAATTTAACATATCATATAATATTTGTCCCAGTGAAATGGAACTGAGAGCATATTTAGTTTCTGTCCTCTGATATATTTCCCACTGAAATATTTTCAGCAGTGTGCAGCCAGTTTAAATCACGTCCTACGCATTGGATCGGCCTGCTAAAAATTGTAATAGAGCTACAGAGAACTGTTGGCAGCACACACACACACACACACACACACACACACACACACACACACACACACACACACCCTCTCACCTGTTGTCAGACCAGGACTAGGGAGAGCTGAATGATTTGGTCCTCAGCCACATTGTTTTAGAAATGAAAACAAAGTTTAGCCCTCTGATGTCCAAACAGACTTGTCTTCCTCTCTCTCTCCGTATTTCTCCGTATGACCCACAGTGAAGCACCTGATGAGAGCAAATCACCAATGCATCTTGTTATATGTCTATATATATATATATATATATATATATAAGAACTAAATATGGCAAACCCTAGTAAGGGCAGCATTTATAAAGAAACATTTTTAAAGAAAACTATATCAATATAAGTCTAATTCCATATAACATTTAAAAATATATTGATATATCGCCCAGCCCTAGTTAAAAGCAAATGAGGTTTTAGATGTACTTTCAATCTATTTTTAGAATAGAAAAGAATAGAATGCCTTTATTGTCATTATAAACATGTACAATGAGATTTCAGAGCTGAAAGCAGTGCGACAATATATAAAATACATAAAAATATACAATATAAACATAAACATACACATGCTTAGGCAAGTAAATGTAAAAAAAAAAAAAAAAGATATAATGTAAAACATAGGCAAGAAAGGGAGATAAGGTGCACAGTCTTCAATTCAGTTTGCCAGAAGCAGATATGATGTTATTTAGTGTTCATTAATATATTGCACATTGAAGAACAATCTATTGCACACATTATTGCACATTGCCAGTTATCGTATATTTAAAAAAGAAGAAATATTGCACAGTAATAAAGTCCATTTTTTCCATTTTCCTCTCAAACCAATAAAACACAACAGTAACATTTCTTGCTGACATCCTGAATTATCGCCTCATCTCATCACAACTCCAAACGCCAGGATAACAGCTTTTCACAGCTTCATCTGATGGCTCTTGTTTCGTCTTTCCCCTCCTCCCTTTCTTCTCTCCTCTCCCTTCATCTCCTCCCTTGTCTCTTTCTCCTTCCATCTCGGGCCAAACTCCTACCATCTCGGGGCTCTCGGGGCTTATTCGGGCGCTGCTTCCCGAAAGGGCCCAATCCGAACTGCATCAAATTCCGCTGGCGCTGGCTTTGCTTGTCTTGGAAATACAACAGAAATCACAAAGGAAGGGCGAAGGAGATAAGATGTAACACGTGTCAGAACATTTCTTTTATTTTCCAAATAACAAGAGCTCATTAAACATGCAGCACATCAGGCCCTCCTTTTTATGGCTTTCCTTCATGAAATCAGATCTTTCTTCACACCCTGCGTCTTCATCTTTCCGATCCGTCCCCCCACTTTCAGTGACAAACATTGCCGGTAAAACAGAGGATTAATGTTCCATCAGTTAGACTAATTTACATTGCAGCACACATAGAGTCCGTCTTTGTGTGCTACGCTAATGGTGTGTTCAAGGTCTACACAAATGTTAGAATTTTCAACATTGTCCCAAGCTCCAAGTTCTGACTTTCAGTGTAAATTGAACACACCATAAGGCATTACGGTAAGAAGACCAGCCTTCAAAATTAAAAGCAAACACATGTAGCTTTCAAAATAAGAGCACATGGATGTGTTAGCAGAATCCACCACCTAATTCAATCCTTAGGATTAATGTTCCGTTAGTTAGACTAATTTACATTGCAGCACACATAGGCTGTGTCCCAAAGTCAAGGAAGGATGCTCAAACGGCTGGATTTGAAGGACACCACGTCATCGACATCCGCCGAAGGACTGTCCCAATGTCGAGGATGCTCCGGAGGACAGAGTCCTTCTTTTGCCCAAATTCCAAGGATGCATGTGTGTATCCTCCGTGCGCTCCGACTACCCATAAAGCATTGCGCACACCGGTCTACCGGGAGATTTAAAAATGGCGAGCGTAGAAACAGCGACGCTAGCGGCGCAATATGCATTTAAATATGTAGATATTTTCAGTTTACACTGAATGTTATCACATAACTTACAAAACGTGTGTTCACAGTCAAGCAAAAACATATGAATAAGCATATGCCAAAATATTAAGCTAAAGATAATAAACGTCATCTTGATACATTGCCGGTTAAGTTAATTAATGCCGTCTCAGTCGCTAAAGTTATTGTTTATTAATTTATATGTGTCCATGATGATGTACTATGTGCAACTGTGCCATTCAGAAAGTTATACATTTCTTTATTGTTTTTACAGGGACCGAAAGTCCGCTATTATCCGTTATTGTTATTTATAAATAACTGTTATTGTACTGTAGGCTACTGTAAAATAAAAAATAAAAAATCACAGAACATATTTCCATGATGAATTATGCGCCGCTGCATTCATGGCACTAAGTAGCGGCCGAAATCAGCCAGGATCAGTTAAATATTCAGGTTTAATCCACTTTATGGTTTTTACTTGATAAATCGTGGAGATTCAACCTTAAAGCATCTTCTTCCATTTTCACAAATATAATAATAATTATATAATATGTGTCAGAGTGCTGATGCCAGAGACACATTCATGTCGTGAACTGATTTTGAAATTGCGGCGCTGAATTTATTTATTTATTTTTATTAAACTGATAAGAACAGATACTACACTTGATCTTAGCCAAAGGGCCGAGAGCGGCGCTGAAGTTAAGCAGGACGTCCAATTACACAATGACGCACGCTGCACACTCCGAAGGCTGTCCCATTTGTGCGTTACACTAGTGAAAGGAAGGACTCTGGCCTTGCCTCCGGAGGACCCGACTCTGAAGGAAGGATCCTACCAAGGAAGGATCCTTGACATTGGGACACAGCTATAGAGTCTGTATTTCTGTGCTACGGCTAATGGTGCGTTCAAGGTCTACACAAATGTCAGAATTTTCAACATTTTCCTGAGCTCCAAGTTCTGACTTTCAGTGTAAATTGAACACATCATTAGGCATTACGGTAAGAAGACCAGCCTTCAAAATTAAAAACAAACACATGTAGGTTTCAAAATAAGAGCACATGGATGTGTTAGCAGAATCCACCACCTAATTTAATCCTAAGGATTAATGTTCCGTTAGTAAGACTAATTTACATTGCAGCGTACAAAGAGTCTGGAGTTTGTGTGGTACGGCTAATGGTGCGTTCAAGGTCTAAACAAATGTCAGAATTTTCGACATTGTCCCGAGCTCCAAGTTCCGACTTTCATTGTAAATTGAACACACCATTAGGCATTACGGTAAGAAGACCAGCCTTCAAAAATTAAAAGCAAACACGTAGCTTTCAAAATAAGAGCACATGGATGTGTTAGCAGAATCCACCACCTAATTTACAAGAAGACTGTCAAACTGTGATGCCTTAAATAAAACATATAAAAACCATTATTCTCCTTCACAATAATTCATTTTCATTAAATTTATTTTTATTTTCTCTTTATTTGACTAGGAAGTCCCTCGAGATTGCAATCTCTTTTTCGAAGGAGATCTGGCCAAGATTGGTTTCCAGTTACAGATTAAAATGACAGTGACAAAACATGGGAACGTATAGTAAAAACAGCAAAAAAAAAAAAAAAAAAGCAATACACACATTATACATACAGAAAGGTACTGAATCCAGCTTAGGATCATCAAAAATATGCAATGATTAACCCTTTATCGGGCGAAGAACTATATTTGGTAACTTCAGTTGATATAAAAATGGGGTCCCCATGTGTCTCTGTTTGGTCGTAGAACCACATGGACTTGACTAAAATCTACAAGAAAAAAATGTGCAGATTTAAGAGATTTAAAGTGGCAAATCTGCTTGAAAAAAATCGCAGATTTACAAGACAAAAGTGGGAAAAAAGCAACTTTTTTCTTGCAGATTCACCACTTTAAATCTCATAAATATGCACATTTTTTTCTCGTAGATTTGACACTTTAATCTCACAGTTTTTTTCTCAAAATATTACCCCCCTCCCCCGGGTCCATATGTTTTTTTTATACATTCTGGCTTTATGTAATATCCTCCAATATTCTCTAGGGTTGAAATTTGGAATTTGCAAGTATTTCAATGAGTGTCCTATTGAGGGTTAAGATGGAATAGTGACATTAGAATGTGTATGAGAATGTGAATGAGTCCACCAAATTTATGCTTTTAGGGCAAAAATTAATCCGAGGGACCATATCCCTAGACGCCCTACTTTCTTTGGGTCTCCTTTCTTTGGTTCATGTAAATATGTTGGTTGTTGTTTACACTACAGTTCGTTAAACATATTTAAATAAAGCCAATTTGTGTTAAGGCATGGAGTAGAAAAATAACTCATAGAGTTGAAATCAGTTGCTGACAGCTTCGTCCCCCCAGTTCAAACATCCCATCTGCGCCCCTGAACTGTGCTCATCATGATGGTATCAACTATCTCCAGTCTTGTTAAGATAGTGAGACGCCGCGTAAAACTGAAGAGGGAAAGAAGCACATATTTCAGTTTGCGAATGTTTGAGCTGTGCCAATTAGACACAACACATCACCATATTAGTCCTCACGTATCCCCACTCATCACAAATAGATATTTTTCAAGCTCTCTGTCCAAAGTACAGCTATTTATTATATTATACAATTGAAACAGCAGGCTTCAATTTAGATGACATCATTCATTAGAAATTCCTACTGCACTTATCTGCATTAGATCTCTCTAAACACTCATGGATGCCGAATTATTTCCTCTTGAATAAATATAACAAAGTGATGTAGTCTATGAGGTTTGTATTTTGAATTATTTGGATATGTAGAGGCATGCACTAAATACTCAACAGCCATCAGCTCCACTCATACACACCAAACAGCACATTTCTGACAAAAGACACACAAGTCTCCATGTTTCTCTTACAGTGTGTGCACTGCAAAAAAAAGCCAACTTGTATTTTTTGGCCTAAAACAGTGATTTAAGTTGGTAAAACTTGGAAATATAAATTATTGACATTTAGGACAATAATGTAAGTTAGCACAACAAAGGAAGCCAGTTGTCTGCTCAAAAACAAGTTGGTGAGTTGTTGTTACTTATTTCTTCAAGTTGGGGTTCACAACAAGGGACAATAGTTCTGCCAACTCTTATTTCTTTGTTGTGAAATGCGGTCATTAGCGAAAGCTAGCGGCTAACTGACGCTAGCTGCTAACTGATGCTAGCAGCACTGCTTGTTACAGCTACAAGAGTATCCATTAGCGTATCAATGCTAACTCAAAATTGTGGTCGCAACATTAGCTGACATTTCATAGCGGTGTTACAATCGTGCCAATTCAACGCATTGCAGAAGTTAGCAGAAGTAAGGATTAAAAGTTATTACAATGTAAAATTATAAGTTCAAATATCTGAATTCAGAGTTGAGCAAACTCAAAAAACAAAACTTAAAATATTTAGTTTAATTGTCCAACTTTTATCGAAGTTTTTGAGTTCACCCAACTTTTCTTTTTTTGCAGTGTGCTTTTATAGAACTGTAAAAGTCCAACAGCTGCATTGATCTGGAGTCTCGGGACTGGAATGTCTGCTTCTCCTGTTTTTAACTCTGATGTGACACCTATAAACAAGAACAGCATTTAGCTAATGCTCCTCCAGCACACGCTCACATGTCAGAGACACACCAGACCCATCAATTTTTTCTTTTCTACCTTTCAGAGATATACATCTATTTATAACCTCCTGGAAAAAAAATGACATTTGAGCAAAAAAAAATGTATTTTTTAAATCCACACATGGGCCTCGTCAAGCAGCCACATAGAGTGGCGTCAGGGAGAGGCGCTCCTGCAGCATGTCACGTTCCAGTGTTTGGGTGGAGAAGTGTACTGGTGTATATCTCCTCTGCTCCATGTGTCTGCTGCTCCACTCATGATAAAAGGTCACAGTGGAATGGGACATTCGTCACAAAATGCGGAGTCATAGCACAGGTGCTCACGCTGTAAAAAAAGACAAACAATAGCTACTCAATAAAATTTAGGCAACAGATTGCACGCAATATTATTAATTAAAACTAATTGCGTTACAAGTTCAGTTAATAACAACTTAACAGGAAGTGCCTGTCAATTAAAAACGGATTAATTCTATTGGAACCTGGTCTCACAGGAATCCGTGAAATAGCCACGGATTCGCTTAACTCAAAATCCGTGGAATAGCCACGGAATCACTCAAATTTCTGTGAAACTGACACGGATTTCGCTACAATGCAAGTTAATGACAGTCATATCCCGTGGCTATTGGTTTGTTCCAAGTCACGTGACTTTCAAGGTCCCAGCGGTCAGAACAAAAAACATGGCGGACAGTTCTCTGATTTTTAGTGAAAAAAATCAATATTTTGACTTAATTTCTGCATAAAAATGGATTTTGATCACATTTCTAGCGAGAAATATATGTTTTATTTTCTAAATATTCACTCAGTGAATGTACATAATCACTTTGTATGTTGGAATAGCCACGGGATTCTGTGGCTATTCCACGGATTTTGAGTTAAGCAAATCTGTGGCTATTTCACGGATTCCTGTGAGACCATGTTGACAACAATGGTGGTGGCTCCTAAAGAGGTTAGCATAGATGCTACAACAGCATCAGTTCTATCAGAAGTGGAGAAGTGGAGAGAACTGCAATGAAGGCTTTTGTTCTTCTCTAGACTGGTGATAGACAGATGCTTCTTCCACTCACCTTTTTTTTAAGGAAGATGGAAGAAAGGAGGAAGAAGGGAAAGGAAAGGAAGAGAAAAAGGGGAAAAACAAGCAGCTTCTCTCTTTCTTTTCTCTTCTGTGACTGCTTATTTCTTTTATTAATAAATAACAGATTGTACATTTCTAAATTTTTTATTAACTTGAGCTGTAACAGGGTAGGCGTAATAAGCTATGCTTCAATCTTTTCGCTCCAAATGTCTATTATCAATTTTCTTTCTCTGTTTACTTATTGTTTACTTTGATCAATGTTTTTTTTCTTGTTTGTTACTTCTCTTTTAATGACATGTATTGACCGAAATAAACGGAAAAGAAACTAAACGAAACCTTTTAAAAGGGTCTGTTTTTCCAAACAGTCTCCAGTGAAGGCTTCTCACATTGTTCTGCGTAACAAACTATTTGGCAGCATCAGGTAATGAGAACTCAGCAACGTCACTAAAAATAAGTTGGACGTGGCAAGAAATACAAGTAGTCAGACAATGAGAACAAACCCTCAGTTTAGCTAAGCTGTTAGACAGAAAAAACAAACTGTCTGATTTGAGCATTCATCATAGTTAACAGACTTTTCTGGCTCCACGATGACATTTCATACTTGCATTTACCCTAATTTTATTCCATTTGTACTGGTAAAAAAAAGTGTCCTTTTTCTATTTTAAACAAATAGCCTATGTACTGTAATCTTCTATATATAAAAGCAAGGAGCGTGTGTGTGTGTGTGTCTAGTTCACATCTCTCTGACCGTTAGTCAGACTGACCTCAGATTTCGTATGTGTCTTGCTTATGGCACGAAGATGTGCATCCTTGATTTTGAAGATTTTTCAAAATATCATTATTTACGTAGGACGTGTTGCAGCATTGCACTGTTTCCGATCGGACGCCTTTTAGTGTAGCTCCGCCCCATTGTGTGATAGGCCAACACCTGGTCAGTAACACAATTCACTCTGGATTTCCACCCTGACTCATCTCATCTGGAAGTCTATTTAGCCTACCTATCTTTAGGAGTTTTAAAGTGGCTACAAGGTTCGATTTTCCAATAATATTCAAATAGTTTCCAGTGAATATCAATGTTCAATGTGTATGTGCTGGATGGTGTGGTACCTTATGAAAAGTAAGTGTTTTATGGAGTTGCAGACGTTGTAGTGGTCTGCATGTAATGTCCAAATTCTGTTATTGGCGATTAGCATGCTAAGTGGAGATTTAGCTTTAGTCACTTCTTATGTTGCATTACTATGTAATTCAGGGATGACTGTGGCTCCCACCTTGATATGAAAGTTTAATGTGAGTTTTATATGAATGGCACTTTACTGTGTTGTGTGTGGAAGGTCCATTTAAATACTTTTTTTTGTAATTTTGTGTCATTTTTTTGTAATTTTGTGTCTTTTTTTGGTCATTCTGTGTCATTTTTTGGGTCATTTTGTGTCTTTTTTTAAGTAATTTAGTTTTTTTCTGTCATTTTGTGTCTTTTTTTGGTCATTTTGTGTCTTTTAAAAAAATATTTTGTGTCTTTTTTAATAATTGTGTCTTTTTTAAATATTTTAGTGTCTTTTTTGGTAATTTAGTGTCTTTTTTGGTAATTTAGTGTCTTTTTTCAATCATTTTCTGTCTTTTTTGTGTCTTTCATTTTGATACTGCCTCCAGCGACCCCCAGGTAATTTGAGTTTGAGACCCCTGTGGTAGAGGCTTTAAATATTCTAATGTTAATGCAGTGTATGAAAAGTAGGTAACACAGGTTAAGTTTACAGATGCATAGCAGTGGTAATCACACTGAATTTGTTATTTCTCTGTCCTCAGAGTTGATCCCAAAATGAATAGAGGTCGACCACTTGTGAGCAAAACAACCTCAGAATGAACCTTTTTGGGTAAATGTGATTGTCTTCTGAGAGCCTTGTGTAGAAGCAGTGAGCTAACGGCTGCTGAGCTCAGCTGGAGTTGCCAGCTTTTATTCTGGAACTCACATCTTAACATGAGGGGACCTAAGCAGGCGGCAAATGTGTTCACTGCCACTCATAATTAATGTCACCCCACCGCTGCTGTTTCCTGGACCACTTCAGTTTGTTTTTTTTGACTAAATGCATTTCAGAGAGTGTTACATCACCACCCAGTGCCTCGGGAAATCTGCATGACGCGTGCTCCATGTTGGAGAAGTGATTGAAGGAATGCACCGAGGTCACAGTGACATATAGTATATCCTTTTGCAGCTAAATGGATTTTAAAAATGGTCCCAAAAGAGAGAAACCTTTATTTGCATAAAAGATGGTTGTCATAAGGGTGCCACTTGGAATTCACATTGGGTGGAGTGTCTATATTGTAGACACAGTTGACATAAAGCGGACGTTTACAATATGTCTGTCATTTCCAGCTCTTTATTTCCATTCTCAAAGGTAGAACATGTAATACTTCACTAAAAATCAGTCAGGGAAGCAATTCTTTGTATAACCAAGTGGAGATGTAGGAGAACAACTTTAAGGCTTCGTGTTAAATGTGTTAACCCTCTATGGTACACATTATGATGCCAGTTAGGAAAAAAAATGTTTGGAGTGTTTTTTTTGTCTTAAAATAGACAAAATAAACATATTATATACATTTTATAATTCTTTTTTTGTGTGCAAGTTTTTGGGGTTTGTTGTCCCTAGGCAACATTGTCCCATAACGGTGCACAAGTGAAAAAGAAAGTTTTTAAAATGAATTTCAACATCATTTATATCATAAACATGTGCAAAAGATTTAGTAGCTTCAACAGGGTACAGTACGTAACATTTTAAATTTAAAAACATTATAAAAGGAACTTTTTTAACTGGTTTCTTGTCTGAATGTGGCCTGTAGGAAACCATTGAACCAACGACCCATTGAAATGAATGTCTCCAACAGTTTAAGTGGATGAAACTATAAAAAATATGAAGGTTTATTCACCTATTAGTAGGAATATATTTTTTCCAGATGGAAAAAGGCCAGGAAATTATATTTTGAGTGATTTTTTTGTGTTGCAAAATGGCAAAGCTGTTTCTTTTGGAAAAGTCTGCAAAGTAAGGTTTCAATATGGCCTCCTGGAGGTCATGTGACACATTAAAGTATTGCTATTGGTTCCCTATACTCTTCCCTCTTTTTTAAAGTATCACATCACTCAAAAACATACATTGTAGAAATTTGACAGGCCAAAAATGGGGCAACACCGTACCATAGACACAGTCTGTGTTTACGTGCGTGTTTGTGTGTGTGTGTGTGTGTGTGTGTGTGTGTGTGTGTGTGTGCGCGCGTGTTTACGTGTGTGTTTGTGTGTGTGTTTACGTGTTTAACAAATGCTATCTTCCCAAAAATTGCTGCAACAACTAATGAGACATAATTGAGCATTGGAATGGACTTCACATATTCATATCATATTGTTCTGAACCCTAATACACTTTAATCATTGTAAATAATTGATAAATTGATTATTAATTAATTACTATTGATTTATGACTAAAACAACTTGACACACAGTGCTGAGCTGCATCTCACATACATTTTCAGGTTACTCTTCTGAGTTAACAATTATTTTAGATACATATAATTACATCAGATAGCCACTTTAACAACCTGTTTTTAACTGTGAGTCACTCATACATGCCTACATTTTTTAACTCCAGCTATTTTCCTCCAGCAGCACGGACTACACAAGCACGTAGTCTAATGTAAATAGTGCTTCTGAGGGCTGTGGCTTCCTAGAACTGACACCACGGAGACACGTTATTATTAGCCGTATCTGCAATGAGTTAAAAAAACAGATCAATAACGTGCTATCTGCACTCTGAGCGTTACTACGTCGGTTCGTTCTGGTCACAGAGTGCATGTGGAGCATTTCACTTCCAAACACAAACAAAACATCACTCACATTCACCTCAAATGAAGTCACTTAACCTAAAAAACTTAACTTGAATACCAAAATCTTGTTATTATCATTCCTGAAGTAGGACAAAATGTTAAATGAAATCTCCCGTGTCTGTAAATACGACAGTTGACATGTTTTGGCTAGTTGGACGTTCTTCAAATATTAACAGAAAGAGAAAAAAGTCAAGCTTGAAAGTTGGAAGCTACCACTGTGTTTCAAGTGACAAGACTCCACTGAAAACACTGAAAGTTGCATGTTTTCTTTAAAAGTGTAAGCTACATGAATTATATTTCTTATAAGAGGCCAGAGGGTCAGAAAGAAGGAAGTCCAAATAAAATCATCATTTCAAAGTGAAGTCATAATTTTTCTGATTTAATGAATACTAGTGCAGTGCCTGTAGGAAGTATGTATTCATATAGTGGGAGATGAAGTAGATTTTTCAATTCTGGCCAAATGAGGTTGTGTGTGAAAATGGGATGTACAATGAGGTGTAATACTCTTAATGCGTAGTGTTAATATACAAACCCAATTAGCTGATATACTATATTTCATGTAAGTATCTCATATCAAATTATTATGGGCATTACGCTAAGCAACATGAATGTCATCCCTGAATTACATAGTAATGCAACATAAGAAGTGAATAAAGCTAAATCTCCACTTAGCATGCTAATCGCTAATAACAGAATTTGCACATTACATGCAGACCACTACAACGTCTGCAACTCCATAAAACACTTACTTTTCATAAGGTACCACACCATCCAGCACATACACATTGAACATTGATATTCACTGGAAACTATTTGAATATTATTGGAAAATGGAACCTTGTAGCCACTTTAAAACTCCTAAAGATAGGTAGGCTAAATAGACTTCCAGATGAGATGAGTCAGGGTGGAAATCCAGAGTGAATTGTGTTACTGACCAGGTGTAGGCCTATCACACAATGGGGCGGAGCTCCCCTAAAAGGGGGCGGAGCTCCATTAAAAAGGCGTCCGATCGGAAACAGTGCAATGCTGCAACACGTCCTACGTAAATAATGATATTTTGAAAAATTAATTCAGAAATCTTCAAAATCAAAGATGCAAATCAATCAAATCCAATCAAATCAAAATTACTATATTTATCCCCAAGGGGAAATCCAGTTAGTGTGTTATCTCTGTTAGAATGAGACAGTCTGATGGCTGTAGGAGAGAGAGGAGCCTCCCCAGTTATTCAATTTTCAGTGTTGCATGTAAACTGGGAAAAGGACAGAAGTCTGATTAGACGCCAGTATCGATTTTTAAGCATAGCTCGATTAAACTGTGCATGTAAACGCACTGACAGAGTCCACTTTCACACAGTGAGCTTAGCTGTGGACACATGGACTCAAAAGCTGCTCAATCCTGTTGTGAATTTGCCTCCGACAGTGTTAAGTGTTAACGTTTGTTGGCAGTCTGGGGCAGTTAACCAGTATAATACCTACGGCTTTCAAATGGATATTGTTGTGTATGAAATAAAAGCCTTTTTATCACAGCTAAAACACAAATTCCACATCAAGTACATTTTTAGTTTTAGAAAATACCATGCAGTTTCTGAAGAAAACCATTTCTTCCCATCACTTGAATCATTTTCCCAAGAGACCGACCGCAGTAATGTCACATCCAAAATATGAATCAACACTGAAATACTGAGGAAAAGCCACTGAGAGAGACGCTGAGGCTCTAACATAGCCCTGACTTCACTGTTTGCAGTGGAAATTGTCTCCTTCTCCAACTTGGATTCGGTCTATTCTACCCGGTGACACACGGCAGGACAAAAGCGAGGTAAACACACAGTAGCCTCTTGGTTTGCAGCCTGACAAACAGAGCCAGTATTAATGTTCAACACAGGTTTTTTGAGACAGGACACTAAAGGAAGCTGGGGAATGCGTGGAAATGCTTGAATGGAAAGTGGCAGAGTGGATTCCAGGGAGGTCTGCGGCTGTTTTGCTGCTGATGGGTATGGTGCGTTAAAGCTTGTCACACAAAGTCCAGCAGAAGTACACTCTCTGTAAACTTTCCGGGAGCTTTTTAAACACAGAGAGTGCCAGCCTACCCAACCAGAGACGGAGCGGGAGGCACAGCCAAAATGTCACAGTCGCACACACGCTCCGCACACACCCGGAGTACAGTCCTGTTGTATTTATATTACCTTATGTATTTAGATTACATGGCTTCTTTGTATTGAGCAAGTTAAACACACAGGCCATTATTCACAATGCCAGCAGGGAGCCTGTTCAGCAGCAGCGAGGAGCTGTGATGTCACAGAGGTTATTGCAGGATAGGTTGGCAGACGACTTCACTAACTCACTAAAAAGCACCATCAATTGTTAATAATGTAGATAAATGTATAATCAAAGGTGATTTCTTGCAGAGGGATACAGATACAGAACATCACACTCCATTAAGTTGCAGGTGCAGCATGCTTTAATTAACATATAGATCAAACAGTTGGACTTGTTTTATTCCACTTGTTGATTGTGTAACACTAGTTGTCAAACTCATCATGAGGCTTTTGTTTTTCTGGGCTTTCTGTCATACTTACTGTGTTATTTTGTAGGAGTACACACTTTTGTGTCATGTCTTATTTGATTTGTTGCCTCTGTCTGTCTGATTTGTGTCTCATCAATTTGTTTTAAAAAAACAACAACGCCTAAATCTGAGGTGGTGGGACCTTCAAATGTAATTAAGGGGTGTTTCCACTACAGTCTAATACTCGGAATGAGGCTAGTTTTACTCGCCGAAACGCCCCTAATTTGAATATGAGCCGTCCTGAGCAGATTTTTGTCTGGACTTTTTTTGTCCCTGTAGAAGAGCAGGTCTTTTTTCTCCCCAGAAAAAAGCCTGGTTGCTGATTGGATAGAAGCTAAGCAGGATGTGACGTAGTACTCTACCCGACAACAACGCGCGCCATTTGTAAAAGCCGGCGAAGCAGTGTTGCCAACTTAGCGACTTTGTTGCTATATTTAGTGACTTTTCAGACCCCCTTAGCGACTATTTTTTTAAAAAGCGACTGGCGACAAATCCAGCGACTTTTTCTGGTGTTATTGGAGACTTTTGGAGACTCGTTCTTACTCTTCTTAACGAGCCGCGGGGCCGGAGGATCATTAAGAAAAGTAAGAACAAGTCGCGGCACAGTCCTGCAGCAGTCTCTCCCAGCTGCAGAGCCAGAGGGGATGTTAACCCCTTAGTGTCCAGTCTGCAAATTGCTAACAGGCTAACAGTTAGCTCTGTAGCAGTACAGTGTGTATGTGCTGCTGCTGCAGGAGGTGTTCACTTAGCGATCTCTGTTTGTTTACAACAAGCACCAGACACTCTGTGCACAGTTAGCGATGCTGTTAATTCACGATCAAACGAAACTGTTGAAAAAATGTACTCCATTAAGTTGCAGGTGTAACATACTTTAATTAACATAGAGATCAAATATCAGACTTGTTTTACTGTTGATTGTGTAACACTAGTTGTCAAAGTCATCATGAGGCTTTTGTTTTTCTGGGCTTTCCATCATACTTACTGTATTATTTTGTAGTAGTACACACTCTTATGTCATGTCTTATTTGATTTGTTGCCTTTGTCTGTCTGTCTGATTTGTGTCTCATCAATTTGTTTTAAAAAAACAACAATGCCTAAATCTGAGGTGGTGCCCTGGATAAGCGGAGGAAAATGGATGGATGGATGGGACATTCAAATGTAATTAATATGATTATTGGAATACATACAATATGTTTTTGATCAACTAATGCAGCTCTAATGCAAAGTATGACTAGTCCACTCAGCTGCTCTTGTCCCACTGGCTTAACCCATATTTCCTTGATCCTAACTTTATATTATTGTACTGTAAGAATCCCAGTTTGGCCGAGAAATGTAAATTCCACAAAGGCCTTTAAATTGGTCCTTGGTGTTCCTGTGAGTTGGCTCAGGTTAAGTACAGTTCAGATGAGGTCATGGTCATTTCTAACCAATCTGTTTTCCTCTCTTGGTTCGGTATGTGTCCATGTGGGAGTTCCAGAATTGATATTTGGTATATTTGGACCTTTGACCTCTGCATGTTGCCTTCCTGTGCAGCTCTCGTGCACTGCAAAAAAAGAAAAATTGGTTGAACTCAAAATTTCAAGGCAACAAACTTCGATAAAATTTTAAGTTGGACGATTAAACTAAATATTTTAAGTTTTGTTTTTGAGTTTGCTCAACTCTGAATTCAGATTTTTGAATTTATAATTTTTACATTGTAATAACTTTTAATCCTTACTTCTGCTAACTTCTGCAATGTGTTGAATTGGCACGATTGTAACGCCGCTATGAAATGTCAGCTAATGTTGTGACCACAATTTTGAGTTAGCATTGATACGCTAATGGCTACTCTTGTAGCTGTAACAAGCAGCACCGCTAGCATTAGTTAGCCGCTAGCATCAGTTAGCCGCTAGCATTAGTTAGCCGCTAGCATCAATTAGCCGCTAGCTTTCGCTAATGACCGAATTTCACCGATTTCCCGCATTTCACAACAAAGAAATAAGAGTTAGCAGAACTATTGCTCCTTGTTTTGAACCCCAACTTAAAGATATAAGTAACAACAACTCACAAACTTGTTTTTGAGCAGACAACTGGCTTCCTTTGTTGTGCTAACTTACATTATTGCCCTAAATGTCAATAATTTATATTTCCAAGTTTCACCAACTTAAATCACTGTTTTAGGCCAAAAAATACAAGTTGGCTTTTTTTTGCAGTGTGGGGGCTGAAACATCATTGAAAAGAATCTGTTCAGGGCTCTTAATGTTCAAGTAATATTTCCTCATCCACCACGTGCCACTGCCTTTGAAGTATCTGCTGAAACCTGAGCACTGGGCAGGATTGGAATATGATGGATTCATAGAAAGCATGTTTTTCATAACATTCTGGACACATCTGGTGAACTGTAAAATACTAACGGATCCTCTTCTCTGGAATATCTTAATCTCTCTTGGCATGTGTGACCAGACAAGACAAGCCCCTGCTGATGCACACCATTCCATTTCGTTTCTGTTGAATGTGTGCGTAAGTGGGTCTGGGACATCTTCCACTGTTTTCACTGTGAAAAGTGTTGATGAAACGCCCGTGGCTCGATTCCTCCCGTGATTGATGTGAATAAAGGCCATCAAGCTAAACAGTTTGAAGGAGGGGAATACTAGAAGCCCAGCTGCATTGACAAGAGTAGAAATAATGTCGGGCTGACTGCAGCTCCTCACTTACCCTCTCATACTAATCACTGGATTCACACGCTTACTGCAGCCATCTGACAGGAGTTTGGAGGATGTGTTGGAGCCACAGTAGGTTAAAGTAAAAATAAACACAAATTATCAGTCTGAATCTTAAAGTAGCTCTGCAACAAAGACGGAGAGACTGCAGACGTGCTCTGTTTGTCCCATAGACTGAATATAAATAATGGAGGTAGTGGCCGTGATGTCACCCGTTGGTTTGTGGCCCGTTGGAAGCATCGAGTTCAGCGTTAGACTGGTCGCCATCTTGTTTCCGATACGGGGAGCAGACCATATCTGGACTGTGGAGGAGGAGAGGGATCTGATCACTGACTACAGCCTCTCTACACCTCAACCTGACTGAGAGAAGCTGCTGCTAATTCACGTTAGCATTAGCGTTAGCATTAACTGGGATGTTAGTTTTGGCTAGCAAAAAACTAAATGAAAGTTACTGACCTCAGAAAACTGAGCAGCGACTCCTTGGAGTGTCTGTTTGTCCAACCAAACGCTGAACAAGACATTTTTACTGAACAAAACGTTCAAATAAACTGTCATAAAGTGAAAATACAGTGAAAGGGTCAAAGTTATGAGACCAAACCGCTAAAAGTCCTTTTTTATATCTATATAACGTTATATATAACTTTATTGACATGTTGCCGTGGATACGCATTGTTCTGCTTCTCTCCTGATGACGGCTCTCCTCGTTAGTGACCTATCAATCAAAGGTAGCCCCGCCCCAAATCAGACGATTCTTTATCTTCTATCTTCTTCTAAATGGGGCCATTATTTACACTATTAACATCAGATTGTCTTGAAGAAGATGTTTTACTAGTGATTGAGACCATAGTGTTGTCCTAAAAAAACATTTCTGAGGTAATAAATCAAGTGAGAAGTTTTCTCATTTTGCATTGAAATGAATGGACAGAAATGTTTTTGCAGCCAAACTTAGCGCCCCCTGCTGGAATTTTTGGTAGAATGCAGCTTAAGGCTCTTCCTGGTTTGCCTCCCTGCTCAGACCAGGAGGTTGCCGCCTGGTTTGCACACGTCTTTCTCGTATCTGATTTGGACAATTCTTCCCATAAAGAGAGTCATATGCAAAAAAGTTATTTATGCTACATAGACAACAATATCCAGCTGAAAACAAAAGCTATCTGGGAACCAACTATGATCCATTTCATCAACCAAAGTGCGGTCTGGACCAGAGCAGGGAGTTCAAATTTACAAAACAAAGGAAGAATTGACATAAACACCAAAGCACACACTGTTTTTTTGTTTGGTTCCAGACACAATCCTGTTCATTGTGGTTTCATTTTCATTGTGACATGTTTGGAAGAGATTGATTAACAAAGTTTTGAGAACATATGATACACTTTATCTGTCCATAATAAATCACATTGTCACAATGATTTCATGGAAAGAGGTAAAAAAAATATATTTTATTCCAACTTTATGAGTAATTATGAGGCTCTGTGACACTTTAACATTTCTAACCACTATTCTTTCATGTTGTCTGTCTTTCACAATGTGCAGAAGAAGAAAAAACAGTTATTGGAGCCTTTTTGTGTTTATTTGAAACATGTGACCTTTGAACTTTCTCCAACACTCTATCTGCCGTAAGTTACAGCAGCTCTGTGTATGCATCAACTGTCACCCGCTGCTTTTAGGGGCCTTCTAGACTAAACTACGTTGGCCATAAAATAGGTAAAAGTAACAAAAAATGTGAGGCTTGTTTAATGCAGTTTCAAATGAATAAGCTTAATAATCCCATGTCCTTTAATAAATTCAAGAATGAGCAGCACACAGCATTTTATCTTCATGTCTTATTGTTTTGTTTATGTTCCTTATAAGACGTGCTGATTTTTATTTTGTCCTCCCTTGTCATTGGTGTTTATTGCTGCTAATTCCTCCAGTTTCTAACCTCCTGGAAGGTTTGGGCCCCGTTTACACGAAGGGAAAACACAGATATTTCCATGCGGTTTGGCCTCTCAACTGAAGACTTATCTTTTTAACTTGGCTTTTACCTGAACCATTTTTAGAGATTTTTCTGCTCATGCATCTTAGTGTTATAACATCTTCCCTTTTATTTATTTGTTTATTTTCTACTATTTATTAGTCTATTTCTCACTATATATATTTTATCATGCTCTATTTCTTAATTATTTTTTTATATATATAAGTATATATATATTTTTACTTTCCATTGTTATTATTGACTTTTACTTTTTTGTTTTTATAATTATTATATATATATTTTTATTTTATTTTATTTTATTTGATCTTATCTTACTTTATTCTTTATCTAATTAATTTCTAACCTATTTTCTAACCTAATCTAAAAATTTGTTTCTCTAAATCAGCTTTTCAATTGGTGTCAGGAGATGTCTCCACTGTGTTAAAGTGTTCATGTGTTTTAGTCTTTTTGGTCATTTAATGTCTTTTTTGGGTAATTTTGTGGGTTTTTTTTGTCATTTTGTGGGGTTTTTTGTGTCATTTTGTGTCTTTTTTTTTGGTCATTTTGCCTATTTTTTGGTCATTTTGTGTCTTTTTTGATCATTTTATAGTCAATTTGTGTCCTTTTTGGTCATTTTTTCCCTTTTTTGGTCATTTTATGTATTTTTTAGTCATTTTGTGTCTTTTTTGGTCATTTTGTTACTTTTTTGGGCCATTTGTGTCTTTGTGGTCATTTTTTGTCATTGTGTGGTCAATTTGAGTCCTTTCTTGCTTAATTTTGTCATTTTTTGGTCATTTTGTGTCTTTTTTGATCATTTTGTGGTTCAGTGAGCGGGGGTCGCGGACAACATGCATGTTAAATTGGGGGTCGCGACTCAGAAAGGTTGAGAACTACTGCTCTGAATACCCTGCTATGTATAAACCTGGCCTTAGCTTCGCACTGCACTATAACACCATGATCATTTATAAATCCCATAAATGGGGGATGAAAAAAGGGCCACTGGGATTTTTTGGAAGGTTCTTCAAAAGCGAGTCTGTGTGTTTACAGGTTGGGAAAGGGCTGGGCTGGGGATGTGGAGCCTGCAGTCTTTTACAACGTTGTCTTGTCTGTCATTTGACAGTTGACTGCCGTACGACTATCCCCCCGCTTAGCAAACAGCCCTGTTATATTTTCCATTAGAAAAATCCGAGGGGTCACCAGTGTGTCTGTTGGCTGAAGCCAGATGGGGGTTTTCCTATAAACAAGTGTACAGGCAGTATTTATACAGACTGTGGCACCTGACGCCATAACACTCATGACACTCTGTTTAGTGGCCAAAGTTGCCATAAGTCACTGTAGAGAATTAAGTAAATATTTTCATTATGGCCACACTATTGTTTATTATAGAATGGCAAAAGTTCTAAATCTTGCCAAATCCTCTGTTAAAAAATCATTTAATAACAACTTGTCTAAAGTGAAGCAAGCGCCATGTACATAGAGCTGATTCCTTTGCAGTATTCGCAAGTCTATTTAGTTTCAAACAAATCCAGAAACACCACCTGTTTGAACAGCGGTGCTGAGTAAAAGGCTCAGGTTCGAGCGCAGCGTTAGAGTCAAAGTGTTGGCTGTATTCACAGCAGGATAAAAGCATACCTCTGGCCTGGTGAGGGGCAAAAGTCTCATTCAAATACTACATGGGTGATTCTTATCAACATGGTGCAGCTCATAGCAAAAATCCAAGAGCATTGAATACATATTTTCTTTGACCCTTTATAACATAAACAATCTAAAGTCACTTTTTAATATGAATTTGTAACGTTTTATAACCCTTTCATGCACAACATATAAACACATTCTTACGGTGCGTTCAGACCGGACGCGTAGCGAATATTTCGCGCAACAAGATTACATACAAAGTCAATGCAAACACGCGAATAGACGCGAATTTTTGCCGGCGGCGCGAATCGCGGGTTTCGCGCGACACGAATGCCGCGATTGACGCGAATTTCGCGGCGCGAATGAAACAACGCGAATTCGCGTGAGTTCAATAAATTCAACTTTGGCGAAATATTCGCGTGACGCTGTGTCGGGACAGCCTATCAGCGTTGAGATTCTGGACGACAGTGTCCGAGATACATACATGAGAGAGAGGAGAAAAGAGGCAGGAAGGAGGAGTGGGTCGGCAGGAGGGACAGGAAAAAGGTGGAAGTACTCTGCGGTCCTCTCTCCGTGCTGAGTGCACCTCCGGATGATGTCACTCACCCAGACACGACGGCAGAGCAGGTACAGGGACGCTATGCTTGTAATGTCAGCCATGGTTGATGACAGAATGAAATGGAGGCAATTATTTGGCGCTTAATAGTCTCTTGGGCGAAAATTCGCGTCGCGTTACTCGCGCGAGTGACGCGAATTAAATTCAATTCTCGCGCGTATCAATTCGCGCGAGTAACGTGACGCGAATATTCGCTACGCGTCCGGTCTGAACGCACTGTAATGCAGAACATGGGTCAAAAATGACCCGCATTCATTCCCCATGTTATTTAATGCTGCTGTGTGTTTCTGTGCTCTATCTTTTGATATCAACTTATTTTCTGATTTAATATTCCAAGTATTCTTTAAATATCTTGTTTTTTATAACAACAGATCATTATTTCCATTTTGCCTCTCATACTTTATGAAGAAAAAACGTTTTTGTATTATTACATAGATAACTACTTGGCTAAGTAGGTTACTTAGCCAAGAAGTTTGCTAAGTAGTTAGCTTAGCAAGCTACTTAGCTAAATACTTAGCCAAGAAGTTAGCGAAGTAGTTAGCTTAGCAAGCTTCTTAGCCAAGAAGTTAGCTAGATAGTTAGCTTAGCCAAGAAGTTAACTAAGTAGTTAGCTTAGCAAGCTACTTAGCTAAAAATGGATATGGGTAATTTTGACCCATGTTGTGCATTAGAAGAGTAGTGACACAAAAAGGGATTTTATTAAAAAATGAATAAACATCATTAAGGAAAACATAAAATTAGGATGTATGATGATCAAAAACAAACTAATTGAGGAAAACCTGGAATACTGAATGATGAAAATAATTTATTGCAAAGATATAAAACATAAAATCTCATACACATCGGGTCACTTTAGACCCATGTTGTGCATCAAAGGCTTAAATTATTTTAAGGTATTTACCGACATTTTGATATGACCACAAAAAAATTACAAAAAACACACATAAAACACCAAAAACACACACAAAATTACAAAAAACACATACAAACACACTCAAAACACAAGAAAAACAGAATAAAAATACAAAAAACACACAAAAATTACAAAAAACACATAAAAAACAAAGAAATTACATAAAACACGTATAAAAACACAAAGAAATGGCAAAAAACACACAAAAAAACAGTAAACACAAAAGATTGCAAATGCTAAATGCACAAAGCTAAATTAGTAAAATCTCTGCAAAAAAAAATAAAATCATGTTTCTACACTTGGTCGAGGTGATTTTTACCTTTGCTACAAAAGACTTGATGCATTAAATTGGACATGGAAACTTCTGGAAAAGCCAAAACTTTAGAGTTAAGAACAGCAGGACTCCATGCTGCTTCGTTTTTACGTTGTGACGTCATGAAGAAGTCGTGCTCCGGCGCTTTAATGGACTCCAGAGGGTTAATAAAGTACGTCCTTATAATCTTCACAGACATAACTTAGACCGGCTTCATGAGAATCACCCATATGTCACCCAGCGCAGATACAGACTCACATTCCACCCTGCTAAGTATTATCATGCTGCAGGATTAAAGCAACGTGAGACATGAGGATGCACTGGACACGATTGGATGCTGAAACGGTCGGAGATTATTATTTGGCTGGATAACGGTGTGAGAAAGAGTTCAGTACTGGAGAAGAGCCTTTATGATAAAAGCATTCCAGTCAAGTGTGTTGGTCAGTTTTTTTTATTTTTATTGTAACAGCACTCTGAAGCTGGAAACAGCCAATTATGGTGCTCCCATAAAAATGTTCAAAACAAATGTCATTAGGCAGAAGGAGCCATCATAATGAGCTCAGCTGGAGGATCCCCCATATTGATTGCAACATAAATTTACAGTCATCAGTTGGAACTCCTGGACTAACCCCAATGTAAATATCACAGGCCATGAAAGCCTCCTGTAAATTTGGCCGCGCTTCAGCTCGGCTGGTGGTCGCCAACAAGCCCGGAGAGTGTGAGAGAAGCAGGAAAGAGACAAAAGGAAAGAAAACATACCAGATGTGACCACTCCAACAAGTCATTTATCAATGAAAGACGACCAGGAGCGAAAAAAAGATTCATTAAAGGCTAAATGTGTGAATCTTTGGCTCGAAATATAAAAAACCTAAAAATAGAGAGTGCATTATAATCTGTATTTATTAAAGTTGAATAAAACAAATGCTCAGTTACAGTAAAGCTGTTCATGAATGATACAAGATAGTGTGTAGTGATATTATTGCATTAGTATACTATAATAGGAAATAGATTAGTAGTAACCGACAGCCCACCTTTGGTGATCATGTCGTTTCGGTAACACTTTATATTAGGGAACACATATTCAACTTTAATTAGTTGCTTATTAGCATGCTAATAAGTAACATATTGTCTCTTAATTAGTCATTATTAAGTACTTATTATTAATGCCTTATTCTGCATGGCCTTATTATACAACCAGTAAGACATTAACTAAGAGTTTTCCCTCAACAACCTCAGAACTATTGCTTATTAGTAGTAAGTAAGGAAGTTATTGTATATGAGTTATTATCTTAATATGCTTTACTTTGTATGGACTTTATAAGTCTCTACATACAACAACTTCCTTACTTACTGTTACTTACTATTCAACTGTTGAATATGGTGAGTTTTTACCTAAAATATTGGCTCCAATTGAGAGTTTTAGTTGCATGTAGTTTGAATGTTATTTCAAAAGCATTTTCTATCCACCAAAACGTGCTCGTTTCAAGTATTTCTGGCTTATTTTAATGTTTCTACAGTTGGGCTTTTCAAGCCAAAATTGCTCGAAATAAGTATATTTGGATTTATTATTTCAAGACATCATTGGTTTTTCCAGTGCCGAGATATTTTTTTAAAACTTATTTTAAGAATTCTTACAAAGAAAAATGTACTTACTGCACTGGCAGATAATTTTACTTGTTTCGAGGATGTATTATCTTAATTCTAGTTATTTATTTCTTATTTTTTGTCAGTTGGTTTTTGCAGAGTGCACTGCAAATTATTTGGTTCTTACCAAGATAAATGTTAGATTATTTATCTTGTTTGAAGAGTTAATGTCTTATTTTAAGCGTTCAACATGCTTATTTCTAGATTTAATTCAATAAATCTTATCAAGTGAAATTATCTGTCCATGCAGCAAGATCATTTCCCTCAGATTTAGTGTTTTTATCTGGTTTTTAGACCCACATTTTTTGCAGTGTACATCTCTTATTACCCCCAAATAACATACGTCACATATTTTCCAACTTGACAATTCAAGAATGAGCAGCAATAGCATACAGCATTTTATCTTCATGTCATATTGTTTTGTTTATATTCTGTTTTCACTTTTAGAAGCCAACTGAATACGTTTTTATTTGTTCGGGCTTTTGATTAGTTGCTTTGGGACTGCTATGGTTGTTTAATTGCTGTTGTTTTGGTCTTTTAAAACTTGTATGTACATTTTTCTTGTATTTCATGTTATTATTTTTAACTTATTTATCCTCTGTTAATGTGAAGCATGGTGCTATATAAATAAAGTTTACTTACTTACTTACCTACTTACTTACTTACTTACTTACTTACTTACCTACTTACTTACTTACTTATTTACTTACTTACCTACTTACTTACTTACTTACTTACTTACTTACTTACCTACTTACTTACTTACTTACTTACTTACTTACCTACTTACTTACTTACTTACTTACTTACCTACTTACTTACTTACTTACTTACTTATTTACTTACTTACCTACTTACTTACTTTCTTACTTACTTACTTACCTACTTACTTACTTACTTACCTACTTACTTACTTACTTACCTACTTACTTACTTACTTACTTACTTAGTTACTTACTTACTTACTTACCTACTTGCTTACCTACTTACTTACTTACTTACCTACTTACTTACCTACTTACCTACTTACTTACTTACTTACTTGCTTACCTACTTACTTATTTACCTACTTACCTACTTACTTACTTACTTACTTACTTACCTACCTACTTGCTTACCTACTTACTTACTTACCTACTTACTTACCTACTTACTTACTTACTTACTTCCCTACTTACTTACTTACTTCCCTACTTCCCTACTTACTTACTTACTTACTTACCTACTTACTTACTTACTTACTTACTTACTTACTTACCTACCTACTTACTTACCTACTTACCTACTTTCTTACTTACTTACTTACTTACTTACTTACTTACCTACTTACCTACTTACCTAATTACTTACCTACTTACTTTCTTACTTACCTACTTACTTACCTACTTACTTACTTACTTCTCTACTTACTTACTTACTTACTTCCCTACTTACCTACTTACTTACTTACTTCCTACTTACTTACCTACTTACCTACTTACTTACTTGCTTACCTACTTACTTACTTACTTCCCTACTTACCTACTCACTTACCTACTAACTTACTTACTTACTTACTTACTTACAAGACTTGCTGATTTTTAATGTCTCTGTTACTGGGATCACTTGGCCCCCATGGCGTCCTAAAGTGTGACATCACACGAGCAAATTCTGTGAACAATAACTTTGACAGTGCAGGTAATAAAGGTTAACATCCCACCCTGCTGAGGATATGGGGTGGTCGTAAACATCCTGTGGCGAGTGGCTCTCCACCTCTAAACCTGTGAGTCATTAGGGAGAAGAGCAGATAATAGAAGAAGGCAGAAGCAATCAATAAGAGGACGACTGCTATCAGCTCATCTCAGAGTGCCACGTGTCTTGGCTCTTATTGTGTTGACACAGAGATACAGGCCACCATTCACTCCACACCGCCTCAGATAGCATCACACTATAACCTGGTTCTTTTGAACACAGCCTTGTTTTCATCCACACTTTTCCCTTCAAGCCTTTCAGTAAATGGGCACTTTTCTCCAGTCAATCTCGTGTTGTAAAACCAGCAGATTCCCTGATAGCTTATCACGCTATGAGCTAATATGAAACATCATCCTTGTTGTCGTCTCTTTGTCTTTGAAGAGAGCTTTTCCTTTGGGTTGTCACTGTGGTATGAGTTGCCAGAGAAGACCCTATCTGTGTCTGGGTGGGCTTTTAAAGCAGGCCCATCAGTTAAGGCTTCATTAAAGTGGTTCCTCCTGACGCTCCCTGGAGGAGTCCCACTCTCCTCTGGCCTTTTAACAGACTCCGCTTTACTGTAACTGTTGTCTTGTTTCTGAGGTAAATGCACCGCTTTGTTATTGTTTGCCCCGACTGATGTTTATGTACAGTACAGTGTGCAACCCCTCTTTGTTCCTTCAGCACGACATGTAATCTGAGTGTCAAGATATGGTTCCTGAGCAGATGCAGCGTCTTCAATCTTGTTTCCTAGAAAAGGCGACTAGAATCCCAGAAAAGTGCCATGGTACCCTTTTATCACTTTTTACTACATGCCACATAAATAAGTGAGTGCAAGTTTAACCCTTAATAGGACACTCATTGAAATTATTATTGAAATTTAAGAGATTTAAAGTGGCAAATCTGCGCGAAAAAACGAGAAAAAAGTGGAAAAAAGCAACTTTTTTCTCCCAGATTCACCACTTTAACCCTTAATAGGGCACTCATTGAAATACTTGCAAACTCCAAATTTCAACCCTAGAGAATATTGGAGGATATTACATACAGCCAGAATGTGTAAAAAAACATATGAAAATAATATTTTGAATTTTTTTTTTACGAGATTAAAGTGGCAAATCTACGAGAAAAAAATGCGTAGATTTAAAGTGGTGAATCTGGGAGAAAAAAGTTGCTTTTTTCCGACTTTATTCTCGTAAATCTGCGCGAAAAAAAGTGGAAAAAAACAACTTTTTTCTCCCAGATTCGCCACTTTAACCCTTATTAGGGCACTCATTGAAATACCAATTCCAAATTTCAACCCTAGAGTATATTGGAGGATATTACATACAGCCAGACTGTGTAAAAAAAAACATACGAAAATAATATTTTCAGAACTTTTTTTTACGAGATTAAAGTGGCAAATCTACGAGAAAAAAATGCACAGATTTATGAGATTTAAAGTGGTGAATCTGGGAGAATAAAGTTGCTTTTTTTCCACTTTTTTCTCGTGAATCTGCAACTTTTTTTGTGCAGATTTGCCACTTTAAATTTCTTAAATTTGCGACTTTTTTTCTTTTAGATTTGCCACTTTAATCTAGAAAATTTGCAACTTTTTTCTCGAAATATTGCCGGAAGTTACCAAATATAGTTCTTTGCCTGATAAAGGGTTAAAGATAACCAAGATGGTTGTTTGCTATCTGTTTGTGTGCTTGGCTTTATACAACAGATTAGGGGTGTGCCATATCGTATCGTTCGCGATTATACCGGTATATTTTTTTTATGGGTAAAAGAAATGCATATCATGATATTGGCAACATTTCGACTTCTTGACGTAGTGGCGCAAGGATTTCCCATAAATTACCTAGACTGTGGGGGCCACCAGAGTCTCATGTGAGAGAGCAAATTTACACTATTCATAATTTAAAGTTATTTTGTGTTGTTTTGCCGTTACCTCAGAAAAGTTTCTGTCACCCTTTAGTTAACAATTAAAGTTATTTCAATTACAAAAAGCTACTATTACGTCCTGTTGCTAAACAAATGCAGTTTTCAAGTTCTCACTTTCAGTATAAATTAAACACACCATACGGCTTTAGGGTAAGAACGAGTTAGACCCGCCTTCAAAATAAAAGCAAACACATGTAGCTTCAAAATAAGAGCACAGGGATGTGTAAGCAGAATCCACCACAGAATTTACTAGAAGAGTTTAAAAATAAGTTGCCTTAAATAAAACATCCAAGAACCTTTATTTTCCTTTACAATAATTAATCAAAAATAGGCAATGATAAGATCAGTGTATATGATGGAATAGTGGTATTAGAATGTGTGAGAGGCACCAAATTTGGGCTTTTATGAAAACAAATTCTACAGTGAGACATGCCCCCGGACCCGCCTAGCCAGTTATTTTTCAACACAGTCTGGCTGCTCCATGTCCGAATGGAAACATGTTGACTGTGAAAAATGTTATGTGAGGTATTTGGTCACATTTGGCTCTCAAAGTGGACGTTTATGATTGATTTCTATCTATTTATACACACCAAAAAATCACTTTCTATATATTTTTCAGTATTTTTCAATATCGTCAAGAATATCGTTATCACAAAAATACTCTGAAATATCATGATAATTTTTTTAGAGCCATATTGCCCAGCTCTACAACAGATAAAACTGACTTCTCTCTTTGTTTTGACCAAAGACATGGACGTCACCCACAGATTTATGAAAGGAAGTCTTGCCAAGTCTACGGCTGCCAGGTTTGAATTAGCAGCATTCGGCCCAATTTGGATCATTTATGAATAATCAGAATAATGCCATGACATTTCCGTTACGTGAGAAGCGTGCAGAGCCTCAGTAAAGAAGGGACAAGAAGGCAATAACAGCTTCAAGATCTCCAATCTAACCGACAGAAGAGATTTGTCGTTGGTCAATACCATCCATAACAACACATATTAGCGTTTGTCAAAATGACAGACATGAGCTTTTTGCGGCTCTGGGGACAGAGCAGAGCTTTCTAAAAAATAGCTCACATGTCATTATACATACATGTATGGCTAGGTAGTTCTTCCGTTATTCTTCCAAAAAAGGAATCGCCATTTTGGGGCCTTTATCATATTCAAAAACTCTTCATATTTGTCATATACATAAATCTGGCTTTTCCTAGGTACATTGATAACACAAGAACAGAAGTGGTCGCCATACAATTGCCAAAAAAACAGAAATCTCTCTAAAGTTTTTTTTTAAATCAAATCATAACATGGATTTTTCTTTGGTGTTCCAAAGGTCTTGTTGTAAGAATAGAGTATACTGGAATAATTTGACTATATTCATCCATTTTTAATATATAAAAACATGTCAAATTTAGCAGCAAATATGTTGAACAAATGGTGTTAGCCCAAACAATAACCCCTACACTGCAAAAAGGTGTCTAAAAACCAGATAAAAACACTAAATCTGAGGGAAATGATCTTGCTGCATGGACAGATAATTTACCTTGACAAGATTTCTTAAATTAAGATTATTAAATCTAGAAATAAGCATGTTGAACGCTTAAAATAAGAAAGTAACTCTTAAAACAAGATAAATTATCTAACACTTCTAAATCTAAGATTATTTTTTTGGTAAGAAACAAATAATTTGCAAAGTATACACCTTAATCATTTGAATTAATTGATTAGTTAATCATTTAATCCATTCAATCTAATTATCTTTGCATTAAAAGCCTGCCTGGGATCTTAATTCCCTCAGCACATTTCTATATTTGACATACGTAGGTACAAATCTATGATGTTTGGTCCCAAAATCCATTTTTTCTTGTGGCAAACATTCTGCAGTAAAAATGTAGCCTTGAACCTACTGAAGGAGCGTTTCTTTTAATAAGCCATAACATACATTTATGAGAGTTTTATTGTCCTGTAAGCATATGAGCGGTTCTCCAAACAGAGCTTATTAAAGAAAACAGTCATGTATGTTTGCCGTGCCCTGTGGTGCAGGCCTCAGGAGATGATGTAGTACATAGAGCATAGGCAGGACTTGGCTTGTCTGTGATCTGAGTAAGAGGCTCATTTTTCACATCGACACCTTGTGGGGGCTCTCTAAGCTACTGGATCCACCGAGTAGATGTGTTAAATATTTGCTCAGGAGGTAGGAAGCTCTGCTCTTTGTAAATTGTGTAAATTGATAAGTTGGCAGCGGCGGAGGATAGCGGTGTCTGATGGAGGGATGCATCTCCGAAGGTTGAAAGTGGGCTTAAAGCTGTGTAAACAAACAGACACGCGCTCCGCCGTCGGAAAAGAAACAATAGAAAATCTGGGACTCGTGTTGCATTCTGCAAACACTAACATGGCTCCTCTCCAGCTCCGCCACCACCGAGGATTCTTCAAATACAAACATTCAAATGGATGTTTGCTGCGTCTTTCATGCTCGTTCAAACTCAATTAATGTTGGCTCGCAAACTGTTACAGCTGAGGTAGCAGTCAGAGGCTCATTGGGTCTTGTTCTCCTTTGAAAGGGGGGACTTGAGGTGACTGGGGAGAAAAGTGAGGGGCCATGAAACGCTCCGAGGTCCCGTTCAACGGTCCCGAGGTCGGACCCCTGCAGAGGGCTACGAAGGAGAGCAGAAACCACATGCTGCCTTCTACAGAGGGCCAGAGTGGTAAGCTTTTCTCTCTCAATAGAAACAACCAGGAAGCTGAGAGGAGAACCAGCTCCAGGGCCGCAGATGGGATTTTTGAACTGGGGGGGGACAAAAAAAAAGTCAGCAAATGATTTCAACTTTATTTTTTCCACTCCGTGCCTTAACCAAAATTAGAGTTTTATTTAAGCATTTCATTTATTTAATTTATTTGTTTATTTAACAGGGACAGTACATGGCTCTCAGTCGTACCAGAATTAGCTACAAGCTAAATTTCATCTGTAGTCCCTGGGCAGGAACAAATAACATACATCTAACACAAACAAACAAGCTTTTCAAACAGCAACAACAAAGTTTCACACTCTTAAAACACAATACAACACAGGACAACAGCAAGAGTAAAATCACAGTATTAAGCCACAACACAAAACAATGTTAAAATACAACACTTAAGATATTGCAAAATAGTGAACTAATGTTTGAGTTTATAGTTGGTGGGTGCATGATTGGGTGGATTTAAGCCATGATTTTATTTTAGATTTAAAACCAACGAATGTGCTGATGTCTCTGATCTCATTTGGTACTGAGTTCCAATAATTAGTGGCTCTTATAGAAAAAGCTGATCTGCCAAATTCAGTACATCTGCACTTTTAACTGAACTGTAGTGTAAACAACAACCAACATATTTAAATACATAAAAAGAAGTTTGTACATGAAATTCCCAGTGCAGCCAAACAAATTTGCTCTCATTTGGGTGCCAGGACAGAGAAAATTCTGGAAGTGGTTTTGAGGTGAGTTGACCCACGCAGGGTGGGAGTCGCCAGCTGTTTGGCTGATGCAGATCGGAGAGAACCAGCAGGGGTGGAGGGTTAAACAAGATCCTAAATGTAAGCTGGGCCTGAGCCATTAGCAGCAGAGTACGCCAGAGCTAGAGTCTTGAAACGAATCTGTGCAGCCACTGGTCACCAGTGGAGCATTATAACATAATGCAACATAACATAACTCTCACCCTAACCATGACAACTAAATGCCTAACCCTAACCATTACCCTAACCATAACCTAAACCCTTTTTGTAACCTGAACCTAAAAATCCCTAACTCTAAGTCTAAACTCTCAAACAGGCCTTTGAAGAAGTGAGGACCTGACGAAATGTCCTCTATTCCAAAAGGGGCCTCACTCTGTCGCACTATGTAGGAAGTACAAGTACACATATTGTAACCTTTTTGAAGTTCTGGGGACCAGTTCCTCGCATTTCGCAGTCTTGAACCACAAACCACTTACAACAGGAGCTGGAGGTGGTGTTATTGTTAGACCAACTATAAAACATGTATCGTTCAATTTATTTTATCTGTTTAACTGCAATGTGATTGATACAGGCTAGCATTAGTGGGCTATTGTTAGCAGGCTAGTGTTAGCGAGCTAGCGTTAGCTTACAACAAAGGCTAACACCAGCATTACGTTCAATATTAATAAGAACATAATCGGCGTACATAGCAATCAAGACGAGCAGAACTGAATCTGGGAGAAAAAAGTTGCTTTTTCCCCATTTTTTGTTCGTAAATCTGCATTTTTTTTCCCCGCAGATTTGCCACTTTAAATCTCTTAAATCTGCAACTTTTTTCTTGTAGATTTGCCACTTTAATCTAGTGAATTTGCAACTTTTTTCTCGAAATATTACCTGAAGTTACCAAATATAGTTCTTTGCCTCGTAAAGGGTTAAATGCAACATTTTAAAATTTTGTTTCAAAACTCGATTAGACTTTAATGGAAACATGGCTAGTAAGTATTCAGGGTCACTCTATATATTTATTTTAATTATCATAATTCTTTTTTATCATATACTTTGATTGACTATGTTTGACTGTGATGATATCTCATTCATTCGCATGTTATGGCTGCATTTTTTCCATTGGTGCCTCTAAGGAAAGGAATCATTTGCAGGTGAAAAAGAGTTCATGCTGCAGTTGACTGTAAAAGGATTTTATCCTGCTAACTGTTGTCTTCATCATTGAGTTTCAAGAACAATTATGGTAGCCTTCAGATGATTGATGAAGTTGTCTAAGTCAATTAAAAATGCTGAATAAAACACAAATAAGCTCACCTCAGTTTTTATTCAAGCATTATTGTTTCAGGGTTCGTACACTTCAGCAGTGGTCAAATTCAAGCATTTTTTAAAGGACTTTCAAGGTGAATTTTCAAGCTTTTCCAGTATCTTACACCTGTTGTAAACTGCATGTTTTAGATGAGTACTTGCATACTAAAAGGGGGAGATTTCACTGAACCATAGCAACAGAGATGGTGTTACACTTTAAGAAGTACTAAACTATTATTAAAAAAAAAAAAAAATGACAGAAAAAAAAATAAATTACTTAAAAAAGACACATAATGACCAAAAAAGACACAAAATTATTTAAAAAAGACACTAAAGTACCAAAAAAAGACACAAAATCACCCAAAAAAGACACAAAATTACAGAAAAAAAACAAAATTACTTAAAAAAAGAAACAAAATGACCAAAAAAGACACAAAATTATTTAAAAAAGACACAAAATCACCCAAAAAAAGACACAAAATGACAGAAAAAAACTAAATTACTTTAAAAAAAGAAACAAAATGATTTTAAAAAGACACAAAATTATTTTAAAAAGACACAAAATTATTTTAAAAAAGACACATAAACCCAAAAAGACACAAAATGACCAAAAATGAAAAAAGATGAGTACTTACATACTACAAGGGGGAGATTTCACTTTTAGGAGGAACGGACTTCATTTCAGATAGGCTACTCATTATTTTTAACATTGAACATGTGATTATCTATAGTCTATAGATGGATAGAGTCAGATTGCAAGAGAAATACAGGAAGAACTTCAAGCATTTACAAGCACTTTATCCAAAATACAAGCACTTTTTAAACCATGAAAATACAACATTTAAATTCAAGCATTTTCAAGGATTTCAAGCACCCGTACAAACCCTGATATCTTTTTTGGTCATTTTATTTCCTTTTTTTGGTCATTTTGTGTCTTTTTTTATCATTTTGTTTATTTTTTTGGCCATTTTGTACAATTTTTTGGTCATTTTGTGTCTTTTTTTTGTCATTTTGGTTCTTTTTGGTCATTTTGGTTCTTTTTTGGGCCATTTTGGTTCTTTTTTTGGTAATTTTATGTCTTTTTTGGTCATTTTTGTCTTTTTTTGGTCATTTTGGTCAAACCTTGAAAATACAACATTTAAATTCAACTCGTTTTCAAGGATTTCAAGCACCCGTACGAACCCTGTTATTTTGTTTTGTTGAAAAAAGCAAGTATTGTTTCAGTCAATGGACGCTCGGCAGGTAAATATGCAGGTCACATGTCTTTGCCAAGAAAGTTCCGAAAGCCAGATAAAAACAAGAATATTTGATTGAACCCATCTGATGATGAATCCATTCTGAAGTATCTGTGCTTCTCAGCTTCACAGCCCAAATCTACTTGGCTTAAATGCCACTCGCATCACAGGGCTGAAGGTGAAAGTATCCGAGGAATCCTGTGATTTCAACCGGTATTTTTAGCCTCATGTATCCCCACGGACTCTCAGGATAGCGAGAGCAATGCAGCATTTCCCTCTGCACTCCTAGACCCTGCAGAAGTTTTCCATGATGTCATACGTGGAGTGGGAGTGAGAGTAATAGAACAGGCAGATGAATATAAACTGGAATCTCCTCGAAAATTCAGCCTCTTCATTCAAATGTTGTTGTTCGAAATCAGCCCTCAGACACGTCAGGGACAAGAGACACAAAACAAGCGAGGAGCCCAGAGCGGCTCCTCGTGTTCCTGCCAAACACTCCAAACACAAACGAAAGAAGATAAGACCGTCACTGACGTCATCTACTGCTTACTAATACAGTGGACATGCAGTATGAGCAGCTCATTAAGGCAGTCTGGCTCAAACTGGATTTTTAAACTGATATGTTTATTAAAGTTAATGTTGGAAATATAAATCTGGAAACCTAACTGTTACATATTGTACACTTCAGTTTCTAAATATAAAAACCTACGAGACTGTATGGAAGTTAAGCGTGAATTATATGTTTCTAAAGCAATGTCCTGCCCAGAGTTATTTATGTTTCCTTTGGACCTCCACTTGACTTTATTCAAGGTCCAAGGGTTTTGCAATTGTGGCGAGCATAGGGTGAAAAAGAGAGTGAAATTAACCCCCTATGGTAGCTATTCTCAACCTTGGGGTCCCGACCCCAATTGGGGTCACGAGATGATTTCTGGGGGTCGCCAAATCATTTTGGAAGTCAGCTCTGTCTCCTCTGTGTTAAAGTGTTCATGTGTTAATGTGTTTTAGTCTTTTTGGTCATTTTGTGTCTTTTTTTGGCCATTTTGTATTTTTATTCATTTATACAGACCAAAAAATCACTTTCTATATATTTTTCAGTATTTTTACAATATTACAAAAATACTCTGAACTATCATGATATTTTTTAGGGCCATATCGCCCAGCCCTACAACAGAAATAACTGACTTCTCTCTTGGTTTTGACCAAAGACATGGACGTCACCCACAGATTTATGAAAGGAAGTCGTGCCAAGTCTACAGCTGCCAGGTTTGAATTAGCAGCATTCGGCCCAATTTGGATCATTTATGAATAATCAGAATAATGCCATGACATTTCCGCTACGTGAGAAGCGTGCAGAGCCTCAGTAAAGAAGGGACAAAGAAGGCAATAACAGCTTCAAGATCTCCAATCTAACCGACAGAAGAGATTTGTCGTTGGTCAATACCATCCATAACAACACATAATAGCGTTTGTCAAAATGACAGACATGAGCTTTTTGCGGCTCTGGGAACAGAGCAGAGCTTTCTAAAAAATAGCACACACGTCATTATACATACATGTATGGCTAGGTAGTTGTTCCGTTATTCTTCCGAAAAATGAATTTTTGTGTTTTGTTTTTTTTGTCATTTTGTGTCTTTTTTGGTCATTTTGTCTTTTTTGGCAATTTTGTGTCTCTTTGGTCATTTTGTGTCTTTTTTGCTCATTTTGTTTTTGTTTTTTTTGTAATTTTGTGTCTTTTTGGTCGTTTTGTGCCTTTTTTTGGTCATTTTGTGGTCAATTTTTTGAAAAAAAAAAAAAAAAAAAAAAATCATGGTTGCTCAATCATTTGGGACTACATTAACTTGAGCCATAACTGAAAAATAGCTCTGACACATTTGGTCATTTTGTGTCTTTTTTGCTCATTTTGTTTTTGTTTTTTTTGTCATTTTGTGTTTTTTTAGTCATTTTGTGTCTTTTTTGGTCATTTTGTCACTTTTTGCTTAATTTTGTAATTTTTTGGTCATTTTGTGTTTTTTTTTATCATTTTTTTGAGCATTTTGTGGTTCTGTGAGCAAGTTAAATTGGGGGTCGCGACTCAAAAAGGTTGGGAACCACTGCTCTATGGTACGGTGTTGCCCCTTTTTTGGCCTGTCAAATTTCTACAATGCATCTTTTTGAATGATGCAATACTTTTAAAAGAGGGAAGAGTATAGGGAACCAATAGCAATGCTTTAATTTGTCACATGACCTCCAGGAGGCCATATTGAAACCATTTTTTCTTCTTGCTACACTGTAGTACATACCAAGATTACAAGAATAAAAAGTTAAAGTCCCAGACTTTGCTTACCTCTCTGAGCAGAATAAAATGCAGCATATATATGCAAGATATGTGAGCGCCCGTCAAAGCTTTTGCAAATCAGCACAACACATAGAACACACGCACTCCTCTACTACACAGTATTACATCTGACACATTGGATTTCGCATTGATATATTATTGTTGTCTCTTTATTTACTCTTGATTTACTTAATGAATTGTATATTTGTCATTGATTTGTCTATATATAGCCTATGAAATATATCCATTTTGTTTTATTGATTCTTGTTTTGAAACATTAATGCCAATAAAGCCTTTTTGAATTGAATTTAATTGAATTGAATTGAACTAAGAGTGTGTAAGAGACAGAGGGATGAAGAAACTGTGGGTGAGTTCTCTGTCAGGAGTAAAGTTGGTCTCTCATCCCACATTTTCTCTCTGTTATTAACTGCTGACATTTCCAGCTTCCAGTTTATATCGTTGTGTAACCGGTAACCACTGATAATGACGATATATCTCCTCACTACAACATTCCTAGAGCTTTGTTAGAGTCCACAGGATGGCATCAGTAACACAATTTTGCATTAGAGGTATCCCTGGTGTTCTGCTGCCCAATTACACGTTAAAGGCCTTCTGCAATGGGCAGCATTCCTCACACGTCTTTACTTCATCTTTTCTTTTTATATTTCCATAGTCATATCAATGAAAAATACATTTCAAAAATCAACTATTTAGTGTCAAAGGAACAGGCAGGAAAATATGTGGTCCAACACAACTGTAACTCAAACATCAGTGGTAAAACAGACGATTAATGTTTTGTTAGTTAGATTATTTACATTGCAGCACATAGAGAGTCTGGCAGCTAATGGTGCGTTCAAGGTCTACACGAGTGTCAGAATTTTCAACGTTGTTCCGAGCTCCAAGTTCCGACTTTCAGTGTTAATGTAACACACCATAAGGCGTTACGGTATGAACGTGTTAGACCCGCCTTCAAAATAAAAGCAAACACATGTAGCTTTCAAAATAAAAGCACATGGATGTGTTAGCAGAATCCACCACAGAATTTGCAAAAAAGACAAAATATGACGCCTTAAATAAAACATATAAGAACCCTTATTCTCCTTTACAATAGTTCATTAAAATATGCAATGATTAAGATGGAATAGTGGCATTAGAATGTGCGAGAGGCACCAAATTTAGGCTTTTAGGACAAACATTTTGGGGAGCATGCAACTTTGTTTGGGTCCCCCCATCATAGTCTCAGAAAAAATCCTGACGGACAAGAAGTTGCCCAGCAGTATGTTCAGGGTAATAAAGGAGGAGAGATGTTTTTGGGTCCTTCATTGAGTCAGCATTTTAGTCTCCCTGACGCTTCACCATTTTTCCATTAGCTCTGTGTTTCTGTTGCTAGGTGAGGTTATCGCTAGGTGAGGTTACCGCTAGGTGAGGTTACCATTAGGTGAGGTTACCGCTAGATGAGGTTACCGCTAAGTGAGGTTACCATTAGGTGAGGTTACCGCTAGGTGAGGTTACCGCTAGGTGAGGTTACCACTAGGTGAGGTTACCACTAGGTGAGGTTACCGATAAGTGAGGTTACCGCTAGGTGAGGTTACCGCTAGGTGAGGTTACCTGTGTCTACTGCAGGAGGGATGTTACACATGTCCTTATTCTCACGATATAGCCTTTATTTTTTAACTTTTCTATCGTGATTTTTCTGTTTAAATAAATTAACAAACGTTTAATGTAGCCCTTATTTAGTTGTTTTTGTCCCACTAATGAATTAAATGCTGACTCATCTATATTTAACTCCGCGACCCCCCGTGGATCTTTCGCACCCCCCTGGTGGGAATCACTGGTTTACACTATAGTTAATTTAAAAATGCTGAAATAAAACATATTTTGGGTAAGGCATGGAGTGGAAAAATAACTTATTGAGTTGAAATAATTTGCTGACAGTTTCGTCCCCCCAGTTCAATAATCCCATCTGATACAAATGTGGACAACACTTCTCATTTAGTCCAATAAGAGGAGAGTAGAGGTCCGAGTGGTAAGAATGTTGTTTGGCAGCTCAGGACTCTCTAACACCTGCAGTAAAAACAAGTCTTATTGCTCCAGTCTGGCTTTTCGTGCAGCACCTTGTGGATTCCACACTGATTTGATGGTGGCCAGAGTTGAGGAGATTACTCTCATCTGGAGGAGATTAGTCAGTGATGCTGATAGACATGATCAGCCCAACACTTGATCATTTCATGCAGTTAAACATCGGCTCTGCACAGCTCGCTTGTTTATGTAGCACCGTGGCCCTATACTGACTGATTTCCATCAGAGGAAATTAACTTAGCTGTCTGATTATAGACAATCATGCATTGCACAATAGTTTTAACTCCGTGCCTTGAGGTTAAGATTTGAACTTGGTTGTGCAGAAAAAAAGGTTTTATAATGAATGTAATGAACAGATATTACTGTAGACATGATAAGAACAGGCTGTTCTGTAAATACGGAGACAAAAATGTTTACCTTACTGTCCTAAGTGTTTTCTGCAGACCTGGCCAGGCGTTCTATCTCAGCCACGATCAGCATAAAACCTCCACGCCATAACAAAAACCAGCGTTTTAGCAACAGGTGGAATGTGTGCCGATTTTTCCTGCTGTTGTTTTTAGCTCCTAATTCAGCCGTGAAATTACTCACATGTTCATTCATCATCTGAATGAAGCCGAGAGCAACAGGCCCCGAGACCAGAATCGTTTGATAGATAGAACATTTCTGAGGGCAAATATTACCTCAGTCCAGTAGTTCTCAACCTTATTGAGTCGTGACCCCCCAGTTTAACATGCATGTTGTCACTGAACAGAATCTCACAGTTCAGATCATACAAACTCAGTTGATACAACACATTTTGTACAAATAATGAAGCACAAAATGACCCAAACAATAAACAAAATGATCAAAAAAGACACAAATTGACCACAAAATGATCAAAAAAACACACAAAATGACCAGAAAAGACACAAAATGACCAAAAAAAGACATAAAATTACCAAAAAAGACACAAAATGACCACGAAATGATCAAAAAAAGACACAAAATGACCATAAAAGACATAAAATGACCAAAAGAAGACACAAAATGTCTTAAAAAACACACACAATGACCAAAAAAAGGAAACAAAATGACCAAAAAAGACACAAATTCCCCACAAAATGATAAAAAAAGACACAAAATGACCATAAAAGAAACAAAATGACCAAAAAAGACATAAAATGACCAAAAAAAGACACAAAATGTCTAAAAAAAGACACAAAATGACCAGAAAAGAAACAAAATGACCAAAAAAGACACACAATGACCATAAAAGACATAAAATGACCAAAGGAAGACACGAAATGTCTTAAAAAAGACACACAATGACCAAATAAAGGAAACAAAATGACCATAAAAGACATAAATTGACCACAAAATGATCAAAAAAAGACACAAAAATACCCAAAAAAGACACAAAATGACCAAAAAAGACCATTAAATGACCAAAGGAATAAAACACTTTAACACAGTGGAGACAGAGCTGACTTCCAAAATGATTTGGCGACCCCCAGACATCATCTCGCGACCCCAATTGGGGTCTGGACCCCCAGGTTGAGAAAAGCTGCCTCAGTCCACACAGGCAGTAAACAGATTTATTATTTATCAAACCAGCCTGTGTGACGTGATGAAAAACCACAAAAACGAACAAACCCCGGGGACTGTTTGTGGTCCCGACCCAAGTTTGTAATTTGCTTCATATTTAGTTCTACAGTAAAACTTATTGAAAGGTATACAGGGTTCTGTGAGCTCAGACACATAAATAAATCTGTTACCTTTGTGCAAAAAGCCCACATCCCGATGCCAAGTGCTCTGATGTCTGGACATTGATCTGATCGCAGATTTTTTTTGTTTTTTTGTTGAGGGGTTGTAAGCTTTGAAATATTCGCCTGCCTGGGCCAAGTGTTGTTCACCTATCTGGAATGTACAGTTAAAATTGCTTTGCAGCTAATATAAATACAGGCCGTGGCTGTTGTAGTGCAGAGAAATGGCAGGCCCTTGTGTGGAGTGCGAGCAACTCTGAGTCACAGGCTTTTCCAGTGAAGTAAAAGGTGGTCATGTTAGCTGTTCTGTTGATAAATGTGTAAGTGAGCGTGTGTGTTCTGCTGCTGCCCTCCATCACTGACAAGTAGGAGGAAGATGAAGTCATCATCACTGTGTCTCCGTGATCCTCGATGACAAAACGCCTACTTGTTGGACGCTGCAATGTGCAAGTATGGAGCCCCGAAGTGTTCCATTTTAATAACAGATACTTAAGTCATTATCAAATAAATAACCACAGTTTAAAGCAGGGGTCTCAAACTCACATTTAATTTAAAAAGACACAACATGACTAAACAAAGACAAAAAATGACTGAAAAAACATTTAATTACTTAAAAAAAAGACAAAAATGACCAAAAAAAGACACAAAATCACTGAAAAAATACTTAATTACTTAAAAAAGACACAAAATTACCAAAAAAGACACAAAATGACCCCAAAAAATACACAAAATTACTAAAAAAGACACAAAATTACCAGAAAAAGACACAGTTATTTTAAAAAGACACAAAATTACCAAAAAAAGACACAAAATGACTGAAAAAACACTTAATTACTTAAAAAAAAGATACAAAAAGGACCAAAAAATACACAAAATTACCAAAAAAAGACACAAAATTACCAAAAACGGACACAAAATTACAAAAAAGACACAAAATTACCAAAAAAAGACAAAAGATTATTTCAAAAAGACACAAAATTACCAAAAAAAGACACAAAATTATTAGAAAAAGACACAAAATTACCAATAAAAGACACAAATTTACCAAAAACTCTGAGTCACAGGCTTTTCCAGTGAAGTAAAAGGTGGTCATGTTAGCTGTTCTGTTGATAAATGTGTAAGTGAGCGTGTGTGTTCTGCTGCTGCCCTCCATCACTGACAAGTAGGAGGAAGATGAAGTCATCATCACTGTGTCTCCGAGATCCTCGATGACAAAACGGCTGCTTGTTGGACGCTGCAATGTGCAAGTATGGAGCCCCGAAGTGTTCCATTTTAATAACAGATACTTAAGTCATTATCAAATAAATAACCACAGGTTAAAGCAAGGGTCTCAAACTCACATTACCTAGGGGCCGCTAGAGGCAGTGTCAAAATGACCAAAAAAAGACACAAAATTACTAAAATAAAGACAGAAAATGACCAAAAAAGACAGAAAATGACCAAAAAAAGAACCAAAATGGCCCAAAAAAGAACCAAAATGACCAAAAAAGACACAAAATGACAGAAAAAACACTTAATTACTTAAAAAAAAGATACAAAATGACCAAAAAATACACAAAATTACCAAAAAAAGACACAAAATTATTAGTAAAAGACACAAAATTACTAAAAAATAGACACAAATTTACAAAAAAAGACACAAAATTACAAAAAAAAAGACACAAATTTACAAAAAAAGACACAAAATTACCAAAAACGGACACAAAATTACCAAAAAAAGACACAAAATGATTTCAAAAGACAAAAATTTACCAAAAAAAGACACAAAATGACTGAAAAAAATACTTAATTACTTAAAAAAGACACAAAATGATTAGAAAAAGACAAAATTACTAAAAAAAGACACAAATTTACCAAAAACTCTGAGTCACAGGCTTTTCTAGTGAAGTAAAAGGTGGTCATGTTATCTGTTATGTTGATAAATGTCCCCGCTGGAGGCGGTATCAAAATGACCAAAAAAAGACACAAAATTACTAAAATAAAGACAGAAAATGACCAAAAAAGACAGAAAATGACCAAAAAAAGAACCAAAATGGCCCAAAAAAGAACCAAAATGACCAAAAAAGACACAAAATGACAGAAAAAAACTAAATTACTTAAAAAAGAAACAAAATGACAAAAAAAGATACAAAATGACTGAAAAAACACTTAATTACTTAAAAAAAAGATACAAAATGACCAAAAAATACACAAAATTACCAAAAAAAGACACAAAATTATTAGTAAAAGACACAAAATTACTAAAAAATAGACACAAATTTACAAAAAAAGACACAAAATTACAAAAAAAAGACACAAATTTACAAAAAAAGACACAAAATTACCAAAAACGGACACAAAATTACAAAAAAGACACAAAATTACCAAAAAGACAAAAAAAATACCAAAAAAAAGACACAAAATGACTGAAAAAAATGCTTAATTACTTAAAAAAAGACACAAAATGATTAGAAAAAGACGCAAAATTACTAAAAAAATACACAAATTTACCAAAAACTCTGAGTCACAGGCTTTTCCAGTGAAGTAGAAGGTGGTCATGTTAGCTGTTCTGTTGATAAATGTGTAAGTGAGCGTGTGTGTTCTGCTGCTGCCCTCCATCACTGACAAGTAGGAGGAAGATGAAGTCATCATCACTGTGTCTCCGTGATCCTCGATGACAAAACGCCTGCTTGTTGGACGCTGCAATGTGCAAGTATGGAGCCCCAAAGGGTTCCATTTTAATAACAGATACTTAAGTCATTATCAAATAAATAACCACAGTTTAAAGCAAGGGGTCTCAAACTCAAATTACCCAGGGGGCCGCTAGAGGCAGTGTCAAAATGACCAAAAAAAGACACAAAATTACTAAAATAAAGACAGAAAATGACCAAAAAAGACAGAAAATGACCAAAAAAAGAACCAAAATGGCCCAAAAAAGAACCAAAATGACCAAAAAAGACACAAAATGACAGAAAAAAACTAAATTACTTAAAAAAGAAACAAAATGACAAAAAAAGATACAAAATGACTGAAAAAACACTTAATTACTTAAAAAAAAGATACAAAATGACCAAAAAATACACAAAATTACCAAAAAAAGACACAAAATTATTAGTAAAAGACACAAAATTACTAAAAAATAGACACAAATTTACAAAAAAAGACACAAAATTGCAAAAAAAAGACACAAATTTATAAAAAAAAGACACAAAATTACCAAAAACTGACACAAAATTACCAAAAAAAGACACAAAATGACTGAAAAAAATACTTAATTACTTAAAAAAGACACAAAATGATTAGAAAAAGACAAAATTACTAAAAAAAGACACAAATTTACCAAAAACTCTGAGTCACAGGCTTTTCCAGTGAAGTAGAAGGTGGTCATGTTAGCTGTTCTGTTGATAAATGTGTAAGTGAGCGTGTGTGTTCTGCTGCTGCCCTCCATCACTGACAAGTAGGAGGAAGATGAAGTCATCATCACTGTGTCTCCGTGATCCTCGATGACAAAACGGCTGCTTGTTGGACGCTGCAATGTGCAAGTATGGAGCCCCGAAGTGTTCCATTTTAATAACAGATACTTAAGTCATTATCAAATAAATAACCACAGTTTAAAGCAGGGGTCTCAAACTCAAATTACCTAGGAGGCAGTATCAAAAAAAGACACAAAATTACTAAAAAAAGACACAAAATGACTTAAAAAAGACACAAAATGACAGAAAAAAAACTAAACTACTTAAAAAAGACACAAAATGACCAAAAAATACACAAAATGACTAAAAATCTCCAATCCATAAAACACTTACTTTTCATAAGGTACCACACCATCCAGCACATACACATTGAACATTGATATTCGCTGGAAAAAATTTGAATCTTATTGAAAAATGTAACCTTGTAGCCACTTTAAAACTCCTAAAGATAGGTAGGCTAAATAGACTTCCAGATGAGATGAGTCAGGGTGGAAATCCAGAGTGAATTGTGTTACTGACCAGGTGTAGGCCTATCACACAATGGGGCGGGGCTCCCCTAAAAGGCGTCCGATCGGAAACAGTGCAATGCTGCAACACATCCTACGTAATAATGATATTATGAAAAATCTTCCAAAATCGAGGATGCACACGAAATCACCAAATACGAAATCTGAGGTCAGTCTGACTAACGGTCAGAGAGATTTGAAATAGACACACACACAGACGCTTCTTGCTTTTATAGATAACATCCGGTAAATAAGTTCAAAACATGTACAGCGGGGTATTTGTGTGATCTAAACAGCTGTCTATGCACATTTCGCTTCACCTAGACCGAGTTGGTGTGGATTGCATGTCTCACGTCTTGCTACCAGTGGGGATACCCAGATAGAGGAACAATATTGCCTTTTGCACCACTCTGTGCATGGGCCCTAATAATTACCTTTGAAATTTTTATGACTGAATGAATAAATGAAAGCACTGTCCTTATGATAAGGCCAATGACAGACGTGCATGTAGAAGAAAACAGTAGATGAGCAGACTCGAGGGTTGGAATAGTTGTTGAAATGTGTGTGAATGATGACATAATAGTTCATAATAATGATAATGACTTGAGTTTTATTTATTATTTTATAATTATTAATGTTATTATTATAAAATGCTAAATTATTTGACCAATTACTGTTGCAGTTTTATATTGAACATAATTTAATAAACACACTGGGGCTCCATATTAAGGCAGCATGAAAAATGGCATTGTGTAATCTCATTGGTTGACTCACATTTGGACAGTTTTTCGGGAGAAGAAATGAATGTTATTATGATTTCATGGCTTTTATTATTATGAAAAGGGATTTTCAGATTTGAAGCTACTGTCCGCTGGAAACAAAAACTCAGCTGGGCGGCTATTAAACTTTCCGTGATTGTCGCTAATATGTGCTGGGGATCTGAGCAAGGACAAATGTAATATAGAGGGAATTAAAGGGCTTACTTCAGAAGCTCCGTTCAAAGTTTTCATTAGACGTTAGAGTCTTCACCAAGGCAGCCAATTAAAGGAGTGCCCTCTTTTATCTGTCACCACAGATACCAGCCATGTTTATTCTAAAGGCTTTAAAAGCTCACCTGGATTTAATGCGGATTCAGTAACACACATACTAAAGGAGGTACAGTTCATCATATGCACTATATATTTTCAGAGGTATCAGTGCACTACCACATGATTTAGTACTCCTAAGTTAATACTGAGAAGTCTAAGCATTCACATTACTTAACCCTTTGGAGTTTGGGCCTATTTTGTCGGTTTTTGACTCCTTTTCATTCTGCCTGTATATAAACCACTTAAACATCTTTACCATGCCGTGTTGGTATCATTGATTTCAAGACAATCTCACCTATATGACCTGGTTATTTTTTTCATTTTGACTTACTGGATCAACATTTTGAACACAAAAAACACATAAAACATGAAAAACAAACCAAAAACACAAACAAAATTACAAAAATCACATACAAACACACTCAAAACACACCGAAAACATAATAAAAATACAAAAAACACACAAAAATTACAAAAAACACAACATTTTTTACAAAAAACACACAAAACATGAAAAACAAACCAAAAACACACACGAAATTACAAAAAACACATACAAACACACTTAAAACCCACCAAAAACATAATAAAAATACAAAAAACACACAAAAATGACAAAAAACACAAAAAACACAAAGAAATTACAAAAACACACATAAAACACATAAAACATGAAAAACAAACCAAAAACACACACAAAATTACAAAAAACACATACAAACACACTCAAAACACACCAAAAACATAATAAACATGAAAAACAAACCAAAAACACACACAAAATTACAAAAAACACATACAAACACACTCAAAACACACCAAAAACATAATAAACATGAAAAACAAACCAAAAACACACACAAAAAATAACAAAAAACACATACAAACACACTCAAAACACACCAAAAACATAATAAAAATACAAAAAAACACACAAAAATGACAAAAAAACACAGATAAAAACACAGATAAAAACACAAAGACATTATAAAAAAAAACAGAAAAGATTGCATTACAAATGCTAAATGCACAAAGCTCAATTAGAAAAATCTCTGCAAATAAAGTAAAAAAAAAAGTAAAAGTTGTTAATACACTTCGAGGTGTTTTTTTTAACCTTTGCTAAAAAAGACTTGATGCATTCAATTGAACATGGAAACTTGTGGAAAAGCCAAAACTTTAGAGTTCAGCTGACAGCAGGGAAACATGCTGCTCCTTTTTTACGTCGTGACGTCATGAATAAGTCGCTTTAATGGACCCCAGAGGGTTAAAAACAACACTGACAGTGATCTAATCTGTGGCCCTGTGTAATAATTCATTCATTCATCAGCTGTTAGCCAGAGTGATAAAGACTGTCCAGAATCATCTATCTCTCTAAACTCTCGGAAAAGATGAGGTCATTGCATCCACCGGGGCTATTTTTAGAAGCCTTTAACGGTGGCATATTAAACAAAACGCTTAGAAATTCAATTAAGAAACCACTCGCCCACAATGACCTGAAAATAACCCAGAGTTATTCTAAAACAAAGGCTCCGCCGACCAGCCGCTATGCCGCCTCACATGTGGTTTGGAAACAGGAGTGCTTAAAACCACAAATTCTTAGGGGCTGTGGAGATTAATGAAGAGTTTCTTTTTCCAGGTGTTGTATTGTGGATACAAGAGCTTTGGGCGGTGAATTTTTACCAAGGGGAGAAATCCTCATGGTAGAAATGAAAACAGTAACACAATATAGAGCTCTGATCCAGCTCACGGCTCAGATGAAGAGCAGGAGAGCATTCCAGAGAAAAAAGAGAGAAAAAAGAAGAGAGGAGAGACAATCATTCACTGATCAAATCATCAATCATCAATCATCAATCTCTTTATTTAGTGGGAAGTAGAAGAAAGGACTTTCAAAACTGAGTCACATCAAATGATGTGACTCAAGCTGAAAAGAACAATGGAAGGAAGACTATCTATCTATCTATCTATCTATCTATCTATCTATCTATCTATCTATTTATCTATCTATCTATCTATCTATCTATCTATCTATCTATCTATCTATCTATCTACCTATCCATCCATCCATCCATCATTTATCCATCCATCCATCATCCATCCATCCATCCATCCATCCATTTATCATCCATCCATCCATCCATCCATTCATTCATCCATCCATCCATTTATCCATCCATCCATCCATCCATTTATCCATCCATCCATCCATTTATCCATCCATCCATCCATCCATCCATTTATCCATTTATCCATCCATCCATCCATCCATCCATTTATCCATCCATCCATCCATCCATCCATCCATCCATCCATCCATCCATCCATCCATCCATCCATTTATCCATCCATCCATCCATTTATCCATCCATCCATCCATCCATCCATCCATTTATCCATTTATCCATCCATCCATCTATCATCCATCCATTTATCCATCCATCCATCCATTTATCCATCCGTCTATCTATCTATCTATCTATCTATCTATCTATCTATCTATCTATCTATCTATCTATCTATCTATCTATCTATCCATCTATCTACTAATGTATAACAAAGACAATATTGCTGAAGTGTCTAGAAATAATGAGATGAAAAAGAAAAAGGTTCACTCTCTCTTTAACTACTTTTATTGGCAATTGTCAAAGAATGTGTAACGATCACAGAAGATGGTAAAAGTAGTAAATGTTTAGCAAATGAGTAAATAGAGAATGACATTTCTTTAGAAAAGACAAGTTTAATGCTGGAAGCTGAAAAGCTGATGCTGCACAGCAATGCAGGCTTAAATGTGTAAGAAGAAGTTGAACCAGGATAAATAGTTGTAACAGTTTGTAAATGATTGCTCACTTTGAACTTCAGCAACTCGTCTTCATCATGTCCACATGCCTAAATGCATTGATTTGCTGCCATGTGATTGGCTGATTAGATATATGCGTTAACGAACAGTTCAACAAGTGTGTCTGGTGTGTGTAGTTACACTAAAGACCTTTTATTTTGAAAAAACAAGGTCTGTCCCTAAGGCCCTCTTCACATGCAGTGTCAGTTGTGGGCTTTTATTTTGAAACCCCCCCCCCCCCCCCCCCACCTTATCCACAGTTCCCTGTTCAGAGGAAGTTGCTTACTGGGGCTTTTTTTTTTTTAACAATAAAATATCCCAGCTCTTTTTCCCAGTCACTATACAGAGAGTGTTGGGGGCTTTTTTTTAAGATTCTGTTTTTCTCTGGAGCTTTTAGTCTAAATCCATTAAAACTTCTGAGGTAAACTGACCCTGCTCCTTTTACACAGACATAAAGATCACTGTTGTTTGTGATTGGAGTAATTGATGTGTTTGCCCCCTGTTGCAATTGCCCCTAGTCTCCCCCGTATCTGTGTGTGTGTGTGTGTGTGTGTGTGTGTGTGTGTGTCTGTATACTGCAGCTCCCTCCACAGTTTCCTGTTAACATACAATGACTGTTGGGGCTTTAATGTATGTGTGTGTGTGTGTGTGTGTGTGTGTGTGTGTGTGTGTGTGTGTGTGTGTGTGTATGTGTGTGTGTGTGTGTGTGCTCATCTCAATCAGCTGATGTCTCAATATCACATCAATGGCAGTTGCCATAGGGATCATGATTCCATAATTTCCTAAGTTATTGTCAATAGTTACACCACCACTTCGCACTATTTTACTTCCTATTGATTACATGTTTTGCCCTCAGTGATTCAACACCTTGAAGAATACAGGATGTCAATTTTGTGTCTGCAGTATCAAGAATATTTCCATAGCAGCAGTTTACAAAACTGCCACTCTCGGTTTTTTCTTTAACAAATGTTAGGTCTTTGTTGACATTCGTGTATGGGGCAGTTGCTTGGAGATCATGTCCCATTCAGGACACACGGAGCAAAAGGTTTAAGTTTGTTTGCTTCCAAAATATCATGTCTGTGACCAGCACACGCTCTCAGGCTATAATTAGTTATGAAGAGTGAAAACTGTGGAAATGATAATGTTTTGAAAGCTCCTCTCCACTCTAGCTGTGATGTCATTCACTCTAGCTTTGAACATTACAAAGTCTAGAGCTTGATTAATCACAAGTGAACAGTCTTTTTCTTGGGACTAGACTGTAACTGTTTTACATTGGGGCTAGACCATAGACTGTATATAAATAATGGAGGTAGTGACCGTGATGTCACCCGTTGGTTTGTGGCCCGTTAGAAGCATCGAGTTCAGCGTTACACTCGTCGCCATCTTGTTTCCGATACAGGAAGCAGACCATATTTGGACTGTGGAGGAGGAGAGGGATCTGATCACTGACTACAGCCTCTCTACACCTCAACCTGACTGAGAGAAGCTGCTGCTAATTCACGTTAGCAGTAGCGTTAGCATTAGCGTTAGCATTAACTGGGATGTTAGTTTTTGCTAGCAAAAAATAAAAACAAAATGTTCGTTACTGACCTCAGAAAACTGAGCAGCGACTCCTTGGAGTGTCTGTTAGTCCAACCAAACGCTGAACAAGACATTTAATGAACAAAACGTTCAAATAAACTAATAAGTGAAAATAAATTAAGTGAAAATACAGTGAAAGGGTCAAAGTTATGAGACCAAACCGCTAAACGTCCTTTTTTTAATCTATATAACGTTATATATAACTTTATTGACTCGTTGCCGTGGATACGCATTGTTCTGCTTCTCTCCTGATGACGGCTCGCCTTGTAAGTGACCTGTCAATCAAAGGTAGCCCCGCCCCAAATCATACGATTCTTTATCTTCTGTTTTCTTCTAAATGGGGCCATTATTTACACTATTAACATCAGATTGTCTTGAAGAAGATTTTTTACTAGTGATTGAGACCATAGTGTTGTCCTAAAAAAAATTCTGAGGTAATAAATCAAGTGAGAAGTTTTCTAATTTTGCATTGAAATGAATGGACAGAAATCTTTCTGCAGCCACACTTAGCACCACCTGCTGGAATTTTTGGTAGAATGCAGCTTAAGGCACTTCCTGGTTTGCCTCCCTGCTCAGACCAGGAGGTTACCGCCTGGGGCTTTACTTAAGATCTACTTGTGACATGCAAAATAATGAAATCGCTCCATTTCTTGCACGAAAGAACAAGAGCATGCTCTATTCTCTGCACTGATGCCATGTCTTTGCTGACATTTAAACTTTCACCTCTCAGTGCCATTTGTAGCTGCTGAAGAGCAAAAAATACAGACTGCAGCTTTTGTTTTTAACATATACCTGTTTAACAGAAATCACAGACCATGAAAATATCATATTAAAGCCTCTTGGGTTATTGCGTTCGCCAAATACAACCAATAACCCAGCACACAAATGAAAAAAAAAAAAAAATTTGGATCAGCCATGCAACAAGAGGTCCTGTTCTAATAACTGTGTCATGTATCAAGGTGCACAATACTAGCAGGGGAGGGTTGCATGCAAGGTGAAATCATTCTCAGCTTTGTTCCACCTTGCTCTCTCAAACATCCTCATGTGTTGTGAATAATAAAAAAGAAGAATTCATTTTACGGTTTTACTAGTCAGCAAACCAGGTATGCATTTGTCAAAATAGGGGGAAAGTTAGAACCATATGTTAATTTGAATGGGAGACACCTGGTTGTGATTAAGGCTAAGCTGGAGATGATAGAAACACACAGTGCGCTGTTGTAGAGGGAGAGCACAATGGACAGGACAAAATGGCTCACAACAGAATAGAAACAAAGATCTAAAGCGTTTGTTTTAATGAACAGGCTGATGGACACACATGCTGTGTTTGTGGTGATGGACAGGACAGAATCTCCTCCCAAAAAGCAAATCAGTCCATGAATTATAATGCAATTTATTTTACTACATCTCTCTCAGTATGTGGGCTTGTTTGAGCACACAGTTCTTTTTTTCTCTCGTAGAGACCACAGCAGAGCTTACGACACAGCGTTTTTGAGGTGTTATTCATTTCATTTTTTTTTTTTAGGCAGGTGTTGGACATAAAAGAAGATGAAAAACAGTTTTGCCAAACTTTAGCTTTTTATTTTGAAGGGCTGCGGCTGAAGCAAAAACTCTGGTTTCGAAAAGAAGAGGCTATAAAGGAAGACTTTCGGTTTGCTTCAAGGAACCTCTGTAGACCTAGTAGAATTCAGTTTATAGAGAACAAGCTATTTTTATTGAATAATGACTTGTCAAGTGATGTATTTAAAGACTATGGCACATTTTGGGCTAGAGAAAAGTGTTGGAAGTCAAGTAAAAACCAGTGCAACCTGCTGGGACAATAAATTCAGCCACTCACCTACCAGTATGTAATTCATGCAGTCCCTTTGAATAAAATAATGTTTGCTTGTTTATTACAGAATCGTCAGCTGAAGGTGTGACTGCATTAAGGAACTGTGCTAGCTACTAACACAAAGCCATATAGCTTATAGTGGCTATGGTGGGTATTTGACATTGACATTAATTAGTATCATCATTAAGATAGCATGGCATACACAACCTCCACCTGCGAGTAGCTGCTAATTATATTAGTTTATCCATCCTATCCATCCACAGATTGGGACAGCCTAGTGTCAATGTAGAAAATTAACCAATGAGCCACTCAGTGCATTACATGCACAGTTTAATTAAGCTATGCTTAAAAATCTATTTTGGCATCTAATCGGACTTCTGGCCTTGTCCCAGTTTACATGCAACTGAGAAAATCAAGGAACATGTCCTCCTCCTCAACACTAGGTGGCGATTTGCGTTGTTTCAGCGGGTTAATATGGCGCCCTTTCCGGTTGACTTCAGTTTGGCACTTTGCGCCTTTGCTAATGTGACCGGATACTGTGACTGGCTAATGTGACCGGCTAATGGACCGGCTAATGTGACTGGCTAATGTGACCGGCTAATGCGACCAGCTAATGTGACTGGCTAATGTGACCGGCTACTACGACCGGCTAATGCGACCAGCTAATGTGACTGGCTAATGTGACCGGCTACTACGACCGGCTAATGTGACTGGCTAATGGACCGGCTAATGCGACCGGCTAATGTGAACGACTAATGTGACCGGCTACTGCGACTGGCTAATGTGACTGGCTACTGCGACCTGATAATTTGACCGGCTAATGCAACTGACTAATGGACCGGCTAATGGACTGGCTAATGTGACCGGCTACAGCGACCGGCTAATGTGACCAGCTACTGCGAACGGGTAATGTGTTCGGCTAATTTGACCAGCTACTGCAATCAGCTACTGCAACCGGCTAAGGTGACTGGCTACTGCTACCGGCTACTGCGACCAGCTACTGCGATTGTGACCGGTGACGGCTAATGTGTCCGGCTTTCTTGATTGTTTTTGTTCCGGTGTCATACGCCAGCGCATGGGGTGGGGGGGTGGAGCATACGGAGCATGTGCACATGCATTGTCTTGTCATACATGCCGGCGAAAATCCTATTCCAATCGCATTATCTGGGTGTCCTAATCGGAGTTGGAGAACTCCGACATCAGTCGGACTAACACGTTTACATGCACTTCAGTTGTCCAGTTATAGTCAGATTAAGGCAATAACTTGTTTTTTTCAAGTGTCATGTAAACATACAGACTGTCTTGCTTTATTCATTTATTGTAGACTTTTTAAATGATCAGTTTCATTCAGTTGTGTGGTGACTTAGGTTTCATAGGTTTTGGATAACATAACATTTACAGTAGAGTCACATAGTAACTATATGCCAATCTATGTTTCATTGGTTTTCACATGGCTTTTGCAGTACATGCAAAAGTTACAGACAGGTGGTTTACTCCACCAACCACCAGTGTCTGTAATAAACCAGTGATGTAGTAATGGAAAAAGAGCACCGTAGCACCAAAGACGATTCCAGCTCACCATTGGATAGCGTGCTTTATTCACAGGCAAACCAAGGCCGAGTGTTGTGATTGTTCAACGCTCTTCATTAAAGTGTGGAGCAGAGAATCCACCAAGTGTTACCTCCAAATGTCTCCTAAATGCTGCCTATCCCAAAGGCCAAGTATAACATGGCACGAGGGTCATATTTTTAAAGGTTTCAGCTGACATACCAGAAGCTATGGGAATCCGCTTCAGCAAAAACAACAGAACACCAACTTTTATATTGAGATCATGCTCCAGCCAATTGTATGGAGATCCTATCAGGGTCAAGTATGTGTTCATTACAGATGTTCTTCAATTAACGTTCAGGACAGCAATCTCGTCTGATCATTCTCTGTTTATGTACATTGTCCGTTTTCAATACACCTTGGAAATTTCATTAAAATGAAGACGAGCTACATCAGGTATCTGGCTTTGATCCACTGTTTGCTTTGGTTTGATGTCGAATGATACTAAAGCATTGTGCTAGTTGGCTTTACTGTGAAATTACAAACTGGAAAGACTGTGCTAACGGAGAAAAATAAAGGGAGAGTGGGACAAAATGAGTCCATTTTATATTTTATGTCAATACAAAAAGTGCACATATCAAACTATATCTGTTTTGTCTATTTATGGAATCATAAGGGTGTTCAACTTTTTTTTTTCCTTTTACTTGAGCCGTCCCAGCAATAGAGTCTTATTTACATCAAATATGTTGTCCACACATATGTCATAACCTGTTTATGATATATTAACAGTGTGCAGTCAACTCTATTGCCCAACAAGAATATTGATCTTGGATCTTTCTGCAAAACCTCAGTTAATTTATAATTTCGATTTCTTAACTCTTATAAATTGATGCCCTGTTTTACTGAAACTAGTGCAGTTCCAGTAGGAAGTATGTATTCATATAGTGGGAGATTAAGTAGATTTTTCAATTATGGCCAAAAGGAGGTTGTGTGTGAAAGTGGGATGTACAATGAGGTGTAATACTCTTGGGTTTTGTTTTTACTGTTTTCAATGGAAGCAAACCAGAATACAAAACAAACCAAAATAATCAATTTCACTCCAATTCTGACTAGCCAAACAGACTTGGGTTGTGAAAGAGCCCTTAGAACACTAAAGTGCCGAGGCTAATTGCATGTTAGCATTAAGTGTGGTATTATGTGTTCAGTAGTGGAGGATGATCAGCTAGAATATAAAGGGAAAGGTTTTAGAATTAAATTCAACTATTCTATTCTATTTAACTAATGTATTCGTATAGTGCGAGATTGTATTTTGTAGCTAATGCCTCTTGCTAGCGTAACCTTAAATAACACAGAAACGCTATCTTTCCATCTGTATTATGCTTAGCTGTCAGTTAATAAAGTTTTGTTTTTACTGTTTTCAATGGATCAAACTGATGCAGAAGAAAGGGCTTAAATCTTAGCTTAGCTTAGCATGCTAATGGTGAGATAGCATTACGCAGTATGCTGCACTAAAAGTACATTAACATGAACCCAATTAGCTGATACACTATATTGTATGTAAGTATCTCATATCAAATGATTATGTGCATTACGCTAAGCAACATGAATGTCATCCTTGAATTGCATAGTAATGCAACATAAGAACTGAATAAAGCTAAATCTCCACTTAGCATGCTAATGGCGCTACAACAACATTTGCAACTGCATAAAACACTTTTGAAGTTGTATTTTCGTGCTTATTAACTGTCCCCCGTGTGTTTTGGTTATCTTACACCATGTCAACATAACTGGAGATGGAATCACTCATCTCCTGTATAAACTGCTCAGTTACTAAAGTACTGTGACAGCTGGACTGTTTCCAAGCTTCTCTCCAACCTCTCCAAGGAACTTTAACTTTTAAGTAACAGGTTTTTACTGGTCATTAATTGACATATGTCAATATGTCATGAAATCAATCAATCAATCAAACTTTATTTATATAGCGCTTTTCATACATATAAATGCAACACAAAGTGCTTTACAAAAAATAAGTAAAAATAAATCATTTTTGTTTGGAAATGTGAACATACTAAAGTGTAAAGGCCAGCAGCAGACCTCTCCAGAGAATTCCAGGCAGCCATTCCCACAGGACACGAGTGTTCCCGTCTCTGACAGACAGGAATGATAAGAGTCGCCAGGCAGCACGTTCCCAATCACCATGCAGCCAAATCCTGCAGTACAATACAAGGTCACAGACAAAAAAGGATTCCTCGCCACATTCAGTCCGTTCTTTTTCTTCCCCGGTAGACAATTTGACATCCCACATACGGAGTGTCTGGCATTCCCTGCAGGTTAAAGAGCAGGTCCGTTATTTTTCTTATTTTTTGACGTTTTTATATCATTCTGTAGTTTCCCAGTAGTGTTTCTCATCTATTCAAATCCAAACATTCCTTGATTTAAGGAATGTTTAAATCACCTGATTTAAGTTACTTTCATTATGACTTTCATTATAATTGTCACTATAGAGAAGCCTTGGAGCAGCCTTTTGTGCAGCGGTATGAAAGATTAACCCGATCACACGATCACTTGCATTTATATAATCATCATTCATCATCACTGGCTCTGTGGCCAAATATGTTCTCCTACTGGTACACTGTGCTAGCAAACAAAAAACTGTCATATTTTGCATTTACACAATAAATAAGAGACATTTATTTAATTTACTAGTGGGTTTGTCCAAAAGTCTACAGTCCAAATATGGTCTGCTCCCCGTATCAGAAACAAGATGGCGACGAGTGTAACGCTGAACTCGATGCTTCCAACGGGCCACAAACCAACGGGTGACGTCATGGTGACTACGTCTATTATTCATAAACAGTCTATGGGAGACACATACAGACGAACCAACTGTGAAACAGCTCCAGCACTAGAACTCGGCTTGCGTTGGTTGAAAAGGGGTATATGGTAATCTACTTTTTGCTGAGGCTGAGGGGGTGTTTCCATTTAAAACCCCAGAAAATAAATCGGATGGAGTTGCCCTTTAACCCTTAATAGGGCATTCATTGAAATATTTGTAAATTCCCAATTTCAACCCTAGAGAATATTGGAGGATATTACATCCAGCCAGAATGTGTAAAAAAAACAAACATAAAAACATACAGACCCGGGGGAGGGGGGTAATATTTTGAGAAAAAAGTTTATGACATTAAAGTGGCAAATCTACGAGAAAAAAATGTGCAGATTTATGAGATTTAAAGTGGTGAATCTGCGAGAAAAAAGTTGTTTACCCCCTCCCTTTTTCTCGTAAATCTGCAACTTTTTTCGAGTAGATTTGCCACTTTAATCTAGTAAATTTGCAACTTTTTTCTCAAAATATTACCCCCCGTTTTTTATTCATACTTGGCCCTAATATGCCGTCATAGTCAAGTTGTCCTCGTACAAGTAATTGAAGAATAACTGTTTGTACGACTGTTTCCTGCTGATTTTTTTATTATTATATTATTATCATACTGATTGGTCAGATGTCATGGTGTCACTGTCTGTGACGTAGTCTGATCTTTGCTGATTAGCTGGAAGAAATCCATGTGGTTCTACGACCAGACAGAGAGACATGGGGACCCAGTTTATATCCACTGAAGTTACCAAATATAGTTCTTCGCCCAATAAAGGCTTAACTTTGAAAATGTTTAACATAGTGACATAAAGAATAATGTTTAAAAGAGACCAAAATTAGATTTTCTCTTGCAAGTAAAACACTCAGAAAGAAAGAAAGAAAGATTCCTGTTATCTGTTTCACTAATGGGCTGATTAGTGAAAAGGACACAGTGACAGAGATAACACCAGCGACTAGTTGCTTTCTCCTCCTGCTGTCTTTCCTCCTCGTCTGACAAGCCGTTGCTGTCTGCTTCTGAGAGTTGTTTATCTGACAAATTGCCCCCTCTGACATGTCGAGAAGTCCAAACATTTCCGACCTGTCCGTCAAGCTGACGAGCAGTCGAGGGGAGCGCTGGACAGTTTGCAGGCTCCTGTGAAGAATGCAGAAAGTGAAAGTGTCAGCACAGTACTGAGGTGTCTCCATCACTCACATCTGAGTGTGTGTATACGTGTGTGTGTGTATACATGTGTGTGTGTGTGTGTGCAGGTGTGCAGGTTTAATCTTGGTGTCTAGTACACAGACGCTCTGCAGACAGCTGAAACCTCCTGTTGTTATCAGAGAACTGGTGGAGATGTGACATGTGATATTTAACATGACATACAGTCATGGACAAAAATATAGGCACCCCTGCACTTCTGTCAGATAATGCACCACTTCTCCCAGAAAATTATAGCAATTACAAATGTTTTGGTATTCACATGTTTATTTCTTTTGTTTGCATTGGAACAACACAAAAAAAGCAGAGAGAAAAAAAGCCAAATCTGATCATTCCACACAGAACTCCAAAAATGGGCTGGACAAAATTATTGGCACCCTCATCCTATTGCTAGCACACCCTTTGGAAAAAATAATAATGCTTCCTGTAACCATCAATGAGTTTTTTGCACCTCTCTACTGAAATTTTGGACCACTCTTCTTTTGCCAACTGCTCCAGGTCTCAGATTTGAAGGGTGCCTTCTCCCAACTGCTGTTTTGAGATCTCTCCACAGGTGTTCTATGGGATTTAGACCTGGACTCATTGCTGGCCACGTCAGAACCCTCCAGCGCTTTGTCTTCAACCATTTCTGGGTGTTTTTTGAAGTGTGCTTTGGGTCATTGTCTTGCTGGGAGACCCATGACCTCTGATGGAGATCCAGCTTTCTGACACTGGGCCCTACATTGCGGCCCAAAATTCTTTGGTAGTCTTCAGATTTCATGATGCCATGCACACAGTCAAGGCATCCAGGGCCAGAAGCAGCAAAGCAACCCTAAAACATCTGTGAACCTCCACCATGTTTGACCGTAGGGACGGTGTTCTTTTCTTTGAAGGCCTCATTTCATTTTCTATAAACAATACAATGATGTGCTTTACCCAAAAACTTTTTTGGAATTTTTTTGCATCCTCAGGTAAATTTTGGCAAACTCCAGTCTGGGTTTTTTATGTCTCTGTGTCAAGTTAGGGTCCTCCTGGGTTTCCTTCCATAGCGTCCCATTTCATTCAGACTGCGACGGATAGTGCAAGCTGACACTGTGGTACCCTGTGTCTGCAGGTCAGCTTGAATTTGTTTGGAAGTTGATCAAGGTTCTTTATCCACCATTTGAACTATCCTACATTGCTTTCAATTCATCTTTCATCAAATTTTCTCTTCCGTCCACGTCCAGGGAGGTTAGCTACAGTGCCATGGGCTGTAAACTTCTTGATGATGTTGCGCACAGTGGACACAGGAACATTAAGATCTCTGGAGATGGACTTGTAGCCTTGAGATTGTCCATGCTTTTCCACAATTTTGGTTCTCAAATCCTCGGTCAATTCTTTGCTCTTCTTTCTATTATCCATGCTCAGTGTGGTACACACAGACACACAACACAAAAGGTTGAATCAACTTTTCTTCATTTTAACTGGCTGCAAGTGTGATTTCTATATTGACAGAACCTGTTACTTGCCACAGGTGAGTTTAAATACAAATTGAAGGAGCATCACATGCTTGAAAAACAATTATTTCTTACAATTCTGAAAAGGTGCCAATAATTTTGTCCAGTCCATTTTTGGAGTTCTGTGTGGAATGAACAGATTTGGCTTTTTTTTCTCTGCTTTTTTTGTGTTGTTCCAATGCAAACAAAAGAAATAAACATGTGAATACCAAAACATTTGTAATTGCTATAATTTTCTGGGAGAAGTGGTGCATTATCTGACAGAAGTGCAGGGGTGCCTATATTTTTGTCCATGACTGTAACTGAATATGCGTCTGTTCTAAGACTCAGTCCATTTACAGAATAGCTTTACATTACCCCAGACAATTTATTTTGTATCTATTTTATTGTTATTTGAGTAAATTTTGTCTCACTCTTGAGATTGGCTAAATAAGCCTAATTCAAGATCCACTTGCAAACTTTGTGATGGAACTATAAGTCAATTATCACGGTCTGCATCAGCAGATGGAGCTTGCAACATCATGAGATGTGCTTAAGGTTAGAAAAGAAGATTATATGGTAGTGATGCTTGTGTATATATTACAGTATATTTTTGCTACAAACACAGTGCCAGTGGATTTTACAGTGGATTAATGTATTTTTCAAAAAACATAAAAAATAGTGTTTTGGCTGATATAAACATTTACGGTGTTTCATTGTTACTGAAACTGAATTAAACCATTTATCATTTTACGGTCTTTTACTGTCATAGTTTAGCAGTTTTTTTACCGTAAAATCTACAGACTGAAGATGAACTATAGTTTGTCTCCGGACCGCAGATATCAAAGATCTTCCTGTACCAAAGGGTGACACTAGGTGGAAGAATTTTGATCAGTTTTTTTTATTATATACACTTTTGAGCAACAAGAAGGACATTTGACAATCAAAGAGCTTATAATGTGACGCAGTGAGATGTAAGTCCTAGGAGGAAAACTCCAGGGTCTTCTTCATTTTTATTTTAACCCTTTGATGCACATTATGGGTCTAAAGTGACCTGATATGTATGAGTTTTTATGTTCTATATCTTTGCAATAAATTATTTTCATCATTCAGTATTCCAGGTTTTCCTCAATTAGTTTGTTTTTGATTATCATACATCCTAATTTTATGTTTTCCTTTATTCATTTTTTAATAAAATCCCGTTTTTGTGTCACTACTCTTCTAATGCACAACATGGGTGAAAAAGAAGTTAGCTAAGTAGCTTGCTAAGCTAACTACTTAGCTAACTTCTTGGCTGAGTGTTTAGCTAAGTAGCTTGCTGAGCTAACTACTTAGCCAAGAATTAATCATACAAAAACTTTTTTTTTCATAAAGTATGAGAGGAAAAATTGAAATAATGATATCTTGTTATCAACAAGATATTTAAAGAATACTTGGAATATTCAATCATAATATAAGTTTATTTCAAAAGATAGAGCACAGAAACACACATCAAACAATACATTAAATAACATGGGAAATGAATGAAGGACCCATGGTGTGCATTACAAGGATTAAATATTCCATTGACTACCTTTGATATCAGTGTCCAAAATCTGGAAATTAGTTTACATTCCCAAAAGTAATGGAAATATGTCCCCCTTTCTAAGTTGCACTTGGTACACAGAGGAGATATGGAGTGGTTGTACACGTGGAATTTAACTCATAGTTAACAGACGAAAGGTGATAGCACATGTGATGAATGGATGAGGTCTGTGATGTCAGTATCACTGTGGAGACGAGGTGTCTTTCTGCCATTGACGCTCCCTCCCCTCGTCCTCCCGTCTCCATTAAAGCCTGTGAGTGGTCCAGCCTGTGATCATGGCCCCGGTCCACGACTCAGCACACAGCCAGCCATGACAGCATACTTCAACGTCCATATTTATGTCTGTGTGTGTGTGTGTGTGTGTGGAGGGTGGAGGGGGGGTAGAAAATGACACCTCTGGTCACTGTGACACACTCTGTCTCACCCACCAAGCTTGTTGAGCTGTGAGTCAGATCTAATTGTGGTTATGAAGATGTGTGCCCTTTATCTCTCAGACCTTTATGTTCTTCTTCTTTCTTGTCATTGGACTTGATTCCAAAACTCACTCTGCTAAGGAGAAAAAAAGAAGAAGACAGTTGTAATGGTGCTGAATGCAAAGTAGGGCCAATTTAAGATAATAACTTCAAAAAATAAATAAAAACTTGAACCGTAACCCAAATATCAAAGGAGCCATACTTCTCATCTCTGATCTGTGTGACATATAAAGTCATATGTAATAGAATTATTGTCATTAAATCCTCAGACTGTGTTCTGACCATACACAGGGGGAGCATTTTGGCACTCTGTAGCATTTTGTGTTTCAAAGCTGTCCATAGGAAAGTTCAGCTTGGCGTAAAAAGTCAAACAAACTTCTCCTAAACGACTTCTTTGGAGGAGAGATTCAGTTCATGCTTGTGTTGGTGTGTTTCCTGTGATAGGACCTGAGCATGGGAAAAAATTATCTTAAAAAGCTTTCTTTCTTCAGGGTTTCAGCTATCAGTCAAGTAATGTAAACTAGAGGTGGGGGGAGAAATCGATACAGCATAGTATTGCGATATTTTGCGTGGCAATATGTTATCCATTCATGGCTGCCAAGTATTGATATTTAGCATTCCAATGGTTTTCGCCATTCTGGAGGGCATAACAGGCACTTTTAGGATTATACTGGAGATACTGGTATCATATAGCATATATATATCGAACTGCAAGGCGGCATGGTGTCCATGGTCGATTCTTATCCTGCTTTTGGTATCCAATCACAGAACGGGGAGGGACGACAAGGCGATGACGCGTACTATTGGACAGACGGAAGCTTGTAGTTTGCTTACGGATCCAACATGGCTGCAGCAGACGCAAATTATTTTAAAAGAAGAACAATGTTTGGCTTTAAACTCCTTTATCACCACCAAACAGGATGTTTTAGCCTTGCTTCAAACAGGATTTGGCAAAAGTCTAATCTACCAACTAGCCCCGTTAGTGGCTAAGCTAATGGGGTTTAGCGAGACCACGGTCGATACGATTGGCTAAGAGATACGTACAGACACAAGTCTCCTTTATACATACATTGGCCGCCTCCCAATTCATGATCCTGGGCGCCACCTCGTCTCTGTCAGTCTGGGGAGAACCCTGAACTGGACTCATGCTTCCTCCAAGACATGAGGAGTTAGCAGTCACCTGACTAGCGACGTAGCGCGTGGGAGGATCACGTTATTCCCACCGGTTCTCCCCCCCATCGACCGACCAGAGGGAGGCACTATAGCGACCAGGATCAATGCATGTTTTTGTGAGAGGTCGGGGAACCTCGGGGGACAAGGGGAAAACATGCAAATTCCCTTGGGCCTGCAAAAGGCCCTTTTGCCGAGACACTTTTGCCCCGTGAGCGCTGGAGACATGGAGGTGGGGACAGGCCTCCAACGCCCACAGTGTCCTAGCGGGAATGGAAACCAGGACCTTCTAGCTTTGAGGTGAAAGCGCTACCAACTGCGCCACTGTGCCCCCGACAAAACAATTCTTGATTTAATTTAATTTTGTGGTCACAAATTGCAGTTAAACTCTTAAATCACAATATATTCCACCAAATCGCAAAATGCTTAAAAATCGCAATAATATCGCATCGTGACTCAAGTATCGGGATAAAATTCTATCGTGAGGCTTCTGGTGATTCACACTTCTAATGTTTACACCTTATACCTTTTTACCACCTGAGAGTCAGGAGCTTATCTGTATCATTATCATGAAAACAAGTGGCCATGATGTTGTATATGGTGTTCATACTGTGTATCTATACGTCTCAGTTACGACTAAAGCAACATAAGGTGCGGATAAAAGTTCTACTTCTTTTTTTTTTTTTTTACTTTGAACTATCATGAGTTTAAGTATAAGTTGTGTTTGCTTTGTCTTTCCTATGTAGTCTCTGTCCCCCAGTGTTGACCACCCAGCCCACTCCAAACCAAAGCTGCCTTCAGAGCATGAAAATTGCCATAACCAATCAGGTAAAGGCAACAATTTTCCACAGTTCAATCCTGTTAGTTGAGTCAACAGCATCAGCTTCGCTTTCACCTATTACACTCAATCATGACAGTTCTGTTAGTTTCCAAACCCACTGAGGCTGGAAAGGTGTGCTGGGGTTAACACACACACACACACACACACACACACACACACACTAACAGGGCCCACAAAGAAAAAGACAGCAAGAAACACACATATACACATGCAGCCCCTTTCAGAACCCTAGAACAACATTTGATCACGACCCACTGAGCGTCCCTGGGGTGTTAAAAGCAAGCAGGACCATGTAGCTGTTGGTGCCCCTTTGTTGTTTCAGCTTTCAGAATCGGGCGAGGAAGAAAGAAAGGTTTGTCCGACCAAATTACCTATCGCGGGAAAAATAATAAGAATGGCAACGTACCGAATCAATGGGTCGGCGTGACGATAGCGCTAGTTCTTACTGACAAGTCGTATAAGTCAGGCCTCTCAACATCCCGCGGAGTGGAGATAGCACATGTAGCCGCGTGTTTGGTTTGAACGTAAAATGGCAGAAAATGTCACCCCTGATGAATGCTCCGCGGCGCTGATAAGATGTACTCGTAGCACACACGTGCACTCCGAGGCAGATAAACACACATACACACAGAGAGTCCTATGAATAAATCTTTGGTCCTGTGGGGTCAAGTGGAGTCCAGATACCAGCTCTATACCCGGGGATCAGTCTGTGGCCCGTGGCAGCCCCACCGTGTCTGCTCTCTGTCTGTCAACCGCCTCAAACACTGTACTGTGATCAGATTACGTAGTGGTGGAGCCTTGGTGAAACTAAAAAAAATCTGACCTGGTATCAGTGTCTGGATAGTGTTTTGAAAGTAAAAAAAAAAATTCAAAATCACATTTTATGTTGGAGTAAAGGACTAAAAAAGACACAAAATGATCAAAAAAAGACACAAAATGACAAAAAAGACACAAAATGACTAAAAAAGACACAAAATGACTAAAAAGACATAAAATGACTAAAAAAAGAGACACAAAACGACCAAAAAAAGACACAAAATGACCAAAAAAAGACACAAAATTACACAAAATAACCAAAAAAGACACAAAATGACTAAAAAAAGTAACAAGATGACTAAAAGAAAGACACAAAATGACCAAAAAAGACACAAAATGGCAAAAAGAAAAACACAAAAAGACCAAAAAAGACAGAATGAGAAGACAGAATGACCAAAAAAAACGCAGAGGAAACAAAATGACAAAAAAAGACACAAAATGACAAAAAAAAAACAAGATGACAAAAAAAAACAAGCTGACTAAAGGAAAGACACAAAATTACCAAAAAAGACACAAAATGACAAAAAGAAAAACACAAAAAGACCAAAAAAGACACAGAATGAGAAGACAGAATGACCAAAAAAAACCCCACAGAGGACACAAAATGACCAAAAAAGACACAAAATAACCAAAAACGACCCAAAATGAGAAGACAGAATGACCAAAAAAACCCCAAAAAACACAGAGGACACACAAAATGCAGCATGTTTTACTCTGTCAAATACACGTCAGCGGAGGAAGGAGGGGTGGGTGCGGAGAGGTCATACCAACAAAAACATGGCTCCGCTCGGTCCTCATTGAGAGGAAGAATGTGCTGGCTGACAGGCCATTTCAGCCAGGACATTTGGAAGTGCGAGCCCAGCTTGGGAGATCCAGATAGTAAAATATTTTCACTATTGGGTCTTTTCTTTATACTAGTGCACTGCCCGTAGGAAGTACATTCACATAAACCCAACTAGAAAATTTCCTCTGGGGAAATTCTGAAAGGGCCACGGGGGCTACTGCCGGTGTGTGTACACTATGATGAGATTCTTCAGAGATTTCAAACAATTAATACTAGTAATGTTATGATACTATATAATATACAAGGAGCACACCTACAACAAGCATTCCTTTTCAAGTATTTATTTATACAGCAAACCTATAACCTTTAACCTCAAAATGTGTGTGTGTGTGTGAGAGAGAAACATGTGTATCTGGAGGAGTGTGTGCGCTTACGCGCGCATTTGTGTGTGTGTGTGTGTGTAATGAAAATCGCATGAAGTTACCTGTCTGTCTGTGTGTCTGTGTGTGTGTGTGTGTGTGTGTGTGTGTGTGTGCGGTGTGTGCGCGTTTGAAGCACGTGTATCTGGAGGAGTGTGCGCACCTGCGCGCATGTGTGTGTGCGTGTATCTGTAACTGTAATCACATCAAAGATCAAAGGCAATCAGAACAGAGCATTCAACAGAATTAACTGCCACCAACTGCCGAATGCTCCGGCACACTGACAGCAGCCAGAGGTGGACAGACTGGAATTTCTGGCCTCGAACAGAAAGCATTTTTGGTAAAACCATAATACCTATCATTGATCCGACTTCACTTCGAGCGTCCTGAGTTCTTCCTGAACGTCTACATATGTGGGTTTTTTTTTAAGAAAAATGAAAAAATAGCTTTGTTAGAGCAATCTAAAAAAACTGTTGCATCTCCCTTTTTCAGAAATCTTCCAGCGTTTTTAATATGGGAGCCAATGAGGCTGTTGGTGCGTGTTGGTGGCACATCTGTGCGTCCTACGCCCAAACTATAACTCTGACAGCTTTACCAGAGGATTGTGAGGGAGAAGACACATTTTCCTATGTATAAATTATTTCTGTAGAGTGGAATTTGCGGCCTGGAGCGCAGTTTTCAAATTTATTTTTTGACAATTTTTTCTCTCCCTCTACACTCTGGCGATGATGTCACACACTGTGACACGAACATTCCTTGCAATACACACCCATTATAATCTCAGAATTTCTCCAAAAATGATCATGGTCATTGAACAGGGATTGATAAAAAACTATATGACCTATCGAAACGTGGATTAATACACCGATACACAAGACTTGTGTCTACTGTTCAAAGTTTAAATGGAGTCTCTAGGTGAAATTATTGTTCTTTTTCGCTCATTTTTTCCGGCCGTCCCATTCACTTCAATGCTAAATTTTGGGCAGTTTTTTGCGACTTACGTCGAAGAGTTGCAGGACAGAATTGCGTCCGGAAGAGGAAGAAGAAAAAATCCACAGTATAACAATAGTGCTTGGCCCTAATTAGTTAGCTTTACCACACCCTGACATAAAATGCATTTCTATTCCAATATTCAAATTAAAACAGTTTGTATTGCTTCAGTATGAATGTGCCTCTGTGGAGAAGAGCTGTGAATCAGATTCACTTTCATTATACGTTAACACGGCCAATCATCTCTCAAGCAGCCGCTGTAACCAAACCAGACTGGTGGCATGTTTAATCCATAAACATTTCCCTGGAATGAATTCAACTAACACTGAGTCACTCAGTTTCTCTAATTTTTTACCTAATTGTTTTCTCTTTGTAAGTCTGTCAGGCATGATGAAAGACATTTGTCTGGCATAGATGGTTTTTCCTCTTGATGTGCCTTTCATCTGCTCCTTTAGTCACGGACACACACACATTAACAACAACAAAGTAGACTTTGAGTTATTAAATTTCTGATAGTGAAGTTTCGGGAATACCACATAAAGCCTGCCCATAGCCCTTGGTAATAGGCAGGAGTTAGAGTTAAGCTGTGCTGATGCAGGCCCGTCTCTACACTGAAGCCTCACAGACATATACCCCCCCCCACCTCCACCCCCCACCCTCCTGCCAATGCTGCAGCGCCTGCAGACTACAGCGGAGGAAAAGTCAATTGCCGAAATCTAAACAAGCAGAAAAACACACAGCAGTATCTCCTTCTGTGTGTTTGGGATTTTGCACGATGTGGAGACTCTCTACCAAGGTTATTATAGTTAACGAAAACGAACGAAATAACGAAAACTAGAATTGAAAAAAAACATTTTCGTTAACCGAAATAAAAATAAAAACGAGAGTTTTTAAAAAACGATAACTAACTAAAACTAACTAAAATTAAAGTGAAAATGTCCTTTGTTTTCGTCTTCGTCAACTTTTTTCATACGAAAAGTAGAATTGAAAAAACATTTTCGTTAACTAAATATAAAAATAAAAACGAGTGCTTTAAAAAAATATGAAAACTAACTGAAACTGTGTTTTGTGGTTATAAAACTAACTAAAATTATCGTGAAAATGTCCTTTGTTTTCGTCTTAGTCAACTTTTTTTCATACTAGAGTTGAAATAATTTCGTTCACTGAAATAAAAATAGAAACGATAACTAACAAACTGTGTTTTGTGGTTACAAAACTAACTAAAATTATAGTGAAAATGCCCTTCGTTTTCATCTTTGTCAACTTTTTTTCATGCGAAAACTAGAATTGAAATAACATTTTCGTTAACTGAAATAAAAAAAAAGACGAGAGTTTTTAAAAGAACGATAACTAACTGAAACTGTATTGTGTGGTTACAAAACTAACTAAAATTATAGTGAAAATGTCCTTCCTTTTCGTCTTTGTCAACTTTTTTCATACGTAAACCTTTTTGGTTGATATGAAATCTATTTCATCTCTCTGGTTTTATGATTTAATAAACTTATTGGAGCTGAGATGGATCAGACAAAAGAAATAAAGGAAACATTTATTGTGACCTTATTGAATCTGGCACCCAACAAATACCCCATTACAAAAAAAACTAAAACTAATAAAAACTAAACTAAAACTAAGCATTTTCCAAAAAATTAAAACGAATTGAAACTAGCAAACTCACTCTAAAAACTCATTAAAACTAACTGAATTTGAAAACAAAAAATCACAACGACATTAAAACTAAAACTAATGAAAAATCCAAAACTATTCTAACCTTGGACCAGTCAACCACAGAAATCTAAACAAGCAGAAAAACACACAGCGGTATCTCCTTCTGTGTTTTGGGATTTTGCACGATGTGGAGCCTCTCTACGTCCCCTGTGCTCTTCTATTCGGAGGTTTCCGTCTGCACCGCTGTCTCAAACACGCTGACATTTCCAGCCTGGCGGCAGACGTGCAGCGCTCAGACGCACAGAAAGAAAACAGAGTGGCTGTGACCGAGCCACAGAGCAGATAAAGATGGAGCGAGAACAGAAAGGAGGGAATCAGAGAGAGAGGAGGGGAGTCTGTTGGCTCGACTTGTCCTTCTGTCACTTCTGGTTTGGATTCAGCTCGCTCCCCCTGGAACTCCTTTATTATAAACCACAGCTCAGAGGCAGAGCACTGCAAAAAGAGCCAATTTGTATTTTTTCGCCTAAAACAGTGATTTAAGTTGGTAAAACTTGGAAATATAAATTATTGACATTTAGGGCAATAATGTAATAACAAACAAACAAAGGAAGCCAGTTGTCTGCTCAAAAACAAGTTTGTGAGTTGTTGTTACTTATATCTTTAAGTTGGGGTTCACAACAAGGGACAATAGTTCTGCTAACTCTTATTTCTTTGATGTGAAATGGGGGAAAACGGTGAAATTCGGTCATTAACGAAAGCTAGCGGCTAACTGACGCTAGCGGCCAGCCGATGCTAGCGGCTAACTGATGCTAGCGGCACTGCTTGTTACAGCTACAAGAGTAGCCGTTAGCGTATCAATGCTAACTCAAAATTGTGGTCACAACATTAGCTGACATTTCATAGCGGCGTTACAATCATACCAATTCAGCACATTGCAGAAGTTAGCAGAAGTAAATTTTACCAACTTAAAACAGTGATTTAAGTTGGTAAAACTTGGAAATATAAATTATTGACATTTAGGGCAATAATGTAAGTTAGCACAACAAAGGAAGCCAGTTGTCTGCTCAAAAACAAGTTTGTGAGTTGTTGTTACTTATATCTTTAAGTTGGGGTTCACAACAAGGGACAATAGTTCTGATAACTCTTATTTCTTTGTTGTGAAATGCGGGAAAGCGGTGAAATACGGTCATTAGCGAAAGCTAGCGGCTAACTGATGCTAGCGGCTAACTGATGCTAGCAGCTAACTGATGCTAGCGGCTAACTGATGCTAACTGCTTGTTACAGCTACAAGAGCCATTAGCGTATCAATGCTAACTCAAAATTGTGGTCGCAACATTAGCTGACATTTCATAGCGGCGTTACAATCGTGCCAATTCAGCACATTGCAGAAGTTAGCAGAAGTAAGGATTAAAAGTTGTTACAATGTAAAATTAGAAGTTCGAAAATCTGAATTCAGAGTTGAGCAAACTCAAAAACAAAACTTAAAATATTTAGTTTTGAGTTCACCCAACTTTTCTTTTTTTGCAGTGAGGGGAAACACTGAACGTGACTCCACGTCTGGCTCGGTCCACTTCTCTCTTTCCCACCCTCCTTCACCTCTTCTTTCCTCTCATATAGTCCACGTCTGTCTCCTCACCGTGCCCTCTCCCCCTCTCTCTGTGTCCGCTTATATTCTTTATATTTCACTCACTTTGTTTGCTTTCCATGATCTCCTTTTTTCTCTCCTGTCTTTTTGTTTTCAGCCGGCCAGCTTGTGTCGTGAGAAACCCCTCGGTTTTCTGATAAGACTGATTGGGTGCTGATAAAAAGACCGAATCTCTCTCAAGTCTCTCGGTGGACTATTCCAACTTCCATCATCTAACCTCGCGTCACCCCGCTGGCTTCGCTAACTATTACCGTGGAACTAAATGATAAACGATAGTTTACAAAAACACAGCTTCAAGTTCACTTTGACACCAATGCAAAATATTTAAAGGAAACAGGCTGCATGATGAAGTGCATTTTTCAGACAAACTAAAGTCAAATGGCAACATCTCTTCTCCGACTTATCGCCTCAGTGTGTCTCCTTGTGAATTTGAAACTTTCCTCCCCTAAAATAAGACCCCGTGTGTGCCTGATTAGTGTTGTTCTGATTCCGAAAAGACACAAAATTACCCAAAAAAGACACAATATGCCCAAAAAAATTAAATTACTTAAAAAAGACCAAAAAAGGACCAAAAAAAGACACAAAATTGCTAAAAAAAGACACAAAATTATTTAAAAAAGACACAAAATTGCTAAAAAATAAGACACAATTACTAAAAAGAGACACAGAGTTACCAAAAGAGACACAAAATTATTTAAAAAAGAACCAGAATTACCAAAAAAGACACAAAATTATTTAAAAAAAAGAACCAGAATTACCAAAAAGACACAAAATGACCAAAAAAAGACACAGAATGACCCAAAAAGACACAAAATTATCAAAAAAAGACACAAAATGACCCAAAAAAATACACAAAATTACATAAAAAGTAATTAAAGGGACCTTCCACACACATAATGGTAAAGTGCCATTCATATAAAACTCACATTAAACTTTCATATCAAGATGGGGGCCATAAATCTCTGACTTATCGCCTCAATATGTCTCTTTGTAAATTTGAACCTTTCCTCCCCTAAAATACGACCCCATGTGTGCCTGATTAGAGTTGTTCTGATTCTGATACCAGTATTGGCAATAGCTCCGATCCTGCCGAAAATGCTGGCATCAGTACAAGGTAACTTATTAAATTAGTAATCTATTTACTGGTTCGCTCCCTTAAGCACTGGCACAGTTCTTCTTTGCCGTTCTTAAAACAGTGGCACTGTGCTGCCTGCTGGTTTAGATCAGGGGTCTCAAACTCAAATTACCTGGGGGCCACTGGAGGCAGTATCAAAATGACCAAAAAAAGACAAAAAATTACTAAAAAAAAGACACAAAATTACAGAAAAAAAACTAAATTATTTAAAAAGACACAAAATGACCAAAAAAGACACAAAAATACTAAAAAAGACACAAAATGACCAAAAAAAGACATGATCTCCTGCATCCGGTAGAGTTGTAATTAAGGGTAGGAACTAATGACATATGAGGTTGTATTGTTTTGAGGAAACAGCAAAAAAATGCAGAAAAGCTGCGGTGTGATGAAATGCACTGAGGAACTCAGAGCTAAGGTTTTATAAGCTGATGAACTGAAAGAAACAGAACATTTAACGAGACCAAAGTGGATACAGGTGTACCCAGACGTGAGACGAGGAAGAATAGGAAAAAGGTGGGATCCTGACTCTCAGTATGTTTAACTCTACGTATGCATTTTTGTCACTTAGTCATTTATCCAAATGTCAGTTTTAGGCTAGCTGTATTTCTGTAAATTAAGCTAAAGCATTTTGACAAGGTACACCTTGTGTTATAGTTTAATGTGGATACATTTAAAAAGTAGTTACTTACCTTGGAGTGTCTGTTAGTCTAACCAAACACTGAACAAGACATTTTTACTGAACAAAATTTCATTTCATTAAGTGAAAATACATTGAAAGGGTCAAAGTTGAGACCAAACCGCTAAACGTCCTTTTTAATATCTATATAACGTTATATATAACTTTATTGACACGTTGCCGTGGATACGCATTGTTCTGCTTCTCTCCTGATGACGGCTCGCCTTGTTAGTGACCTGTCAATCAAAGGTAGCCCCGCCCCCAAATCATACGATTCTTTATCTTCTATTTTCTTCTAAATGGGGCCATTATTTACACTATTAACATCAGATTGTCTTGAAGAAGATTTTTACGAGTGATTGAGACCATAGTGTTGTCCTGAAAAACATTTCTGAGGTAATAAATCAATCGAGAAGTTTTCTCATTTTGCATTGAAATGAATGGACAGAAATGTTTCTGCAGCCAAACTTAGCGCCCCCTGCTGGAATTACGGTAGAATGCAGTTTAAGGCACTTCCTGGTTGGCCTCCCTGCTCAGACCAGGAGGTTGCCGGCTGGTCTACATTGGCATCCAGACATGACATGTACAACACATTGTACACATTGTCTGATGGTCCACTGGTGGATCTTAAAGGGGTTATAAGCTTGAGCAGATAAACACACCATCGCTTTTCTGTTGTGGTTTAGGTTTTTGGTTGCTAGTAGGTGTTTACCTGAGTGCCACCCAGCACAGGGACAGTTAGCAGAGTCCAGCTGCCTCTGAGACGCAGCAGTAAGACACACTCAGACTGACACCACACAGCTGCTGCTGCTGCTGCTGCTGCTGGGGCCGCAGAGGCCACTATGTCTGACCCTTAACAAACAACACACACACACACACACACACACACAGCCTCCACCACACTTCAAGACCCCCAACCCATATTCTGTGTGCTCCTGACAGTGTCACCTCTTCAACCACGTCAAAGTCTTGACTTTACCTGAACTCTACCAACCGATCCATCTCCCCTTCTCCTCTAATGCAACCCCCTTCATCACACCCACTCCCCACATCCAGGCATGCACACACACACACACACACACACACACACTCTCTCTTTCCCTGTCTCTCTTTCACACTACACACACATCTATCTATAAAAGCAAGAAGCGTGTGTGTGTGTGTGTGTGTGTGTGTGTCTAGTTCATATCTCTGACTGTAGCAAGGTGTGCATCCTAGATTTTGAAGATTTTTGAATTCATTTTTCAAAATGTGATTTTTTACTTGCGTCCCGCGTCCCAATTGCGGCCCTCGTGACGATATTTTGTGGCCTCCACAAAAATGATATGAAAGTTTAATGTGAGTTTTATATGAATCGCACTTTACCGTGTTGTGTGTGGAAGGTTCCTTTAATTACTTTTTTAAATAATTTTGTGGCTTTTTAAAATAATTTTGTGTATTTTTTGGAAATTCTGTGTATTTTTTGGTAATTTTGTGTCTTTTTTTTAGTAATTTTGTGTCTTCTTTTGGTCGAGTCCATTTGTCCATTGGTTGAAGTCGAGTCCATTTACTTCCTGGTGTGAACGTGTGAGGCAGGTGGCCCAGAGACAGCTGGATCCCTGTGATTAGTATATGAGCAGAGATATTTAAAGCATTTGAAATACGTGACTGCTCTCAGCAGCGACAGGACACCACTGATTCATCTTTTACTGGAGCTGATGCTCAGACATGGTGACAATGCTCGTGTTAAAATTCCAGACACATCTGATGTAATACGTGTTTGTTAATCCCTCAATTATTATGGAACTCATTTTTATGATATTTTCTGCAGTTTTGGCTTTTCAGCTCGTCACATCTGCTTCATCTAAAACACAAGAAATCACACAAAACACTAACAGTTTTTGATTAAGATGTCTGCACAGCCTGCCAATAAACACATTGTACTCTCTTGTTACATTATGGAATGTATGTTTTTAACATGCTCCATGCAGGCGTATGACTTATTGGAGTGAAAAAAGAGTCGACTGACACCCTGCTGCACGCTTATTCTACATCAGGGATGGGCAACTGGAGGCCCGGGGCCCGCATACGGCCCGCAACCTCACTTGAAGTGGCCCTCAGTACAACTACATGCATTTGAGCATGAAATCTTAAAAGTGCAGTGTAAAAATGCACAAAATTACTTCTTGCAATTAATGTTGGTCTACTGTTCTTGCACTGAAAAAAAGAAATCACAGTAAGTGGTTATTTTTTATTTGCTTCAAACCTTTTGTATTCCTATTTATACTGTTCTACGTGTATTTGAGCATGAAATATGTTAAGTTACTGCACTGTAAACATATTTTAAATTGCAGTTTCATCTTATCTGGTGACGTGCATGGTCCTATATGTCAGTGATTCCACACAGGGGGGGCCCGACCCCCCCAGGGGGGCACAGCAAAGATCCATGGGCGGTCGCGAAGCCCTCTTGATTTTAAGGGATGTAATCAATCTAATGTGTTAAATATAGATGAGTCAGCATTTAATTCATTAGTGGGACAAAAACAACTAAATAAGGGCTACATTAAACGTCTATTCATTTATTTAAATAGAAAAATCACTATAGAAAAGTTTAAAAATAAAGGCTATATCGCGAGAATAAGGACATGTGTAACATCCCTCCTGCAGTATACACAGGTAACCTCACCTAGTGGTAACCTCACCTAGTGGTAACCTCACCTAGTGGTAACCTCACCTAGCGGTAACCTCACTTAGCGGTAACCTCATCTAGCGGTAACCTCACCTAGCGGTAACCTCATCTAGCGGTAACCTCACCTAGTGGTAACCTCACCTAGCGGTAACCTCACCTAGTGGTAACCTCACCTATCGGTAACCTCACTTAGTGGTAACCTCACCTAGTGGTAACCTCACCTAGCGGTAACCTCACCTAGCAACGGAAACACAGAGCTAGTGGTAACCTCACCTAGCGGTAACCTCACCTAGTGGTAACCTCACCTAGTGGTAACCTCACCTAGCGGTAACCTCACCTACCAACAGAAACACAGAGCTAATGGAAACATGGCGAAGCGTCAGGGAGACGAAAATGCTGAATATCTCAAAAAGAAAAAGAGAGGGTACCATGAAAGTCACATTGAATTTGGCTTCATAGAAGCAATGGACAATGGGGGGGTCGCCAAAGTTTACAATGGTAAAAATGCGGGTCCCTCACGAAAAAGGGTCGGAACCACTACTATATGTGGCCCTGTGGTAGTGTCCATGAAAAATTGTGGCCCCCTGCAGCATTTAAGTTGCCCATCCCTGTTCTACATGATGTACAAAATGTGTGCGCAAATCTGTCTCCTTGGTCTATGAGCATTATCTCCTTCTGTCTTTTTCTTTTCATCACACACACTCAAACACACACACACGTCCAGCTCCAGACAGTTCAGATGAGATTTGTCACATCCGTTGACATAGGGCCCAATTAAAGGGGAGGATTAAGCCAGGGCTGGGTGACCTCCTCAGGAATCTCTCTTAGACGCTGTGTGTACACTGTCAAACCCTCTGACAGACCTTCCCTTTAAGCACTTTCACCTGCTAATTAAGACGCAGGACTGTTGTGTGTGTGTGTGTGTGTGTGCATGTACATCCATGTGTGTGTGTTCATTCACCGCACATACAAGACAAATGTACCAGCGAGTGTCAACGATAGATTTGCAGCCAGAGAAGCATCTATGTAAATATTTGACTTGAACATTGTGTGAGTTTTTTGGGAGCTCGCTCCAGCACACGTCAGCACACGGCTACAGCCAAACAGATCGGCTGTGTCATTTATTATATTAAATTATTATATGTTTTGGTGTGTGCATTGCACTGATGTGTGAAGAGGCTCCTTGGCAACAAAAGCCAAGCAGTGTTTATGGTGTGAAGAGATTAAAATGGATAGCGGCGAGGCAGAAGCGGTGAGCTGTTGCTGGACAAAGCTCTCAATGACTGATTAGTGCTGTGTCACTGCGGTTTTTACACAATGTGGAGAAAAGGCCTGTTGTAACCACACACTTCTTTTTTGGTATTCTTTTTATTTACAGTAGCAAACTGTATAGTGGCAGGATAGGAAATCTGGATATTTTAAGGGAATAATCACTTTGTGACAGAGTCAAGCCGGAGATGGGCTCAAGGGGAGAAACAAGGCAGATAGAAAAGGTTTTTAAAAAGGATAAAAGAAGAAGACAGGGGGATCAAATGGAGGATTACACGAGGGCAGAGAGGGAGCACGATGAACAAGCAGAATATGTTGTGTCATCAAGACCAGTGGTTCCCAACCTTTTTCTTGAGGGACCTACATTTTTACCATTGTAAACTTTGGCGACCCCCCCATTGTCCATTGCTTCTATGAAGCCGAATTCAATGTGACTTTAATGGTAGCCTCTCTTTTTCTTTTTGAGATATTCAGCATTTTCGTCTCCCTGACGATTCGCCATTTTTCCATTAGTTCTGTGTTTCTGTTGTTAGGTGATGTTACCACTAGGTGAGGTTACCGCTAGCTGAGGTTACCACTAGGTGAGGTTACCGCTAGGTGAGGTTACCGCTAGGTGAGGTTACCTCTAGGTGAGGTTACCGCTAGGTGAGGTTACCGCTAGGTGAGGTTACCTCTAGGTGAGGTTACCGCTATGTTACCGCTAGGTGAGGTTACCTGTGTATACTGCAGGACGGATGTTACACATGTCCTTATTCTCGCGATATAGCCTTTATTTTTAAACTTTTCTATCGTGATTTTTCTATTTAAATAAATGAGTAAATCCTTAATGTAGTCCTTATTTAGTTGTTTTTGTCCTACCAATGAATTAAATGCTGACTCATCAATATTTAACACATTAGATTTATTACATCCTTTAAAATCAAGAGGGCTTCGCGACCCCCATGGATCTCTGGCGGCCCCCCCTGTTGGGAATCACTGATCTTGAGAAATCTGCCAGCAGTAAACAAATAAACAAAACAAAATGACTTGAAATCATGTTGTTGCAAATCAGACAACTATGAAACATTATGTGATCTCAAACCAAATATAAAGGATGTGATACAAGGCAAAAACTTGAAATGAAAACATTATTTATTGTTTCTTCACCCACACGCTTCATGCCACTCTGTGCAGATATCAGTCATTAGTGTCACCAGGAACTGAAGCCATGCTTCTTTACTTACACTGTCCCCACACAAGACTCAGTCCTCCTGACAGTGAAGGCTGGTCTGAGGCAAGGTTATTATAATTAACGAAAACTAGAATTAAATAAACATTTTTGTGAACTGAAATAATGCGCCAAGTATGTGCTCCTGTGTCTTGACTGAATTGTCTGGTGTGTGCGTTCTAACAACTAAAATATCTGTTAAATCTGTTCTCTGGTCTCCCATGTAAAATATGTTACAGTCTTATGTTGACAGTCTTATTTTAACAAAGCCTCTAGACAAAGGCTCACTCATCTTAATAAAAGCATCCAGTGCAGTCATCTGCCTTTAGTCCAACTATAGTTTAACCCTATAAAGCCAAGTGTATCATATTTGATACATAAGTTTTTGAGACCTCTACATCATCAGTGTGATATTTTCTTTTCCTGAAAAACCTGATGAATACATGAATTGATGATTAAAAAAACTGAGCGACAAATTTCACAAAAATACCAGATGTAACAAAAATGATTTGCTGGTTCCACTGGTGGATCTGTCATTGCTGCGTGAAAACTTCATATCAGCAGATGTATGATGTTGTTTTACATGGAAAAAAATATTTTGTTTGTTTGAGGAAAATGTTAAAAGGAAAGTCAAAGTTTTATTTGGTTAAAAATATTAGGTTTTATGTGATTATGTGAGTTCAAGAAAAGCAAATTGTGAGCAACAAATTGCACAAAAAGACCTGATGTATCAAATATGATCCAAATTAAATTCATATATGAAAATTGATATTGAATTAAAAAAAATGTTAGCCGGTTCAACAAGCACTCCAGTTTAGAAAATTTTGAATTTTCTGGCAATTATTTCACGGTTCAGGCTTTATAGGGTTAAGTCTGAATATTCAGCTCAGCTTTCTATTAAAGGAATAGGAAATAGTCAGTCATGTGCATGTCCCGGGGGACACAGCACTTCTAGAAAGTTTTTTTAGAACCTGGCTAGCAGCCAACTAGCCCCAACTCACACTGGTGATCCTGGATAACCTGTGTAATGAAGATGGTTATCACCATAGACTGTATGAACCATGATATGGTCTATAGGCCATAATTACGCTTGTTTTCAAAATGAGTCTTGGGCGATGGGAGCACAAGTGGACAGTTGAGACCATAGACTGGAAAAAATAATGGACGTAGTCACGGTGACATCACCCACTGGTTTGTGGTTTTTAATTGTTTTGTTTTGTTTTTTCAAGTTGTTAGGCCCAAAAGATGGCCATTCCATCCCTGGTCGGGTAAGAACAACATCTCGAGTCACTAGTTGCTATGTTGCAAGCAATACCCTAGTACAGTGGTTCCCAACCTTTTTCTTAAGGGACCCACATTTTTACCAATTGTAAACTTTGGCGACCCCCCCATTGTCCATTGCTTCTATGAAGCCGAATTCAATGTGACTTTCATGGTACACTCTCTTTTTCTTCTTGAAATATTCAACATTTTCGTCTCCCTGATGCTTCACCATTTTTCCATTAGCTCTGTGTTTCTGTTGCTAGGTGAGGTTACCGCTAGGTGAGGTTACCACTAGGTGAGGTTACCGCTAGGTGAGGTTACCGCTAGGTGAGGTTACCACTAGGTGAGGTTGCCGCTAGGTGAGGTTACCGCTAGGTGAGGTTACCTGTGTATACTGCAGGAGGGATGTTACATATGTCCTTATTCTCGCGATATAGCGTTTATTTTTAAACTTTTCTCTCGTGATTTTTCCATTTAAATAAATGAATAAACATTTAATGTAGCCCTTATTTAGTTGTTTTTGTCCCACTAATGAATTAAATGCTGACTCATCTATATTTAACACATTAGATTTATTACATCCCTTAAAATCAAGAGGGCTTTGCGACCCCCCATGGATCGTTGTCGCTCACCAGAAACTTTTTTGCCCTAAACCTAGGTCAGTGGTTTTGGAGCCTAAACTCACAGAAACTGCAGCCTTTTTTACAACCATGAACTGTATGTGTATGTATAACGATGTGTGTGTTATTTTTAGAACACTCCACTGTTCCGTGAGCCGTGAAATACTCATTTTGACAAACGCTCATATGTGTTGTTATGGGTGGTATTGACTAGCACTCTATTCTGTTGTTTAGGTTGGAGATCTTGTTGTAACTGGAGAGAGCTACTTTCCTACTTGTTTAAAATATGCATACCAGCACCTCTAAAAGCTCACTGATGAATATGAATCTTGTTGTTTGATTTGTACATTGTGTTAAAGTGTGCAGTAGAGTGTACAAGGGGACAGGAAGCCAGCCTGCTAGCCTCCACACATTCTCAGCTGTATCCACTGAACCTTTAATCTGCTTTAGTGAGACAGGAGCTCTGTGACTTTGACACCTGTTATGCACATAATTGACATCCTCACAACATTCTCACTGTGGTGGATTTTGTGAGTCTTTCTATTGGTTTTGGTCTGTTCCATATATGTTTAAATCAAGCCTGGGAATAAAAGCCTGGACGTGTCCAGCTGACGTCCTGTGTTGACGGATGTTTAGGGACGTATATGAGCTGCAGTTGGTTAATGCCGCCCCCTGAGGAGAACGGGCACAGAGCTTAGTTTACTACGACAAATGTCCCCTGGTATGTGGGAGCTGGAGGAAGGGATGCCTTGTTGAATACAGATAAACCTCCTGATCCTCAGCTGCTGCTGCTGCTGCTGACCGACTGCACTGATTACTTATTGTACAGCAGGGCCGGCTCTAGCCCATTTGGTGCCCTAGGCTAGATCCATTGGTGTTGAACAGCTCTGCTTGCTGTTTCACGTGGGGGGGGGGACTCCCGTTTTTGTTTGCCCATGGTGCCAACCAGGCTATATAATACAACTGTCTGTCTATATAATCATTAACTTACAAGTAAATTCGCAAAGAAGCACAGCTGGAGACTGCTAACAAAGTTAGAGACAAGAGAGACAATGAAAATGCAAACCCCGCAAAAAATGTGCTTAACTGTGTTAAGCTAGCGTTTCTTTATTTCAACCTAGCTAGCAAGCTAATACAAATGAAACGTCTTCACACAAAACGGCATTTAAAAAAAGATTGGGACTTCTTCTCCTCTTTTCTTCTCTTTCGATACTGAGCACCGGAGAGCTTTGACGGCCGTTTCATCTTGCAAGATTTATCAAAACATAACTGTCTGTCACTTGACGTGACCTGACCTCTGTGACAGCGGTCTGACCATCTAAAGGGGGGCAAGGCAATGACCACACGTCACAGTCACAAAATGTCATTGTTTATCTGTTTCTTTATTTTTGTTCACTGTAAAATGTGGAGTGGGTTTTCTACTCTAAATTTAAACGTAAATATCAACAAAAACTGTAATATAAGGTGAATAATCTTGATATTTTTAGAGTAATTGTGTCATTCATTCACACATCATGGTATTTCTCCATTAATTTTACATGAAAATGTCATTTTTACAGCAAAAGTGTGTGTTTTATAATAGTAAAAGTTAAAGTTTTGTGCTATTCTTTGATTCATGGCATGGGTCTCAAACTCGCGGCCCGCGGGCCAATTGTGGCCCTTGTGACGATATTTTTGGCCCCCACCTTGATATGAAAGTTTAGTGTGAGTTTTATATGAATGGCACTTTACAGTGTTGTGTATGGAAGGTCCCTTTTATTACTTTTTTTGGTAATTTTGGGTATGTTTTGGTAATTTTGTGTCTTTTTTTAATGATTTTGTGTCTTTTTTAATAATTTTGTGTCTTTTTTGGTAATTTTGTGTAATTTTTGGTAATTTTGTGTCTTTTTTAAGTCATTTTGTGTCTTGTTTTGTAATTTTGTGTCTTTTTTGGTCATTTTGTGTCTTTTTTTGTAATTTTGTCTCTTTTTTTGTAATTTTGTCTCTTTTTTTGGTCATTTTGATACTGCCTCTAGCGGCCCCCAGGTAATTTGAGTTTGAGACCCCTGCTATAGATGATTGAAATAATAATTACAGAACAGGTTTTACAGAGGTTTGTGTTGTATGGTGCAACAAACCAAACCATATTTTCCACCCATCCACACACTGCTGACATGACTGACTCCTTTCTTACCTACACACCCCACTCATTTGTAAACAAGTTAATTCAATTATGTTAAATAAAAGTAGTTTTTTCATGCTCAATCTTTGTGTGACCTCCCTTCTTGTTGCCACCTTAGAGCCAGGTGGTAACAACCCTCCTAACCACTCCCAATACCTGCAAAAAAGCAGAGGTAAACAGGTAGGCAGAGTGGGAGGGGTCGTCACACATGTGATATGCTCTAATTCCATATCACATTTAAAATCACAGTTAAATGAAAGCTGACGTGATACGTTTCACCTGCCACCACAAGACAAGAAATGAAACCTGTTGAATCGCTGCTTTTCCCACTTCCTCCCTGCTGGCTGTACTGCTGCTCCACTATCAGTCTCCATCTTGATCTCCCCCTCCCTCCCTCCCTGTCTCTCTCTGCTCTCTGATGACAGTCAGCAGGGCTGATAGGCAGATATATTTACACTGGTGGCAAGGGAGGGAAGAGTCATCCTGCAGTCGAGCCCTCCTGTCCAGCCTCCGGGGCTGTGGCAGGCGGGGCTGAGAGGAAACCCTGCATGGCTGGTGTAGCTCCTCCTCCAGCAGGGCATATCTCTGTGCTGTCCCTGGTCCTGCTCACAGTTCTCAGCTCCATGGGACCAAAGCTTGACCGGCCGCAGACTCCCACACTCCCACAGCAGCCCCTGGGGGAGAGCAGAGAAGAGGAGGCGGGAAGGGAAGCAGCTCAGCGAGAGCAGAGCGTGCACACTGCCTGATTTGCTTGCACTGGTTTTCCCTCTCTCAGCTGTTGATGCATTCTGGGTCCACTCCGTTTTATCTCAGCGTGGCGTCCAGAGGTGACCAGGAGGGTCCAAGAAGTGTGCACCACCAGCGCTTCTCTCCTGCTTGTGACTTTATTTTGCAGCTTTTGAACACTGGAACTGTACTGTAAGCATTATGACTCTTCTGAGCTCCGAACACTCCATACTGATACGAAGCAAGTTTAGATCAGGTAAGTGGGAACCAGGACTGACATGTGACTTCTCTCTGCATGTGTGTTTAATGAAGGTTTAACCCATAAGAACCCAGATACCCAGTTATCCTTAAAGTGGACCACATTGAACACATTTATGATGTTTTAAAAAGAAAATACTACCCCTAAATGTCAAAGATCTGTGATGTGACATATACGTTACAATGGGCGTTTATGGTATTTATGTTTATGATATTTCTTATTTTAAAATAGAAAACAACGAGATACATTTTCTGCTTACAGACACACAAATCTGCCTTTTTATTTTGCATCTCCATAACATTTATCAAAATTGTGACTTTAATTTGTTCAGGAAATATGGTCAGACGAAGACGTTAAATGCAACACAGGACACAACTATTAATGGATTAGAATTGTTAAATGGGTTTAAACTTAGCCTAGTAACAAAAAATAAGCTTTTTAAAATTAGCTACTTTTGCACATTTCTGTTTCCAGTCACACAGTATACGTCTCTTAGAGATTTAATGAGTTAAGGTGAAGCACAAAGCTGAATATGGGAGATTCTAGATGGTGTCACCATTGGTTCTTATGGGTTAATCAGGAACAGTTGCTGTTGTGTACAGCTGTGTTTATCCTTAAGAGCCTCGCAAACAGTTTGTCTGTCAACACTTTGACATTTATAGGCAATCCTGGTGCACATTCTGTCATTCATCTGTGCAGGATGAGTCGTGTTGACACTCATACTGGGACACCAGCACAGTGACAGGTGTGTGTAATGGTGTAATGTACTGCGGGGCATACCACAGGGAGGCCAGCATGGAGCACCGAGCCCACGTCTCACTGACGTCAATTTATGGCTCGACGTGCTCTTTCATGTTCGTGCAGCGACTCGTAAAAGCAGGACTTGTGAGGGCGAGGTCTCGGGCAGGTTAGTGCACTTGTTGCATGCCAGTCGCTAACCTGCTGCTGCTGAGGGAAGCCAGCGAGATGTTCGCACTCTGTGCACGCTGATAAAGGCAGATAAGACCCCGGGGAGGGGTCACAGGTTATCTTAATAGGGCTGAATTGGAGCTGATAGTGTGTGTGTGTGTGTGTGTGTGTGTGTGTGTGTGTGTGTGTGTGTGTGTGTGTGTGTGTGTGCATGAATGTGTGTGAAAAAGGGAGGAAGGGTACCGAAACAGCACTGGTTTAAACTCCTCTTAAAGAGACGCTACAGGTGATTTTTTTTTTTTTTAAACGTGTAGATATCACTATGAAACTTCCCCAGTTTGTTATTTACATTAAGACAATATTTTTTTGCATGAGAATTTTTTTTTTCCCAAACTTTTTTTGTTGGGTTTTGCAGTCGAGTACAATTGTATTAAAACATACACAAAGAGTAAATTAGTCACTTTTTCTTCTGTTTGAAAAAACAAACAAAAAACAAAAGTGATCATTGAAGTATAGTATACTTATAGTAGTATAGTTCTGCAACTCACAGAACTAGAACAGCCATAGAAGTTGTTTTTTAATGCTATGTTTAGATATTCAAATGAGGTGTGGATTAAATGTGCGATACTTTGCATATGTTTTACAGGGCATGTATTCATAGTAATTATTTTTGTTTTGTTTATATATTAAATTCAAAGATTTTTAAAAAAAAGTATATTAGGATATCTCCTTTTATCATTTCATAAATAAGAAAATACTCGCAAAAGCCAAATACAAATCTATTTTCGTCTATTTTTGTATGCATGTATAAAGTCAGGGTTTGATATGATTTATAAACAGACTCTGTAAAAATCTTACATTAAAATATATTAGGAATAAAACTGGTAAGTTTGGTGTCTGTAAGTGGAGCTGCAGTTGAGATTTATGGTTCAGAGCATGAGAAAAAAACTTAGTTTAAGGAAAACAGCCTTTAAAGATTTCATACATTCTTACGGGAAATGAAGACAAGTGAAGAAAAACATTGAGTCTAAGTCATAGCAACAACAATATAGAACATGTAAAAGAGAGAATATTGTGCAGGAGAGTGTTGAGCTTTGTAACGATGCCTCTGATGACGAGGTTTATGGTCTAAACGCTGCAATAGAACGCTGACTTTTAGTGAATTTATGTAAAATATATAGATATATACACCTACATGTTTGTTTTGGATGTTTCCATTCCACTATTTGGACAGAAGACTTGTTATGGCCCAAAACCTGAAAGATTTATGTTTTTGCCTGTAGTGTCTCACCTTAACACACAGCAGCTGCTGGGGCTTTGTATCCATCACACACACACACACACGCACACACACACACACACACACACACACACACTGCCTACATCTTCAATTCCATCACTTTCTCTTTCTAATTGACACACACACACACACACACACACACATTCTTGTACTTCTATCTTTGTGAGGACCCTCATTGGAACAGTTAATTCTCAGCCCCTTAACCTAACCTTCACCATCACAACTAAATGTCCAACTCTAATCCTAACATAATCCTAACTGTAACCTGAACCCTAAAAAAAAGTCTGAACTCTCAAACAAGCCTTTAAAGCAGGGGTCTCAAACTCAAATTACCTGGGGGCCGCTGGAGGCAGGATCAAAATGACCAAAAAAAGACACAAAATTACAAAAAAAAACGACACAAAATGACAGAAAAAACTACACAAAATGACCAAAAAAGAGGCAAAATGACAGAAAAAAGCTAAATTACTTAAAAAAGAAACAAAATGACCAAAAAAAGACACAGAATTACTAAAAAAAAGACACAAAATTCCCCAAAAAGTCCGAAAATTTAACCAAAATTTTTTTGGGGCCACAAAATATCGTCATGAGGGCCGCAATTGGGCCGCGAGTTTGAGACCCATGGTCTAAAGAAGTGAGGACCAGCCAAAATGTCCTCACTTCACAAAACTGTCCTCACTCTTTTGGTTAAAAACATGTTCCGGTCCTCACTATGTAGGAAGTACAAGAACACGCACAAACACACACACGCACACACACTTACACACACTTTCTTGGTTTCTTGAGGCGGAGTGTGTGTTTGTGCTGTGTATTCTGACCAACACTGCCACCTCCCTGAGCAGCCTGTAACTGATGGTGGCAGCAGCAGAGCTCCTGCCCCTGAACGCAGCACGGCTGTGAACTACAAACTGCTCCACTGTGAGCTGTAATTGATGCTTTTTTTCCCCTTTGAGCTGTTTGGAGCAGATCAGCAGGGTGGGAAATGACCCCCGGTGCTCCGGGGAGCATGACAGGCTGGAGGACTGTGTTCAATAGCGTCTCAGGTTCTGTGTTGCTCTAACTGGTTATTAGGCACAGATGTATACGAGGGAATAAGATACTGTCATCTTCTGTCTGATGTCACAGTCAGATGGATCTATCGATCAATAAAACAGGGTTCGTATGGATGCTTGAAATCCTTGAAAATGCTTACATTTTAATGTTGTATTTTCAAGGTTTGAAAAGTGCTTGGATTTTGGATAAAGTGCTTAAAAATGCTTGAAATTCATACTGTATTTCTCTTGCAATCTGACTATAGATAACCGCATTTTCAATTAAAAAAAGAATAAATTGAATCTTGAGATTAGCAAACTGTACTTTTGGTTGTTGACAGTGTAAAACCGTCGCTGTTGGTATGGTTGAGTGAAATTACCCCTTTTAGCATGTAAGTACTCATCTAAAACATGCAACTTACAACCGTTGTGAGATCCTGGAAAAGCTTGAAAATGGACCTGGAAAGTCCTTGAAAAGTGCTTGAATTTGACCACTCAAAAAGTGTATGAACCTTGATAAAAGCAAGAAGTGTGTGTGTGTGTGTGTGTGTTCATAGTTCATATCTCTCTGACCTCAGATCTCGTATGTGTCTTGCTCATGGCACGACGGTGTGCATCCTCGATTTTGAAGATTTTTTCAAATCCATATTTCTAAATATCCTTATTTACGTAGGACGTGTTGCAGCATTGCACTGTTTCCGATCGGACGCCTTTTAGGGCAGCTCCGCCCCCTTTTAGGGGAACTCCGCCCCATTGTGTGATAGACCTACACCTGGTCAGTAACACAATTCACTCTGGATTTCCACCCTGGCTCATCTCATCTGGAAGTCTATTTAGCCTACACTGTAAAATCTAATGTTGCTTGTTTGTTATAACTAATATTTATTTTTCAATACAACAAAGATCTGTGCAAAAGTAATTTTTACTTAAAATATTGAGTCAAATAGCAAGATTAATTTGAGTTAACTCCATTGTCTTTGTTGTCTTGACATAAAATTCTTTCGCAGCATTGACACATAAATATTTAAGTTGAAACAACAAGTTGGGTTTTTACAGTGTACCTATCTTCAGGAGTTTTAAAGTGCGCTACAAAGATTTTCCAATAATATTCTAATAGTTTCCAGTGAATAACAATGTTCAATGTGTATGTGCTGGATGGTGTGGTACCTTATGAAAAGTAAGTGTTTTATGGAGTTGCAGACGTTGTAGTGGTCCGCATGTAATGTGCAAATTCTGTTATTAGCAATTAGCATGCTAAGCGGAGATTTAGCTTTATTCACTTCTTATGTTGCATTACTATGTAATTCAGGGATGACATTCATGTTGCTTAGCGTAATGCCCATAATCATTTGATATGAGATACTTACATGTAATATAGCATATCAGCTAATCGGGTTCATGTTAATGTACTTTTAGTGCAGCATACTGCGTAATGTGCTATCTCACCATTAGCATGCTAAACTAAGCTAAGCTAAGATTTAAGCCCTTTCTTCTGCATCAGTTTGATCCATTAAAAACAGTAAGTGTTTTATGGAGTTGCAGACGTTGTAGTGGTCTGCATGTAATGTGCAAATTCTGTTATTAGCGATTAGCATGCTAAGCGAGATTTAGCTTCTACTTAATCTCCCACTATATGAATACATGCTTCCTACTGGCACTGCAGTAGTGTTGTGTAACACTTCATAGATGAATATAAGAGTGAAATGTGTGTAACTCAGTCTGAGGTACCAGCTGATGACATGATGTGGTTATAACAGTTTTCTTTAACTCCATTATCAAAGCCATGGGAACTGCTGCTGCATGCTGAGGCTAAAGGGAAAGATAAAGATCTGACTTTAAGTGCTCCCCGCAGACCGCCACATGTTTTGTGAGTGTGTGTTACTGACTCGTTCTCATGATCATTTGATTTACAGCTCAAAGGCTGTTAACTGCCATGACATAATACTGTAGTGTGACATCAGATATATGTTTAATCAATAGTACAAAGTCTTCTGTCACTGTTGTTGTCGACTGGCTTCAAACCATCTTACAAGAAATGTGGGAAAACATTTGGACGCTGTAAAGGGACAAATCATGGATCAGTGAAGTGAGGAACAGAACAGAAGCTTACAGCACAGTTTAGGACTGTTAGTGAAGAGTTCAACACAAGTTAGATTAATTAATTGTGTTTGCCCACCATGTTGTGCTTATCACATTCATTGAGCCTTTAACCGTTTTGTCCGTTTTTTTAAATCCTTTTCATTCTGCCACTGAAAAATGTTTACCATGCCATGTTGGTATCATTTTGTTCAAAACAACCTCTCCTATATGACCTGATTTTTGACTTCCCCTTTTCCAAAATCTCAAGATAATGCCAATTTTTGAGATCAATATATGCCAAATATGCATTTTTATCTTGAAGTATATATTTATAAATATCTGTTAGTCCAACCAAACGCTGAACAAGACATTTTTACTGAACAAAAAGTTCAAATAAACTGTCATTAAGTGAAAATACAGTGAAAGGGTCAAAGTTATGAGACCAAACCGATAAACGTCCTTTCTTATATCTATATAATGTTATTTATAACTTTATTGACACGTTGCCATGGATACGCATTGTTCTGCTTCTCTCCTGATGACGGCTCGCCTTGTTAGTGACCTGTCAATCAAAGGTAGTCCCGCCCCAAATCATACGATTCTTTATCTTCTATTTTCTTCTAAATGGGGCCATTATTTACACTATTAACATCAGATTGTCTTGAAGAAGATTTTTTACTAGTGATTGAGACCATAGTGTTGTCCTAAAAAACATTTCTGAGGGAATAAATCAAGTGAGAAGTTTTCTCATTTTGCATTGAAATGAATGGACATAAATGCTTTTGCAGCCACACTTAGCGCCCCCTGCTGGAATTTTAGGTAGAATGTCGCTTAATGCACTTCCTGGTTTGCCTCCCTGCTCAGACCAGGAGGTTGCCGAGTTTGAATCCAATTCCTGAAGACTTGTCTCTTAAAGACATTTTCTCTAAAAATTACTCTCTCTATATATACATTACACTGCCATCTTTTGACCAAAGCACATTTATGCAACTTGTTTTTCCCCCGATCTAAACCAATTGATGGAAACGTCTCTAAATCAATTCAATTATTTATTTTTTTATATTCACTTCAACTTTAATAAAACACAGCTAAAGCCAATGGAGCTGCTCCAGAAACTCTGTCCAAGACCATAGGGATAAAATATAGCAGTTCTGTTTTAAGGTGGATTTTCACTTTATGCAGAGGTATTAGACTTAAATAAACCCAATATTTCATTGAGGAATACCTGTTTATTAGATGTTATACAGCCGTGCTCATACATCTGTCGCCAACACATTCCTGCTTGTGCCGAGGGAACGTTCATAGGAGAATTCATGTAACAAATGCAACCTCTTTCTTTAGCTAAGTTGTTGGAGTTTGAGTGTAAAAGAGCAGTGTTATTATTAGACCACTTTTTGCATGTGTGGTGGCTGTGAATGTGTTAGCCACAGCAGGACAATAAATCACAGTATCACTACACTGGCCTGTGTAATTATCAGCAGTGCAAAACCAAACCAAATGATCATTTATTTACACTATAAATCTGAAAACTTGTAAATGTTGCCGTGGATTTGTATGTCCTTTGTTGTCAAGAAAGCCCAAATTAAAACAAATGTCTACAGTTTCAAAGTCAACAGTGAGAGAGGCAGAGTATCGTATGGTTCAGTGATCTGTGATTACACAGCCTGGCTCGCTCTTTCTTTCTGTAACATGTGCACTCTGCAATCACGCCAGACGTCCCTCTGGTCTGTGCAAAAGCTTTGCAGGAGACAAAGCAGACGAGGAGGCAGCTGCTGCGCTTTTTTTTTCAGACACAGTTATTGATAACCTTTTAGTAAACAGAGCGGCGAGGAGCTCGAATCAAAGATGTTCTGCAAAGTTGGCTGATAGTCGTTACGTTTCGATTTGTCATCTTCCTTTTTTTTACGACAGAAGAAGCTCTGCACGTATGAAAAAAGTACGGCTGTTATAGCTTATCATGTTAGCTTGATAGAAGCAGGGGCGCAGATGGGATTTTTGAACTGGGCGAGTAGTAGTAGGTAATATAAACAACAACCAACATATTTACATACAAGAAGTTTGTACATGAAATTCCCAGTGCAGCCAAACAAATTTACTGACTTGAAGCTGACTCAATGAAGGACCCAAAAACATCTCTCCTCCTTTATTACCCTGAACATACTGCTGGGTGATTTCTAACCCTAACCCTAAGACTATGATGGGGGACCCAAACAAAGTTGCATGCTCCCCCAGAGAACATTTTTGCCCTAAAAGCCTAAATTTGGTGCCTCTCGCACGTTCTAATGCCACTATTCCATCTTAATCATTACATATGTTTAATAAATTATTGTAAAGGAGAATAAGGGTTCTAATATGTTTTATTTAAGGCGTCATATTTTGACAGTCTTTTTGCAAATTCTGTGGTGGATTCTGCCAACACATCCATGTGCTCTTATTTTGAAAGCTACATGTGTTTGCTTTTATTTTGAAGGTTGTAGGTGAAGCCCCAGTTTGACGCTCGTACCACACTTTCCCCGTGGGGGGAACCCAAACAAAGTTGCATGCTTCCTTCAGAGAACATTTTTATCCTAAAAGCCTAAATTTGGTGCCTCTCGCACATCCTAATGCCACTATTCCATCTTAATCATTGCATATTTTTTATGAATTATTGTAAAAGAGAATAAGTTCCTATATGTTTTATTTAAGGCGTCATATTTTGACAGTCTTCTTGCGAATTCTGTGGTGGATTCTGCTAACACATCCATGTGCTCTTATTTTGAAAGCTACATGTGTTTGCTTTTATTTTGAAGGCGGGTCTAACAGGTTCTTACCGTAACACCTTATGGTGTGTTTAATTTACACTGAAAGTCTGAACTTGGAGCTCAGAACAACTTTGAAAATTCTGACATTCATGTAGACCTTGAAGGCACCATTAGCTGCTGGACACTCTATGTGCTGCAATGTAAATAATCTAACTAACGGAACATTAATCCTCTGTTTTACCGGCGATGTTTGTCGCTGAAAGTATGGGGGACGGATCAGGATCTCTATGAATCTGGGGGGACAGCTCTGTTCACTGCAAATGAACAGAACAATACCAGGCGTATCTTAGGATTTGTTGGTAATAACAGGACCACCATGACTCCTACACATCCTATAGGTGCTGTCAGACCGCCACAGCGTTCTTTCATTGTTTGTGTTCACAAGCACGTCAATAATACATTTGTTTGACATGTAATTATGGGGAATGAACAAACCGTCACAGAGCATGGAGCAGGAGCCCGTGACAATTTATAATGTTTCTATTTTCGGTTCCTTTTTTTTTTTTACCGCTGCTGCACGCCAGCCGTCATACAGCCCAGCTTACTTTATTGTCTGCTTCACATCAAAGAATATCATGTACAACAATCTTACAGCCAGAAACTATATCAGATCTCAAATGTTAAAACTAAAAATGAACTCCTTGATGTCTGTTTTATCATGTGACAATGTTTTGGATTAAAATTTTGCTTTACTTCAGAGAAATAATTATATAAAAACCACAAAATCCAACTCAAAACCAAGCAGTAATTGCACTTACCACAGTCTGTTTTGGATATATATACTAATTTAAACATAAAAATAATAGAAATTATACGTTTATCTAAAAGGTAAATTATTATTCTAGATAGTGATGAACTAAAAAAGTGAGATAAAATGATATTAAGACTAAAATATAACATTTCTTTATATTATTAAGTCTAAAATACACAAATATTTGAATAGAGTTGTTAAACACTTTTAAATAAACTGATCGCAAAATCAATTTGAAAATGTTTATTCACTGAAAACAAAATATAAAAGCTGAAAGAAGACAACAACATTACTATTAGAACCTTTTACAGCAAAACCAGAGTGCAGTAACTACATTTTTGGGGTCAAAGGTCAAATAAATCATCATGATTTAATATTAAATCATCAATACTTGTAGAAATAAGTGTCATATCACTTATCGATCTATAACTCTTTTGGCTGGCCAGTTAAAAAAAAAACATTAAATAACTTTAAAGCAGTTTTTCTCATTTGTGTAGTTACTGCAGTTAGACTTTGTAGGGCCGTATATTGTGTAGCCTTATTGTCATAAATAATGTGTAGATTTTCCTTTAGCACATTCAGATAGTGTTGTAAGGTGCCGGATCACTGACCTTATATGGTAATAATAATGTATGATGTGGTGGCAGTTGGAGTATATCCTCAGAAATCTAATTACATTATATAGCAGCTGCTGTGCTTCTCCATACAGAAATATTCAGTCCATGATAGAGAACAGTGTGAATGAGCACGGTCTGCTTTGGATATATATACTAATCTAAACATAAAAATAATAGAAAGTTTATCTGAAAGGGAAATTATTATCTAGATAGTGATGAAGTAAAAGACTAAAATATAACATTGCTGACTAAATGAAGGACCCAAAAAAAAAAAAACCCTGGAGAACATTTTTACCCTAAAAGCCTAAATTTGGTGCCTCTCGCACATTCTAATGCCACTATTCCATCTTAATCATTGCATATTTTAGAGAATTATTGTAAAGGAGAATAAGGGTTCTTATATGTTTTATTTAAGGCGTCTTATTTTGACGGTCTTCTTGTAATTTCTGTGGTGGACTCTGCTAACACATCCATGTGCTCTTATTTTGAAAGCTACATGTGTCTGCTTTTATTTTGAAGGCGGGTCTAACATGTTCTTACCGTAACACCTTATGGTGTGTTATATTAACACTGAAAGTCGGAACTTGGAGCTCAGAACAACGTTGAAAATTCTGACATTCGTGTAGACCTTGAACGCACCATTAGCCACAGGACTCTCTATGTGCTGCAATGTAACTAGTCTAACTAACTTCTACTGTAAATTTAAATGTAAACATCAGCAAAAACTGTAATTTTAAACTGAATAATCACGTTATTTTTAGGGTCATTGTCTCATCATGGTATTTCTCCATTAACTTTACATGAAAATGTTATATTTTTACAGCAAAACTGTGTGTTTCCTACAGTTTATGACAGTAAAAGTAAGAAAAAAATTATGCTATTCTTAGATTTACAGTAAATTAAAAGTGTCTAATACGGTGATGAACAATTTTTTATTTTACGCCCTATTTCTGATGTAATTTCACAGTGTTATTCTGTAATTTCTACAAATATTTTTTACAGTGAACCTCACTTAAAAAAATCCAAACTTTCCCTTTAAAGAAGATCCAAATGACAGGAACAGTGCCAGATCTACAGCGTAGTTTAGGCTTTGGTGTTTTTTTCAGTGAGGATTATTAAAAACCCTTACAGTAAACATAAAACAGAGCAGAACTAACGGCTGCATTCCTTTGTCACCTTGCTTTTTCCATGACAGAAGTGACTAAAGCTGCATGCATGTGTGTGTATACACAGTGTACTAGTTTGTATCAGCTGCATGTCTTAGTCAGCTCTCAATCAGCATCTAATGCTCCTGTAGTCTGTGTGATGTGGCGGCCAGCAGGTCGAGACCCCTCAGAGTAAACTGAAGCAGATGTCAGATGAAGGGAAGAGCCTGCTGTTACATAACCAGGACGCTACCATGCTGATATTCAGTCAAACTGTTCAGAAATAATCATCATAATAACTTTAATTATATAGCACCTTTTTAAAAAACAGCACTCTGCAAAAAAGGTGTTTAGTCTAAAAACCAGATAAAACAGTGAATCTGAGGGAAATGATCTTGCTGCATGGACAGATAATTTACCTTGACAAGATTTATTAAATTAAGATTATTAAATCTAGAAATAAGCATGTTGAACGCTTAAAAATAAGAAATTAACTCTTAACACAAGATAAATTAAAGCTGCAAGCAGCGATGAACTGGCCCGAGCAGAGTGACCTGATGATTATTTGTTTCTTACCAAGATAAAAAAAAAACTTGTTAAAGTGTTAGATAATTTATCTTGTTTTAAGAGTAAATTTCTTATTTTAAGCGTTCAACATGCTTATTTCTAGATTAAACAATCTTAATTTGTTTCTTTTTTGGCCATTTTGTGTCTTTTTTGGTCATTTTGTGTCTATTTTTAGTCATTTTTGTATATTTTTGTGTCTTTTTTTGGTCATTTTATATCTTTTTTTGGTGATGATTTCAAAGTTCTGGAAAAGTACCATGTTGCAGTGCGACACTCCCACATGTATTCTCTTTTTGTGTCTTTTTTAGTCATTTTGAGTCTTTTTTTGGTCATTTTGTGTCTTTTTTAGTCAATTTGTGTCTTTTTTTTGTCATTTTTTGGTCATTTTTGGTCATTTTGTGTCTATTTTTAGTCATTTTGTGTCATTTTTTAGTCATATTGTGTCTTTTTTTGGTGATGATTTCAAAGTTCTGGAAAAAGTCCCATGTTGCATTGCGATGCTGGAAGGTTTGAAGCAAATTCATAAAATGCTTGAATGTAAAACGAAGCACCTGAGGGAGATAATTAACAACAGGGAAGACAAGCAGAAAGTGATTAGGAGCTGAGGAGGAACATCTCATGCTGTGTGTCAGATGCAGGATCTCATGGAGGAACTTCAGATAACAGCAGGGAGGAAAAACACACACAAAGAAAGGAAAAGAGCCACAGACACAAGCAGACCAACAGACATGGGGGAGGCTCTATGTTTATGACCCCGGACTCCCACCTAGACCACTTCTACACACACACACACACACACACACACACACATACACACACATAAGGCAACGTGCGCACACGCTGCGGACCACACACTGGCTTACAGATCTGTTTAAAAGCCAGGAGCTGTGTTTATCATTCCTACATCCTGCTCACAGAAATATGTGTTAGCTTGCAACGTTGTTTTCCCCTGTTTTCTTTATGCTGATGTACATACATATATATATATATATACATACATATATATATACATACATACATACATGCATACATACATACATACAAACATACACTCTAAGAAAAGATTCAGGAGGTTAAAAATGAAGAAAGACGTCTTAACTCAGAAATATATTGATTTTGGATAAGCATTTCTGCCTTAATTTAATTTAGTATTAAGGTAATGAAACTTAATATTGTATTACAATATGTCTGACTTAAGTGAAATAAGTTACTTATACTCAATAAAATTGAGGAAACAATTTGCATGGACTTTGCTGAGTAGAAAGAAAGTAAAATAAAGGAGTTATAGCAGCTTAAATAGAGTAATTTGACCACTTATTAACACTAAAACATTGATATAAAAAATGATAATGAAGCTTGTAGAGGACAAAACAAATCATGTTGGTTGTACTAGACTATTTGAGTTAGTCCAGCTATAAAAGTCTCATGGGAAATACTCAATAATGTCTTAGTTGGAATTACTTAAAAAGATAAATGCAAATTGTTACAACAGTTTTTTTTTTAAATTGAGCCAGTGTCATTTTTTTAGAGTGTACATACATACATACATGTGCTTTTTTTAATTTCAGCATGTAGGTGAAGTCAAACTGTTCTTAATCAAACTACAAGTTACAATAATGAAAGAGCTTTCAACCCTCTGGAGTCCATCTATTTATTGATAATACATGTTTTATTTACAGTAATAGCTTTATTTATATATGATATGTAGACAAGCTGAGAAAGCCAGTTAAAGTGCAATTATAGGAGCTTTCAGTGTGACAGTTATGTTTCTAGACCATTTTTAAAATGTGGATTTCCTTTCTACAATGAAAACTATTACTATTTTTAATTTATATGCAAATAGACTGTTTTGTAGTTTTATTATTTGTTATTTTTTCTGCTGTTTTTGTGTGTATAAATGGTTTAAAAAATCAAACATTTCCATAGAAACCTGTGTCTTTTGCTTGTATTTTCGGTATTGTCGGCAGCTTTATACTTCAATTAAAATAAAATGTAAAATCTGACTGATAGCTAAGTTTGTGTGGAGAAAAAGGAGCCATGCATGTGATGTAAAACAGACTGAAAGATGCTAAACAGACAGAAATTAATGCAGAGGAAGTTGACAAATATGAACCTAAATCTTCTGGACTTCAGAGGTTTTAAGTGGGTTGAATGCTCAGTCTCTTCCTGCTTTTTGTCTGTCCCTTACCTGTCCACATCTCTTCTTTTTACTCTTCCCCTCCTCCTCCTCCTCTTCCTCCTTCGTTCAGTCCTACAGTTAAGACTTCAGCAGAGGAGGACACGAGAGCAGCTGGCAGACCAAGGCATCATGCCTCGTGAGTAACACCTTCTGAAGCTGCCGCACATGCACACACACACACACACACACACACACACACACACACACAAACACACACACACCACACACACACACACTTACATGCCTTTAGACAGAGAGAGGAAACGTGAGAACATATTATCCCTCTATGGTACGCATTATGATACCAGTAAGGAAAAAAAGTGTTTCTTTGTCTTAAAATAGACAAAATAAAAACATAATTTGAAGAATTTTTTAAATAATTTTTTAGAAGTTTTTGGGGCTGTATTTTGTGGTTACAAAACTAACTAAAATTATAAAGAAAATATCCTTCGTTTTCGTCTTTGTCAACTTTTTTCATCCGTAAACCTTTTTGGTTGATATGAAATCTATTTCATCTATCTGGTTTTATGACTTAATAAACTTATTGGTCTGAGCTGGATCAGACAAAGGAAATAAAGGAAACATTTATTGTGACTTTTTTGAATCTCGCACCCAACAAATACCCCATTACAAAACAACTAAAACTAATAAAAACTAAACTAAAACTAAGCATTTTCCAAAAGATAAAAACGAATTAAAACAAGCAAACACACTCTAAAAATCTCTTTAAAAAAGTGTTTCTTTGTCTTAAAATAGACAAAATAAACATAATTTGAAGAATTTTTTAAATATTTTTTGGGAAGTTTATGGGGCTGTATTTTGTGGTTACAAAAATAACTAAAATTATAGTGAAAATGTCCTTCGTTTTCGTCTTTGTCAACTTTTTTCATATAATTATCATTCAACTTTTTAAAAAAATGTATACATAATTTGAACTTAATTTATTTCAGTCGCTTCAACAGGGTACGATAATACATAACATTTTAAAATGAGCTTTTTTAACTGGTTTCATGTCTGAATGTTGCCTTTAGGTAGTGTTGGGACAACGAAGCTTCGTGAAGCATTTTCTTTATTTATGGAGCCCAAGAGATGGCGCTCTTTGTTCAACAAAGGGCTGAAAACACACTCAATCACCATTGATGAAGCTTTTTTTAAAAGCCAAGACCTCCATCTAGTGGGGTCAAAAAATAAAGCAAATGCTTCATGAAGCTTCGTTGTCCCAACACTAGATTCAACCACATTTTAGGGTCTTTCTCATTGGATACTCACATACTACAACTTACTACATACTACTAAGTACTACATACTTTTGGTGTTTTCATCAAGCTTTTCTCCTGCAAATCTTCAAAACAGAAAATAGAAATTAGAAATTCTGAGGGACATCACTTACAGTAACTTCTATCTAAAGTTTGCTAACATTAGCTCGCATTAGCCACTTAGCTTCTGGTTGTACTGAACTGAGAAAGAGTGCATTTGATTGCTTATTCATTTGTGAGATAAATATTTTTCTCTTTATTCCTTCAAATGTTGCAGTGTTGTTTTAAAGTAGTTTTTGGACATACAAGCTTTGTGACACAATAGAAATCTCTCTTTTTGCTCTGTTTTGGTCTCCGCCAACTCCTGAGAAAAATATCTGTCTCTGTAGCTGCCAAATTATCCACTATGCTCTATAGCTAGTTGTGAACTCAGTCTGTTTGGTGCTGGGCAGGTAGTTTACACTGATGGAAATGAAGTAAAACAGTGGTGGAACGAGACCAAAACAAAAAGCTGGAAGATGCTAAAACGCTAAAGCTAACGCTAACAAGGAGTGTGGCTTTAATTCAGTTATTATGAACAGTGAAGAATCTAATATTGTGTGTGTTGACAGTTTTGGAGAGCAACATAGAAGGAAAAGTCCAAACATCCAGCCCAGTGAAATGAAATATGAGTGGTTATTATTATTTTTTCATATTTGCCCTTCAATCGCAGGTCTCTTTGGCTCAATCAGTATTATTGAGAAAAATCTTGGAAGGCAGTGGTGAGAAGCATCATTTCACATGAGTCAGTTAATAGAGTCTGACATATTGCATGTCATGTAGAAAGAAAATAAGAGCTGACTGATTATCTGTTGCAGTTTTAAAATGAGAGAATGAAGTGCTGCTTGTTAACTCTGTCTTTTTGGGCTATTTTGTCCATTTTTGAATCCTTTTCATCCTGCCTGTATTTAAATGCCATGTTGATATATTTTTTCCAGCACAACCTCACCTATATGACCTAATAATAATTTATTTTTTATTCTGACTTACTGGATCAACATTTTGAACCAAAAAGAAACATTTTGTGTCTTTTTTGGTCATTTTGTGTCTTTCTTTTAGTCATTTTGTGTCTTTTCTTGGTCATTTTGTGTCTTTTTTTAGTCATTTTGTGTCTTTTCTTGGTCATTTTGTGTCTTTTTTTTTGCCATTTTGTGTCTTTTTGTGTTTGTTGTTTTATTCATTTTGTGTCTTTTTTTGTCATTTTGTGTCTTTTTTGGTCATTTTGTGTCTTTTGTTGGTCATTTTATGTCTTTTTTTAGTCATTTTGTGTCTTTTGTTGGTCATTTTATGTCTTTTTTTAGTCATTTTGTGTCTTTTTTTGTCATTTTGTGTCTTTTTTTAGTCATTTTGTGTCTTTTTTGTCATTTTGTGTCTTTTTTTAGTCATTTTGTATCTTTTTTTGTCATTTTGTGTCTTTTTTAGTCATTTTGTATCTTTTTTTAGTCATTTTGTGTCTCTTTTTGCTCATTTTGTGTCTTTTTTAGTCCTTTAGTCCATCATAAAATGTGATTTTGAATCTTTTTTTTACTTTCAAAACACTATCATGCTCAATAGAATGTTTTAGATGTTGCAAATGTCAACAAAGGTGTCAAATCTAACATATAAGAGGGTTCCATCCAGTTCTATCATTTTATACTAAATCTATTTGAGCTTGTCTCCAGTTTTACTTGGTATATCATCATCAAACTGAAACTGGCCTCATGGAGTTTACAGCCAGAACTTTAGAGGTAAATTTACAGTAGGGCTCCACGCTGCTTTGTTTTCTAGTCTGGATGTCATGAAGAAGTCTGGATTTGGTGATTTTAGAGACTCCAGAGGGTTAAAGAACAAGAAAAGAAGGGAGGAAGAAGGATGGAGACAGGAAGAGTTCAGCTCAGGAGTCAGATGAACTTCTCTGATGAACTTCTCTCTAGTTTGTACACTTTTTTCCACATGTTACAGTATGTTTCTGATGCACTTTGAACCTGCGTCAGACACATTAAAGGCAGAGAAAGAAGCAGGTAGGAGGAAAAGAAAACAGCGAAGATGACAGATGCTCCACTGAGGATCAGACACAGACTCCAGAGACGTATAAATCCAGAAACAAAGGTAAAGGAAGCAGGTGGATCTATGCAGGCAGACAGACAGACAGGCAGACAGACAGACAGGCAGACAGACAGACAGACAGACAGACAGGCAGCGCAGCAGCCAGCGAGCAGGCAGACAGGTCTCTGAGTGACCGCTGAGGAATGCTCTGGTGCTGGAAGAGGCTCTGGCTCTCAGAAGAAACACATTTACATAGACACAGTACCTGTTTACTGCAGAGAGGCACGCCCAAACACACAAGACATGAGTTCAGTCTGCTCCGGTTCATGTTCCCTCACTGCAGCACTGCTTTGCTTCTTATTTCTACATACGGCTCATATTCATGTTGTTTAGCTGGTAATTACAAAAAAGCAACATTTGAAATAGTCATAAGAAACCAAACGTTTGTTTAAATCAGGGGTCTCAAACTCAAATTACCTGGAGGCTGCTGGAGGCAGTATCGAAATGTATAAAAAGAGACACAAAATTACTAAAAAAAGACATAAAATGACCAAAAAAAGGCACAAAATCACAAAAAAGAAACAAAATTACTGAAAAAACACTAAAAGACCAAAAAAAGACACAAAATTATTTTTAAAAAAGACACAAAATGACCCAAAACAGACACAAAATTACCAAAAAAAGATACAAAATGAAGAGAAAAAACTAAATTACTGAAAAAACACTAAATGAATCACGAAATTATTTTAAAAAGACACAAAATTACTGAAAAAGACACAATTACAAAAAAAGACACAAAATGACAGAAAAAAACGAAATTACTTAAAAAAGACACCGAATTACCAAAAGAAGACACAAAATCACTGAAAAAGACACAAAATTACCAAAAAAAATACACAGAATTACCAAAAAAAGACACAAAATGACAGAACAAAACCTAAATTACTTAAAAAAGACACAAAATGATCAAAAAAAGACACAAAATTACCAAAAAAAAATACACAAAATGACCAAAAAAAAGACACAAAATGACCAAAAAAAGTAATTAAAGGGACCTTCCACACACAACACAGTAAAGTACCATTCATGTAAAACTCACATTAAACTTTCATATCAAGGTGAGGGCCACAAAATATCATCACGAGGGCCGCAATTGGCCCGCGGGCCGTGGGTTTGGCCCCAAGTTTGTTTTCTGAGAGGTTTGGCAGCAGACGGCTCATAAGCTCAGATCTTATCGCTGCGTGATGCTCTCAGGCAGCGCTGTGACGTGGTGGCAGCAGCGTCCCAGAGGACGGGGACGGCTTTGTTGAATGATATCTCTGGCACCGTTTGAGGCTCCAGCCTGCAGATAAACCGCCGGTAAGTGTGCGGGGGAACGGAATCCAGAGGCCCGGCTCAGGCTCTATCACTTTCTAGGAGTCTGTCACAGATAAGGCAGCAACAAGACATGCCATTGGCCGGCCGGGCTGCAAGCTCTTTTTAAAAAAAAAGACATTTCAATTGGCTGTTTATCTCTTGATTGCAGGCGGTGGCACACATGGAAAAGGGCTGCAAGTTAAAAGACTTGCATTTGTTAGTACACACTTTATAACACCCACCCACAAGATGTCTAATCATTCTGTTAACCCTTTGATGCTCAACATATAAACACCTTCTAATGCACAACATGGGTCAAAAATGACCCACATTCATTCCCCATGTTATTTCATGCTGGCTGTGTGTTTGAATATCCTTGTTTTCATTATATCCATTTTTCCTTTCATACTTTTTGAAGAAAAATGAATGAATGAATGAATGGCACTTTATGTGTGGAAGGTCCCTTTTTTAGGTAATTTTGTGTCTTTTTTTGATAATTTTGTGTCTTTTTCAAATAATTTTGTGTTTTTTTAAATAATTTTATGTCTTTTTGGTAATTCTGTGTCTTTTTTTGGTAATTGTGTGTCTTTTTTTGGTAATTCTGTGTCTTTTTTTGGTAATTTTCTGTCTTTTTTGGTAATTTTGGGTCTTTTTTAAATAATTTTGGGTCGTTTTTGATAATTCTGTGTATTTTTGGTCATTTTGTGTCTTTTTTTGGTCATTTTGTGCCTTTTTAAAGTAATTTAGTGTTTTTTCAGTCATTTTGTGTCTTTTTTTGTGGTAATTTTGTGTCTTTTTTTGTCATTTTGTATCTTTTTTTGGTCATTTTGATACTGCCTCCAGCGGCCCCTAGGTAATTTGAGTTTGAGACCCCTGATATAGAATATAAAAACTTAGTCGGGTGACTATGCTGCCCTGTGACATGTCATTAGTCTGTTCATGTTTGTGAAGTGTATTTTGCTTCATTCTTCATCTCTGTTGTCCTGTCCTGCCACCTCTGTCATATTGTTTGTGTGTTTTTATACATTTGGACGGGTTGATGGCAAATCTCGTTGTTCTAGCACTTGTTACCCTGTGCAATGACAGTAAAGGCTTCTGATTCTGGTCTGATTTAGACCCATGATGTGCATCAAAGGGTAAATCAGCAGTATCATTTGTCCTTTAGTCCAAAAAACGAAGAGTTTTCCAGCATGGTGCTGATCTGAGCTGTGGTGCATGTGATCCTTCAGACGCTGCCTGGCTGTGTTATTCCTGCTGAGGAGATGGACACGGCACAGGGTCTGTGTATATATTACCCAGGGAACATCTGGTGTTTATTAGGCTATTGGAGAAGCCGCCCCAGCCTCTCAGGCCTGACTGGCGTGTGGCCTGCATAGGAGCACACTGTCTGCCTGCTCAATACACTGCAAAAAGAGTCAACTTGTATTTTTTGGGCCTAAAACAGTGATTTAAGTTGGTAAAACTTGGAAATATAAATTATTGACATTTAGGGCAATAATGTAAGTTAGCACAACAAAGGAAGCCAGTTGTCTGCTCAAAAACAAGTTGGTGAGTTGTTGTTACTTATATCTTTAAGTTGGGGTTCACAACAAGGGACAATAGTTCTACTAACTCTTATTTCTTTGTTGTGAAATGTGGGAAAGCGGTGAAATTCGGTCATTAGCGAAAGCTAGCGGCTAACTGATGCTAGCAGCTAACTGATGCTAGCGGCTAACTGATGCTAGTGGCGTTTCTCGTTACAGCTACAAGAGTAGCCATTAGCATATCAATGCTAACTCTTATTTCTTTGTTGTGAAATGCGGGAAAGCGGTGAAATTCGGTCATTAGCGAAAGCTAGCGGCTAACTGATGCTAGCGGCTAACTAATGCTAGCGGTTAACTGATGCTATCGGCGCTGCTCGTTACAGCTACAAGAGTAGCCATTAGCGTATCAATGCTAACTCTTATTTCTTTGTTGTGAAATGCGGGAAATCGTTGAAATTCAGTCATTAGCGAAAGCTAGCGTCTAGCTGATGCTAGTGGCCAACTGATGCTAGCGGCTAACTGATGCTAGCGGCTAACTGATGCTAGCGGCGCTGCTTGTTACAGCTACAAGAGTAGCCATTAGCGTATCAATGCTAACTCAAAATTGTGGTGGCAACATTAGCTGACATTTCATAGCGGCGTTACAATCATGCCAGAGAAATTCAGAGTTGGGCAAACTCAAAAACAAAACTAATAAAATATTAAGTTTAATTGTCCAACTTAAAATTTTATCGAAGTTTGTTGCTTTGAAATTTTGAGTTCACCCAACTTTTCTTTTTTTGCAGTGTACACACACACACACACACACACAACCTAATATTTCCTCATAAAGATAATAGGGCTGTAGCTGCAGGTTTACTGCATGCCTTCTTGCATAAAAACACACATTTCCATTACGGCAGCAGCGGTGCTTTAATCCTCTCTGGATGGAAACACAAAGGGAATGACTCCTGCCTAATGCACCATACGTCTTCCCTCTTAGTGTACTGTTTACATTCGACTGATACAGTCAGCAGGTATATGTATTGCAGCAGGTTTAAAGTGCGCCGTATGTTTTAATACTGCTGCTGGAATGTTTAAACGTCTGTAAGCCAGCTCCAGAGCGGGGGATCGTGTTACACGGTGCCCCAGTGGGACCGAGCGGCCACGCTCAGACGCCTTTTAGCCCGTTTGGTTACACAGTTTAAACACACTTAAAGCTCTGTGTGTCCCTGTGATGTCAAATCAGGTCTTAAATCAGGCCGAGCGGCGACAGGTGATGATGTCATCCTGCTGGTGGATGACAGACTGGCAGCTGAGGGAGGGTCCAGGATCTGATCAGACTGATCTGGATCTGATCTGTGGCTTCAGTCCTTCACCGCTGTGTTTACATCCCTTTATCCCTCCTTCATAAGTCCTCCTTCCTTCCTCATCCCCTTCTCTCCTCTTCCCTTTATTTCCTCTCTTTTTTTCCTTTTTACAACAATATTTTTGTACTTTGCTTCAGATGCTTTTTTACAATAATTTCTTGCTGCATTCTCACATCAGTATAAATAATAATTATAACAATAACAATAATAATAATATGATAATAATAATAATAATGATGATAATAATAATAAAATAATAATAATGACAATAATAATGATTAAAAAAACATAAAAATAATAATAATGACAATAATAAAAGTAAAACAATAATAATAATAATGACAATAATAAAAATTTAAAAAATAAAAATGAAATAATAAAAATTATATAATAATATTAATAAAAAATAATGAATAAATAATAAAAATAAAAATAATAATAAAATAATAATACAAAAATAAAAACAATGATGATGATGATAATAATAATAATAACACAAATAATAATGATGATAATAATAATCACATTCATTCCATTTTATTTCAATATCAATTTCTTACTTTCTTTTATTCTAGTCTTTCTCTTCTTTCCTTACTGTTCTGTGTTTTTTTCATTTTTCTTCATCACTCCTTTTTTATTTCAACATATTTTTCTTTCTTCTCACTGATAAACATTCAATAATTCCACGTGTTGCAAATTCACACTCACACAGGCTGTTCTAGTCTTTTATGTCATCTTTCAACCCCATTTTTTCCCATCTTCCTTTGTTGTCTTTCCTCATAGATTTGTTTTTTACAATTTTATTTTTATCTCCCACAGATTTTACTTCTTCTTTTCTGTATTTTATCCATTCTTCATCCACCTTCTTTAAATAACATACTCATCACCGCCACTTCATTTTGATGTTGGAATTATTTTTTTAATGTTTCAATTTTAAAAACATTTTTCATCAGACTGTAACAGGTCCAGCACAAAGCTCAATATCATTCCTTTTATTTTGGCACTTTATTCTGTGTCGTCACTCAAAAATATCCACTAAATGATATTTGACCAAATAAGAGCTGGTGCTCCTTCTGGCCTTCAGATAATTAAAGTGCTGGCTGAGACTTTATTTTTACTGGAGGAACAGAGAGAGATTGTGGAAGGTTGATGATGTCACCACATTTACAGAAATATTAATAACAGAAATATTCATTATTGAAGGCTGAGGAAGTTTCATGTGCAAAACATAGATGAATAATAATATAATAATTCAATATGTATAGTATTATTATTATTTTTATTATATAGAATCATTTTAAATGTATATAAAAAGAATAATAATAATAATAATAATAATCAAAGCACCTGGAATTGTTAGAGTTAATAACTTAATTGGGGCTAAGATAGATAAACCAAAGGAAATAAAGGCAAAATTTATTATGACCTCTTTGAATCTTGCACCCAACACATAGCTCATTAAAAAAAATTAAAAAAAATAATAAGAACTAAACTAAAACTAGCAAACTCACTCTACAAACTAATTAAAACTAACTGAATTAAAAAAAAAAAAAATCACAATGAAGTTAAAACCAAAACTAATGAAAAATCCAAATTCACACACACACACGTTAGTATTGGGCACCATGCTGTGTTTTGGTATATCCGGTCCACCGTGTGTAACTGCTGTGGTCCTGCTGTGTGTTGTGTAGAGCCGGCCTCAGACGGCCCCTCTCTGGAGGCCCAGAGGAGGCTAGAGCGAGCCCGGCTCGCCCAGGACCTGAATGAGAAGCTGGCTCTCAGGCCGGGGCCCCTGGAGCTGCTCCAAAAGAATATCATGCCCCTAGACTCTGACGTCACAATGACAGGTATCAGCAGGAAGATGTGTGTGTGTGTGTGCGTGTATCTGTAACTGTAATCACATCAAAGCATCAAAGGCTTTGCGGTCGACCAATCAGAGCAGAGCAATCAACAGAATTAACAGCTGTAGAATCTTCTGGCACAGTGACAGCAGCCAGAGGTGGACAGACTGGAATTTCTGGCCTCGAACAGAAAGCATTTTTGGCAAAACCATAATACCTATCATTGATCCGACTTCACTTTGAGCGTCCTGAGTTCTTCCTGAACAGCTACATGTGTTTTTTGTGAAGAAAAATGAAGAAATAGCTTTGTACGAGCGATCTGAAAAACTGTTAGAAAACAGTTTTTCTACAGAAATCTTCCTGCGTTTTTAATATGGGAGCCAATTAGGCTGTTGGTGCGTGTTGGTGGCGCATCTGTGCGTCCTACGCCCAAACTATAACTCTGACAGCTTTACCAGAGGATTGTGAGTGAGAAGACTAATTTTCCTACGTTTCTATGTATAAATTATTTCTGTAGAGTGGAATTTGCGGCCTGGAGCGCAGTTTTCAAATTAATTTTTTGACAATTTTTTCTCTCCCTCTACACTCTGGCGATGATGTCACACACTGTGACACGAACATTCCGTGCAATACACACCCATTATAATCTCAGAATTTCTCCAAAAATGATCATGGTCATTGAACAGGGATTGATAAAAAACTATATGACCTATCGAAACGTGGATTAATACACCGATACACAAGACTTGTGTCTACTGTTTACAGTTTAAATGGAGTCTCTAGCTGAAATTATGCCGGAGAAGTAGACGTTTAAAAATCTCCAATTATTGTTCTTTTTTGCTCATTTTTTTCGGCCGTCCAATTCATTTCAATGCAAAACTTTGGGCAGTTTTTCGCGACGTTGAGAAAAGTAATAGCACACCGATCCCGATCAAACCGCACGTTTTGATATATAATTAGCGGGAAAAAATTGCGTCCGGAAGAGGAAGAATAAAAAATCCACAGTATAACAATAGTATGTATGTCCCTACAGCTATTGCTGTATATACATTTACATACACTCACTGTAATTTTTATGTTGAAGTTCTTGCAACCACAGCTGCCGGTATTTTACTGTACTTTTTTACAGTGTAACCTGAACCCTAAAACAAAGTCTGAACACTCCAAAAAGCCTTTAAAGAAGTGAGGACCGGCCGAAATGTCCTCACTTTGCAAAAATGTCCTCACTCTGTTGGTTAAAAACGTGTTCTGGTCCTCACTATGTAGAAAGTACAAAAACACACACACACACACACACACACACACACACACACACACAGAGCTTAACATGCCTGATGCACGCCTTTGTCCTAAATGCCATTTCCTCCCACCTGTTCACATTTAACTGGTTCCCTCTCTGCTGTCACACAGTGACGGGTCACACAGTCAGTACATGCTGTTTCCATGAGTCTTTAAGTCAACTTGATGTCACCGGGAGATTGAGATGGCAGAATTGCAGGAAATCTGCGAGCCGTGTACACGTCCGCTTCTCAAGTGGCTGGTTTCGAAGCTACGGCGGGTCACATAGTTTCCAAAATTACCGGACAGAGGTTGAAACCATCGTTGGGAGTGTTGTGTAAGGCAGTAGTTCTCAACCTGTTGTCTGCAACCCCCACTCACTGAACAGTATCTCACAAGCACAGTTCAGATCACCCAAAAAAGAAACAAAATGACCAAAAAAAGACACAAAATGACAAAAAAAAGACACAAAATGACCAAAAAAGACACAAATTGACCACAAAATGATAAAAAAAAACACACAAAATGACAAAAAAAAACACAAAATGACCAAAACAAGACACAAAACGACCAAAAAAATACACAAAATGACAAAAAAGACATAAAATGACCCAAAAAAGAAACAAAATGACCAAAAAAAGACACAAAATGACTAAAAAAAGACACAAAATGACCAAAAAAGACACAAATTGACCAAAAAAGACACAAATTGACCACAAAATGATAAAAAAACAAACACAAAATGACCAAAAAAGACACAAAATGACAAAAAAATACACAAAATGACAAAAAAAATACACAAAATGACAAAAAAGACACAAAATGACCCAAAAAAGACACAAAATGACCAAAAAAAGACACAAAATGACTAAAAAAAGACACAAAATGACCAAAAAAGACACAAAATGACAAAAAAAACAAAAAAACAAAATAACTAAAACACATGAACACATGAACACTTTAACACAGTGGAGACAGAGCTGACTCCAGGAGCCCTAGGTTGAGAATAGCTGCTGTAAGGGGGACATGGAGCTTTAAGGTTTAAGGTTAATGCTGCAGGAGGAGAACTCAACAGCCTGCTCCTGTCACACAGCGCTGTAGGTGGCTGACTGGAGACAAAAGCATAGACACAGGTACGCCCACACAAGGACCCACTCAGAGAGAAACACACATGTCCACTCTGAAGGAGAGGGTGGGCCCAAATACAGCTGCTGCTCATCTCAATAAAGGCTCCGTCCTCCTGCAGAGGTAGTGTAAACCAGCTGACCGCCTCCTCTACGCAACATGTTTACTGGAAGCTCAAGGGGGCAAACATAAAACTTCTGAAACACCCGAGTCTGAAAAACACGAGGCCAGCTGCCAACAATGATATAGAGAGAGAGAGGAACATGTTGAGGGTCCCAAGACAAACAACACCAGCTTCAAACAGAGCCACATCCACCCGCACTGCTTTCACTCTACGGAGGCTTACAGGGATATTCTGTCTGTTTTAGAGTCCTTTTCATGTCTTTTCGTGTTCACTTTGTGTCTTTTTTGGTAATTTGTGTCTTTTTGTGTCTTTTTTGTGTCATTTTGTGTCTTTTTTTGGTCATTCTGTCTTCTCATTTTGTCTGTTTCTGGTCATTCTGTCTTCTCATTTTGTCTTTTTCTGGTCATGTTGTGTCTTTTTTGTCATTTTGTGTCTTTTTTTGGTCATTTTCTGTCTTTTTGTGTCTTTTTTGGTCATTTTGCGTCTTCTGTGAGGTTTTTTTGGTTATTCTGTCGTCTCATTTTGTGTCTCTTTTGGTCATTTTCTGTCTTTTTTTAGTCATTTTGTGTCTTTTTGTGTCTTTTTTTAGTCATTTTGTGTCGCTTTGTTTCTTTTCTAGTCATTTTGTGTTTTTGTGTCTTTTTTTAGTCATTTTGTGTCGCTTTGTTTCTTTTCTAGTCATTTTGTGTTTTTGTGTCTTTTTTTAGTCATTTTGTGTCGCTTTGTTTCTTTTTTAGTCATTTTGTGTCTTTTTTGGTCATTTTGTGTCTTTTTTTTTGTCATATTGTGTCTTTTTTAGTCCTTTAGTGCAACATAAAATGTGATTTTGAATCTTTTTTTACTTTAAAACACTATCATGCTCACTGAAAAATTATAAATGTTGCAAATGTGAACAAAGGTGTCAAATCTAACATATAAGAGGGTTCCATCCAGTTCTATCATTTGATACTAAATCTATTTGAGCTTGTCTCCAGTTTTACTTGGTATATCATCATCAAACTGAAACTGGCCTCATGGAGTTTACAGCCAGAACTTTAGAGGTAAATTTACAGTAGGGCTCCACGCTGCTTTGTTTTCTTTCTTGTTTTCTTTCTTTGTTTTCTTTGTTCTCTGGATGGAGGCAACAAGTCTGGATTATTTGGAGCTTTTGGAGACTCCACAGGGTTAAATCAAACGCTGGAGGAGGTGCAGGTCTCTGGACAGCTCCACATGCACTTTACTTCACAATATACATTTATAAAGTTTCCGAAGTGCCTCTTTTTAAAGAGATTGAGTCTTTTAATCCTCATGTTTAGACAGCCACACTGGATAGAAGATATTTTCTGGAATATGCGCCCATGTTGTAAAAATGTAAATAACATTCTCTGTGCAGAAAATACAAATAAATACTTTTTCCTGCTCAGAAATTTGGATCACACTGAGGAGGAGCAACAGGAAATAGGTACTGGAAGCAGCGTAAACTTGTTTGCATTTTTTTGGTACCACTTTAAAAAGTGTCCAAAAGGTTTGTTAATTAACAGTTAGTAAATACGACTAACTGACTGGTCTAACTGCAGTAACTAGCAAAAGGTAAAAATGCTTTAAAGTTATTTAATGTTTTTAACTGGCCAGCCAAATGGGTTATAGGTAGATAAGTGATATGACACTTCATTCTACATGTATTGATGTCATTTTTATGCTCAAAAATCATGACGATGTGCAGTAACAACACGTTTTTGCGAAGTGAGGACATTTCAGCTGGTCCTCACTTCTTTAAAGGCTTGTTTGAGAATTCAGACTTTGTTTTAGGGTTAATGTAATATTTTTACAGCAAAATTGTGTGTTTTCTACAGTTTATGACAGTAGAATTAAAAAAAAAAGGAAAAAAAGTTTTATGCTATTCTCTGATTTACAGTAATTAAAAGTATCTACTACGTTGATGTACAATGTTTAATTTAGTCCAATCCAATCCACTTTATTTGTATCGCACATTTAAACAACAAAAACGTCTCCAAAGTGCTGCACATAGAATCAACAATAAAACAAACATTTCCATATAACAATCAGCAATAAATAATAAGTGTATAAATCTAAAATGATGCTATAAATAAAACAATAAAATCAAACAGAAAAACATAGTAAAATAAATTAAAGACATGGCCTATTTCTGATGCAATTTCACAGTGTTTTACTGTCATTTCTACAAACATTTTACAAGAGTGTGTGTGTGTGTGTGTGTGTGTGTGTGTGTGTGTGTTTGTGCGCGTTGCTTCTCGAGGTCACTGAGTTGCACACGATGGTCCTGGTGCTGTGATTGAAACCAGGGTCTGTTCTTGCCTGTCACATGTTTGGATACAAAAAGACAATCTTACACACACACACACACACACACACATACATACACACACACACACACACACACACACACAGACCAACCTTTACCACCTCCCTCTCCTGTCTCTGTCCCTGCAGCTCTGCTAGATAGCCACTCTTAGCTCATCCAATTAAATCCGTGTTCTCTATCAGCTCAGCCAATCAGGAGGCTGCTGGATGTAGAGTGGTGGTGTCAGAGTCTCACCTACGCAGCGTAACACCTCCAGGCTGAGTGTGTTACTAGGTGTCAGTGACAGACAGGCAGTGTGTGCATGCTGCTGCTCACACAGGGAACATACATACAGCGCTGTTCTTTACTAGCTGCAGCACACTGCTGCTGTTAACCCATAGGAACCAATGGTGACACTTTAAATATTCTAGAACAGGGGTCTCAAAGTCAAATAACCCGGGGGCCACTGGAGGGAGTATTAAAAGGACCAAAATTACTAAAAAAAAAAAAAAAAAAATTCACAAAATGACCAAAAAAAAAACTAAATTACTTAAAAAAGACACACAATTAATTAAAAAAGAGACACAAAATGACCAAAAAAAGACACAAAGTTACTAAAAAAAAGGACACAAAATGACCAAAAAAAGACACAGTTACTAAAAAAAAGGACACAAAATGACAGAAAAAAACTAAATTACCTGAAAAAGACACAAAAAAGACACACAATTAATTAAAAAAGAGACACAAAATGACCAAAAAAAGACACAAAGTTACTAAAAAAAAAGGACACAAAATGACAGAAAAAAACTAAATTACTTGAAAAAGACACAAAAAAGACACACAATTAATTAAAAAAGAGACACAAAATGACAGAAAAAAAACTAAATTACTTAAAAAAGACACAAAATTAATTAAAAAAGGGACACAAAATGACCAAAACAAGACACAAAGTGACTAAAAAAAAGGACACAAAATGACAGAAAAAAACTAAATTACTTGAAAAAGACACAAAAAAGACACACAATTAATTAAAAAAGAGACACAAAATGACCAAAAAAAGACACAAAATTACTAAAAAAAAGGACACAAAATGACAGAAAAAAACTAAATTACTTGAAAAAGACACAAAAAAGACACACAATTAATTAAAAAAGAGACACAAAATGACCAAAAAAAGACACAAAGTTACTAAAAAAAAGGACACAAAATGACAGAAAAAAACTAAATTACTTGAAAAAGACACACAATTAATTAAAAAAGAGACACAAAATGACCAAAAAAAGACAAAGTTACTAAAAAAAGGACACAAAATGACAGAAAAAAAACTAAATTACTTAAAAAAGACACACAATTAATTAAAAAAGAGACACAAAATGACCAAAAAAAGACACAGTGACTAAAAAAAAGGACACAAAATGACAGAAAAAAACTAAATTACTTAAAAAAGACACACAATTAATTAAAAAAGAGACACAAAATGACCAAACAAGACACAAAGTTACTAAAAAAAAAGGACACAAAATGACAGAAAAAAACTAAATTACTTAAAAAAGACACACAATTAATTAAAAAAGAGACACAAAATGACCAAAAAAAGACACAAAGTTACAAAAAAAAAGGACACAAAATGACAGAAAAAAACTAAATTACTTGAAAAAGACACAAAAAAGAGACACAATTAATTAAAAAAGAGACACAAAATGACCAAAAAAAGACACAAAGTTACTAAAAAAAAAGGACACAAAATGACAGAAAAAAAACTAAATTACTTAAAAAAGAGACACAATTAATTAAAAAAGAGACACAAAATGACCAAAAAAAGACACAAAGTGACTAAAAAAAAGGACACAAAATGACAGAAAAAAACTAAATTACTTGAAAAAGACACAAAAAAGAGACACAATTAATTAAAAAAGAGACACAAAATGACCAAAAAAAGACACAAAGTTACTAAAAAAAAGGACACAAAATGACAGAAAAAAACTAAATTACTTGAAAAAGACACAAAAAAGACACACAATTAATTAAAAATGAGACACAAAATGATCAAAAAAAGACACAAAGTTACTAAAAAAAAAGACACAAAATGACAGAAAAAAACTAAATTACTTAAAAAAGACACAAAATTACTAAAAAAAGACACAAAATTACTAAAAAAAGACACAAAGTTACTAAAAAAAAGGACACAAAATGACAGAAAAAAACTTAATTACTTGAAAAAGACACAAAAAAACACACAATTAATTAAAAAAGAGACACAAAATGACCAAAACAAGACACAAAGTTACTAAAAAAAAAGGACACAAAATGACAGAAAAAACTAAATTACTTGAAAAAGACACAAAAAAGACACACAATTAATTAAAAAAGAGACACAAAATGACCAAAAAAAGACACAAAGTTACTAAAAAAAACGACACAAAATGACAGAAAAAAAACTAAATTACTTGGAAAAGACACAAAAAAGACACAATTAATTAAAAAAGAGACACAAAATGACCAAAAAAAGACACAAAGTAACTAAAAAAAAGGACACAAAATGACAGAAAAAAAATAAAATTACTTAAAAAAGACACACAATGAATTAAAAAAGAGACACAAAATGACAGAAAAAAGACACAAAGTTACTAAAAAAAGGACACAAAATGACAGAAAAAACCTAAATTACTTGGAAAAGACACAAAAAAGACACACAATTAATTAAAAAAGAGACACAAAACGACCAAAAAAAGAGAAAGTTACTAAAAAAAGGACACAAAATGACAGAAAAAAAACGAAATTACTTAAAAAAGACACAAAATTACTAAAAAAAGACACAAAATGACAAAAAAAAACCCAAACATCATAAATATGTTCTGTGTGGTTCACTTGGCCTGTGATATGTCCCCCATAACTTTCCTTTATGGATAACTGGGTCTGGGTTCTTATTGGTTAATGATGAACCTCCTGAAGGTTTTGTTTTTACCTCATGTAGGAGGACTTGGGTTGGTAGAGAATGTGAAGCACAGGTGAACTTGTGTATTTTGTTAACTTACTGAGCCCCTTAGTTACTGTCTTTTAAAGAAAAAATGTCTTTATTCATACTTTGAGCAAACATATGCATCAGAAGGAAACATCAGAATCATGCACATACACACACAAAGCAGCATCAAAGAGAAAAAGACAACCCAAACTAAACAAATTACACCTTGGTAGTCTGTTATGAACGTTGTCATCAACACTGCATTGCATTGTGGGATATTTTTGCCAGTGTAGTGTCTGTTTCAGTATACTAAATAGCATGTTATTGTGGAATCAGAATCAGAATCAGAAGCCTTTATTGTCATTGCACAGGGTAGTGCAACGAAATTTGCCATCAACCCGTCCAAAACGTATAAAACACACAAACAATATGACAGAGGTGAACAGGACAGGAAGATGTTTTTTCAATTCTAGTTTTCGTTATTTCGTTAGTTTTCGTTAACTGAAATAACAATAAAAACAAGAGTTTTTTAAGAAACGATAACTAACTGAAACTGTATTTTGTGGTTACAAAACGAACTAAAATTATAGTGAAAATGTCCTTCGTTTTCTTCTTTGTCAACTTTTTTTCATACGTAAACCTTTTTGGTTGATATGAAATCTATTTCATCTATCTGGTTTTATGACTTAATAAACTTATTGGGGCTGAGATGGATCAGACAAAGGAAATAAAGGAAACATTTATCGTGACTTTTTTTAATCTGGCACCCAACAAATACCCCATTACAAAAAACAAAAACTAATAAAAACTAAACTAAAACTAGCAAACTCACTCTAAAAACTAATTAAAACGAACTGAATTTGAAAACAAAAATTGACAACTAAATAAATCTAAAACTAATGAAACATCCAAAACTATTATAACCTTGTCAGGAAGAAGCTGGTTGAAAACATATCTTATTGGGCCTTTCATTTAGGGGAAAACCCCTTTTCAAAGGGCCGAGGTGAGGTACCAATGCAGCTGTTTATAGTGTGTTGGAGCAATTTTAACAAAGTGAAAGTCCTGCTTTGCCTTGCTGGTAATCACACCTTGAGCTTGAGCTCTTACTTTCATATTTTTATATTGATGAACAACATCTAACATCTAAACACCTTCAACATGTTTGCTTGGCAGAGAAAACATAGACAGATGATAAACTGATACACATTGTGCTTTAACTTTGTCCCAGTGTACTTGCCGTAGTTGTGAACACAATTAGGGATCGTTAGTTTGGATGTGCTCCGTTTTACCTGCAAATAAATTGGATTAGATCATCTGGAAACACTTCTGGCTCACAACAAAATCAGTTTTTTTGTTATGTCCCTGCATTAACAGATCTCAATCATAAATTGCGTACAGTGTGTACAATGTCATCATAATAAATAGAAATAGAAAGTAAAATAAGGCCCAAATTGTAAGAACCTTAGGCTGGATTCACAAAGCATTCTTAAGAAAGAAATGCCTCTTAAGTGCCACTTTTTTCTTAACTTTGCTCTTAAAACAAAATTGAAGAATAGAAGATTTGGTATTCATGAAGAAATTATGATCTTTTCTTTAGTTTTTTTTCTTAACTATCCTCTAAGATAGAACTTGGGAAACAAATGAGATTCTTGAAAACAAAATTCTTAGATTTCTTCTCATATTTCTTCACAACTTTAAGAGAAACCCTCAGCAGTCTGAAAACAGCTACAGAGAAAAAATAAGTCTTGATTTGTGTTTACTTGAACAAATTTGTACGACATTTATTTGATTTCTTTAATATTAAATCCAGCCTTAGACAATGTGTTCACAAGCTTTGTTCATTGAAGTTGGTCAGAGTTGTTTTTTGTTAATGTATCACGTAAATCTTATTTTGGCAGTTGACATATAATTGAAATGTCGTTTCAGTCTGTGTGACATGTCGGCCTATTCCTAGATTACACTAGAATGTTCTCTTAGTAAATCACTGAGGCAGTTGTTGTATTTGATGCTACTTAATTAATGATCTAGTGATCTTAAATTAAAAATCTAAGAACTTCCTAAATGAGAAAACTAAGAAGTTCCTAAGACATACAGCAATGCTTAAGAAAAAAATGGTGAATAGCATTTAAGAACATTCTTAGGAACGTTTTTTATCTTAAGAACACTTTACAATAACCATCATTCATAAATGGTAAACAGATTAATTATTAATGTTTAATCATCATTTATAAACCGTTTATAGGCCATTTAGAATGGTAAATACATCATTTATTAATGTTTAACTAACTAAATAATTTATAATTTGCAAATAGATGGAATGTTAATGTAAGTTTATCGTTACTTTACCATTAACAAACAATTAAATTATAATTAATTGTTTATTTTTATTTTTAGTTGCACTAATTATACAGTTTTTAACACCATATTAAGTATGTTAATGATTTTGAAAGATTCATATACCTTTAAGAAATTGATTAGAAACACTTAAAGATGAAATATGTATATAGCACTTTGTAAATGGTTAATAACTGGTTTATAAACCATCTATAAACACTATTTAGTTGGTTATTTTGAAGTGTTACCGAACACTTTTGTGAATGGGGCCCCTGGAGTTATCATTTAAAAGTTTCCTCTGTTCTCCTACAGTGAACCATGGCAAGTTCCCGAAGCAGGAGGACTCGTATGCGTTTGAGGAGGACAGCAGCAGTGAGAGTTTGTCTCCAGAGCACCACAGTGACGAGTCTCAGGGCTCGGCCTGCCCTTCATCAGAGGCTGTGGGCAGCACGCCCTCCTCCTCTTCATCACCTGCTGTCACCAGCCCACGACAGGTACAAACACACCTGATCTCCCTCTGTTCTCCTCCATTCTCTTATATAATGCACCTTAACCCTGTGGAGTCTCCAAAAGCTCCAAATAATCCAGACTTGTTGCCTCCATCAGACTAGAAAACAAAGCAGCGTGGAGCCCTACTGTAAATTTACCTCTAAAGTTCTGGCTGTAAACTCCATGAGGCCAGTTTCAGTTTGATGATGATATACCAAGTAAAACTGGAGACAAGCTCAAATAGATTTAGTATCAAACGATAGAACTGGATATGTGCTCTCTTATATGTTAGATTTGACACCTTTGGTCACATTTGCAACATTTAAAATTATTTTATTGAGCATGATAGTGTTTTGAAAGTAAAAAAAAATAATTTCTGATTTAAAATCACATTTTATGATGGACTAAAGGACTAAAAAAGACACAAAATGACCAAAAACAGACAAAATGAATAAAAAAGACAGAAAATGACCAAAAAAGACACAATATGACTAAAAAAAGACAGAAAATGACCAAAAAAAGACACAAAATTACTAAAAGACACAAAATTACTAAAAATAAAGACACATAATGACCAACAAAAGACACAAAATGACCAAAAAAGACACAAAATTACTAAAAACGACACAAAAAGAAACAAAATGACCATCAAAATTACTAAAAAAGACACAAAATGACCAAAAAAGACACAAAATTACTAAAAAAGACACAAAATTACAAAAAAAGACACAAAATGACCAACAAAAAACACAAAATGACCAAAAAAGACACAAAATGACTAAAAAAGACACAAAATGACTAAAAAAAAAAATTTAATTAAAAAAAAGACACAAAATTACTAAAAAAAGACACAAAATGACCAACAAAAGACACAAATTGACCAAAAAAGACACAAAATGTTTCTTTTTGTTTCAAAATGTTGATCCAGTAAGTCAGAATAAAAAATAAATTATTATTAGGTCATATAGGTGAGGTTGTTCTGAAAAAAAAACCAACCCAACATGGCATTTAAATACAGGCAGGATGAAAAGGATTCAAAAATGGACAAAATAGCCCATAAAGCCTCCATAGAGTGGAGAGTAGTTCCCTCTGCTGGGTGTGTTCTGCCCTCTAGTGGTGACGGAGTGAACTGTCCTCAGCCTCCACTGACCGTTGTACACAGTAGATCTGGGCAGGTGTCACATTCCTGCACACGGAGCCACAGCTGCCTCCGTTAACCGCTTCACCACTCGTGATGACCTCATTCCAACGGTCACTTGATTCAAATTCAAGCCACAACAGAGTTGTTTATATCTGTCACAGATCTGTCTCTGAAATGTTCCAACTGAATCACCACACTGCAAAAAAGGTGTGTCTAAAAACCAGATAAAAACAGTAAATCTGAGGGAAATGATCTTGCTGCATGGACAGATAATTTACCTTGACAAGATTTATTAAATTAAGATTATTAAATCTAGAAATAAGCATGTTGAACACTTAAAATAAGAAATTAACTCTTGGCTATTTTGTCAATTTTTTAATCCTTTTCATGTCTTTGAGTGTCTTTGTAAGTCTTTTTTGTGTCTTTTTTTAGTCATTGTTGTGTCTTTTTTTGGTCATTGTTGTGTCTTTTTTTGTCATTTTGTGTCTTTTTTAGTCATTTTGTGTCTTTTTTTTGTCATTTTGTGTCTTTTTTTGGTCATTTTGTGTCTTTTTTTTATTCATTTTGTGTCTTTTTTCTGTCATTAATTAATTAATTAATGTTGAATATGTGTTCCCTAATATAAAATGTGACCACAAAATGTAAATTACAGTGAAACAGGCCCATCACAAGTGCCCAGAAGCAAAGATGCTAATCAGATGACCTGTTCTTTCCACTCAAGAGCTCCAGTACTCAAAGATATTCAGTTTATAATTTATTTTTTAACAGGGGGGTGCAACCCAAGAGCCACCTGATCAAAGCCAGGATGAAAACCTGTCTGGGACCAACAGCAGCCAAGCTACTCCTCCAGTCCCTGTTCCTGCTATTGGCAAGGTTAGCTACACTAAATACACTTACTTTTTCAGTTAACCCTTAACAGGGCACTCATTGAAATACTTGCAAATTCCAAATTTCAACCCTAGAGAATATTGGAGGATATTACATACAGCCAGAATGTCTGACTGTGGCAAATCTGCGCGAAAAAAGTCACAGATTTACGAGAAAAAAGTGTGAAAAAACAACTTTTTTCTCGCAGACTCACCACTTTAAATCTCATAAATCTGTGCATTTTTTTTCTCGTAGAGAGTGTTTTTTTACACATTCTGTGTAATGTGTAAAAAAAAACATACGAACCCAGGGGAGGGGGGTAATATTTTGAGAAAAAAGTTTACAAGATTAAAGTGGCAAATCTACGAGAAAAAATGTGCAGATTTATGAGATTTAAAGTGGTGAATCTGCGAGAGAAAAAAGTTGCTTTTTCCCACTTTTTTTCTCGTAAATCTGAGACTTTTTTCGCGCCGATTTGCCACTTAAAATCTCTTAAATCTGCAACTTTTCTCTTGTAAATTTGCCACTTTAACTCTCTTAAATCTGGAACTTTTTTTCTTGTAGATTTGCCACTTCAAATCTCTTAAATATGCAACTTTTTTCTTGTAGATTTGCCACTTTAAATCTCTTAAATATGCAACTTTTTTCTTGTAGATTTGCCACTTTAAATCTCTTAAATCTGCATCTTTTTTCTTGTAGATTTGCCACTTTAAATCTCTTAAATCTGCATCTTTTTTCTTGTAGATTTGCCACTTTAAATCTCTTAAATCTGCAACTTTTTTCTTGTAGATTTGCCACTTTAAATCTCTTAAATCTGCAACTTTTTTCTTGTAGATTTGCCACTTTAAATCTCTTAAATCTGCATCTTTTTTCTTGTAGATTTGCCACTTTAAATCTCTTAAATATGCAACCTTTTTCTTGTAGATTTGCCACTTTAAATCTCTTAAATCTGCAACTTTTTTCTTGTAGATTTGCCACTTTAAATCTCTTAAATCTGCGACTTTTTTTCTTGTAGATTTGCCACTTTAATCAAGTAAATTTGCAACGTTTTTCTGGAAATATTACGTACAAGTCTTTAAAGATTAACTCTGCTTGTACGACTGTTTCTTGCATATTTTTTTCCCAAAATTTTTCATTTTTACATTGGAGGGTCCAGGTCAATAAAGTTAATATTATTATATTATTATCATACTGATTAGTAGCCTGATCTTTGCTGATTAACTGGAAGAAATCCATGTGGTTCTACGACCAAACAGAGAGACATGGGGACCCAGTTTTTAAGTTACCAAATATAGTTTTTTGCCCGATAAAGGGTTAAATTACTCTCCTTGACTTTATACTTTTCATTTCCAAACGTCTCACCCATTCTTCCTCCTCTGGACAGTCCAAGACTTCAGACAAGAACCGACACAAGAAGCCCAAAGATGTGAAGCCGAAGGTGAAGAAGCTCAAGTACCACCAGTACATTCCTCCGGACCAGAAGGCGGAGAAGTCTCCTCCGCCCATGGACTCGGCCTACGCCCGGCTCCTGCAGCAGCAGCAGCTCTTCCTGCAGCTGCAGATCCTCAGCCAGCAGAAACACGCTCACACACACGCACAGTCACAGCAGCCGCAGCAGCACACACACACTGCACAGAGCCAGGCCGCCCGGGTCCAGAACCAGAACCAGAACCAGGTCCAGGCCCAGCAGCGGCAGCCCTCCTTCAGCTACCAGCCTCATCCGTCCACACACACTCAGAAGTGAGTCACACTCGTGGAAAAATGATAAATATGATTGTTAATCTCAACTGAAGGATCCCTTACTAGCATTTTCTGGAGCTTTCAACCACGTGAATTAAAAATGAGTTTTTAGAGTGAGTTTGCTAGTTTTAAGTAGTTTTTATTTTTTGCAAAATGCTTAGTTTTAGTTTAGTTTTACAAAATACATATTTATTTGACATTAAGTGGCTATATATAGAGATACAATTTCTTATTTTTGAAGTGTTGAGTATCAGGGGATAGGCCTAGATAAGTCTTTTATACTTCAGCCTACTCCCTTTTTTTTCGAACCAAAATGATATAAGGAAATGCTTAGTGAATATTAAGTTAACTGGTTCTTATTTCTATCTTATTACTTAAACGGGGCAGATGCATGTATATGTATAGGGCTTTATATACTGTATGTGTGTAAATGTTTATATGCTTATGTACATCTGTTTAATGGTGCCTATGTGAGTATGTGTATGAATATGTATATGCATCTAGCCTACGCTGTTGTAGTCTATGTTGTTTATTTTTTTTCGGTTCGAAAAGAAGAATTAATAATTAGTTTTAGTTTTGTTGTAATGGGGTATTTGTTGGGTGCCAGATTCAAAAAGGTCATAATAAATGTTTCCTTTATTTCCTATGTCTGATCCATCTCAGCCCCAATAAGTTTATTAAGTCATAAAACCAGATAGATGAAATAGATTTCATATCAACCAAAAAGGTTTATGTGTGAAAAAAGTTGACAAAGACGAAAACGAAGGACATTTTCACTATAATTTTAGTTAGTTTTAGTTAGTTTTGTAACCACAAAATACAGTTTCAGTTAGTTATCGTTTTTAAAAAAAACTCTCGTTTTGTATTTTTATTTCAGTTAACGGAAATGTTTTTTCAATTCTAGTTTTCGTTATTTCTTTAATTTTCGTTAACTATAATAACCTTGATTGCTACCTTACTATGTGACTAATGCACTTCCATTCTCCCCCACTAGAGGAGCCAGTGAGCAGCTAACAGCTTGTAGCTCCAGCGGTCCGTCCAGCCAAGCCAACAGTACCTCCTCCTCCCCGGTCAAGAACACGTACGCCAACCAAAGCAACATTTCACCGGTCAAACCTGGGCCCCTGCCGGCTAACCTGGATGACCTAAAAGTAGGTGTTACAAAGTCAAATGAAAATAAGAAAAATCTACACTGTACTGGAGATAGGCCTGTCACCATAACACATTTTTTACAACGATATATTTTCCCAGAAACTATCACGATTAACGATAGTATCGTTGTATCAGTGTTGTTTTAGATCTATAAAAATAGTTTTAAATAGAATATTCAGCAATAGAATTAAAATGTGGAAAATAAATATTAAAATATCCATCCATGCATGTCCACTTATCCGGGGCCGGGTCGCGGGGGCAGCAGGCAGCTGGAATGCCCTGCTTAAAATATCCTAGATAAATAAAACATAAATAAGCTACAACCAAAACAAATAAAATAGACTTCCGGCTTCTGTTAACACATCCAAACATTGCAATGTGATAATCACTATGTATTATATTGTTTTATAATTAAAATAACATATAATCAGCTGGAATGGCTGCTTGGGTTTTTTTTTTTTCTGGCAATTCGCACTGCCTGTCAAACATTTGCAGCTTTACTTTAAACACAAAAAAAGCACAAAAAGTCACACATATTCTACTGGTCCAAAGTTTTACAACACTCCAACTTTTCTAGAATTTTATTGAAAATTATGCAATTTAATGTCTCAGTGTACTCTGAAATTAATGCACATTTGCAACATTTAAAATTCTTTATTGAGCATGATAGTGTTTTGAAAGTAAAAAAAAGATTCAAAATCTCATTTTATGTTGGAATAAAGGACAAAAAAAAGACAAAATGACCAAAAAAAGACACAAAATGACAAAAAAAAGACACAAAATGACAAAAAAGACACCAAAAGACACAAAATGACTAAAAAAAGACACAAAATGACCAAAAAGAGACACAAAATGACTTACAAAGACATGAAAATAATAAAAAAATGGACAAAATAGCCCAAGACTCCATAGAGTTAAGTTGTTAACCCATTTCTTGTTCCCTGAAAAAGGCCTACTTGTATAATTCTGAAATGTACATTAATTTCCAGTTTTGGTTAACCTTACCTTTTTTTATTTACCTCTGGCAGTTCACCACTTACCTTCGTACCCTTTCAAGCTGTTCATTTGACTTGAACTACTTGAATTTCAATAAAAAACTGGAAAAATTGGGGTGTTCTAAAACATTTGGCGACAATATATTGAGTCCAGAAAAAAACCATCGCGTCCATTTTTATATATTGAACGATAAGTTGATATAGTAATTATTGTGTCAGGCCTAACTGGAGGTACAAAAGACTGCATTCGAGACTAACAGCACATGTTAACAGGTCTTTTTTTGGTTTATAAGGTATCGGAGCTCAGGCAGCACCTGCGTATCCGCGGTATGCCCGTCTCCGGCACCAAGACGGCCCTCATCGAGCGACTCCGACCCTTTAAGGACTCCAACACGGGCTCCTCGCCATCGGGCTCCTCTGACATCACCACAGTGACGTTCCCCGTCACGCCCACAGGATCCCTGTCCTCCTACCAGTCCCCGTCCTCCTCCAGCACCCTGTCCCAGGGAGGCTACTACCACTACCCCAGCACCTCCTCATCTCCTCCCATCTCTCCGGCCTCCTCGGAGCTCTCCCTCAGCGGCTCGCTCCCCGACAGCTTCAGCGACGTGCCCATGTCTTCGCCGACGCAGTTCGCCCTGCAGCCGTCTCCGGCTCAGCTCGGCCTGGAGGACGGCCTCGGAGGAGGGAGGCCGAGGGCGGGGGAGGGGGAGGGGATGGACGGAGTGGAGGCGGAGAAAGACAAGATGCTGGTGGAGAAGCAGAAGGTGATCGAGGAGCTGACGTGGAAGCTGCACCAGGAGCAGAGACAGGTGAGTCAGAGCAGCACAGAGCGACGATGGGATAGTCAGATCTACCAGCCAAGTGATATACAGAGCAGCCAACAGACCAAACACAGGGCAGCAGACAGTAATCATCAGAGCAACCAACAGAGCAACAAAGAATGACCTACAGAGAAGCTAAAAGAGCGACAGACATAAAGACCAAACAAACAAACAGAGCGGTCAACAGGGAAACTGACAGAGCAGAAGACAGTAACCAACAGACCAATAGACAGAACCACAGACAGAGCTATAGACAATGTCTAAGAGAGCGGCTGGCAGAGCGGGAAACTGACAGAACAGCAGGCAGTAACCAACAGAGCAACAGAGAATGACCGACAGAGAAGCTAAAAGAGCGGCTGACAGAGCGGCTGACAGAGCGGCTGACAGAGCGGCTAACAGAGCGGCTAACAGAGCAGTGAACAGAGCGGCTAACAGAGCAGCTAACAGAGCAGCTAACAGAGCGGCTAACAGATTGACAGACAGACCTAGACTGACAGAGTAAACAACAGAGCCACAGACTGTGAGCAAATGGCCAACAGAGCAACTGACAGTGCAACTGACAGAGCATTTCCCAGGACATATATCTAAATATGTTCCTTTTGTCACCATGCATTCTAGGTTGAAGAGCTCAGGATGCAGCTCCACAAGAGGAAGCGTTGCTACGGAGCCACACAGGACAGCATCCCTGCTCCGCCTCTCCCGCCCATGCTCCACCAGCAGACTCCAGCCATGATGGGACAGCACTTCTTTGGGGTGACCATCAAGCAGGAGCCCATGTCCTTGTCCTCCAGCTGCCCCCTGTCCTCCTCCAAACAGCTGAAGGCGTCTCCTGGCAGCTGCATGGAGGAGGTGGGCCGCTGCACCAACCCCTTCTCCCGTCCCGGAGGACCACAGTGTATGGACACGTCCACCGGCAGCCCGTCCACAATGTCTGCCTTCCTCAGTCCCCAGTGTTCACCTCAGGACTCTCCCATTGGAAAGTCTTCTAGCAGCCCCCAGCCTTCTTCTCCCAATAACCCTTACCTGCTATCCCCCCCGCTGGGACGGGACGGCTGCGGTCATTCCCACCCCCAGGGCAACAACAGAGCGCGCAACATGCAGGTAGGACATACTGATATAACACAAACATTTCCAAATATCCCTCTTATTTACTACTCTACTGTTTCATTAGTAGGATTTGTACAATGATGAAATATTCTCTTCGCCAATTCTTCTGGATTAGTGTTGGGACCACGAAGCTTCATGAAGCATTTTCTTTATTTACGGAGCTCGAGAGATGGTTCTTTGTTCAAAAAATGTCTGAAAACACACTCAATTATCATTGCTGAAGCCTTTTTTTAAGCCAAGAACGCCATCTAGTGGGGTCAAAAAATAAAGGAAATGCTTCATAAAGCTTCGTTGTCCCACCACTACTAGGTGTCTACATAAGAGTCACACAAGCCTGTCAGAAGTATCATGAGCATTAATGTTACTTCAAAGTGTCATTAATGTTCATGACACATCCCACGTCATGTTTATGACACGCTCATGTCACTCTTATGTAGACACCTTCAAAATAAAATGTTACCATATCTTGCTTAAGTCACAAAGGCATGTTCAAATAAATTGCCTAAGTCACATTTTATTTATTGACTTAGGCATAATAAATCCACTTAACTCACACACTTGACATAGGCCATTATCTTAAAGGGGTAAAATCACATGATCTGATCAACTGAAGATGTAGGCGATTTTACCATAGGTGGTAATGAGGAGATGATTTAGGCAAAAAACAACAATTTTGACAAAAAATTACATAGGCAATTATTTTAACAGTGTGACGATATGATCTATGTTTTTTTAGACTTTTTGTGCGTGTGTGTGTGTGTATAATGTTTTCTGACATAAGTGGTTCAATTGTACTTTTTCCTGACTCCAGATGCAGAAGAACGGTGGCCAGGCAGTGAACTGTTCTTATCCTTCTGACCAAAGAGGCAATCAGGCCATCTTCCCCAGCTCTCCTGATTGTGGCCACAGCAGCTCCACCAAGGCTGACAACCAGAATATGCAACCAAAGGTAAACATTATGTCAACATAAACACCATTTAAAATGTTTTATGTACTGCGTGTGAATCACCTCACATTCACGTAACCATTTTTCTCTTTTCTATTCATTCGTGATCTGTCTCTAGCCTGTATAATTGTCTTTGTTATGAGATGCATTGTCACTCTTGTCATATGTCCGAGTCCCTCTGTTTCCATCACATATTCTGTCACATGATGGTGACTTTTCCTTTACAAGAACACAACGCCAAACCTTTTTTTTTTAACCCTCTAGATCAGGGGTCTCAAACTCAAATTACCTTGGGCCGCTGGAGGCAGTATCAAAATGACCAAAAAAACCCACAAAATTACTAAAAAAAGACACAAAATGACAGAAAAAAACTAAATTACTGAAAAAAGACACAAAATGACTAAAAAAACACACAAAATTACTGAAAAAACACAAAATTACTTTGAAAAGACACAAAATTACTGAAAAAACACAAAATTACTTTGAAAAGACACAAAATGACCAAAAAAAGACACAAAATTACCCAAAAAATACACAAAATTACTAAAAAAGTTACAAAATTATTAGAAAAAGACACAAAATTACCAAAAACACAAAAAATTACTAAAAAAAAGACTAGATTACTTTAAAAAAGACAAAATGACTAAAAAAAGAAACAAAACGACAATAAAAAACTAGATTACTTTAAAAAAAGACACAAAATGACCAAAAAAAGACACAAAATTACTATTAAAAAAAAGGCACAAAATGACTGAAAAAGACATTAAACTTTCATACCAAGGTGAGGGCCACAAAATTTCGTCACGAGGGCCGCAATTGGCCCACGGGCCGCGAGTTTGAGACCCATGCTCTGGAGTCCATGAAAGCACCGGCACATTTCTTCTTCAGTAGTAGTTAGCTTAGCAAGCTACTTAGCTAAAAAAAATGGATATGGGTCATTTTTGCATTAGAAGAGTAGTGACACAAAAAGTGATTTTATTCAAAAATGAATAAAGGAAAACACAAAATTAGGATGTATGATGATCAAAAACAAACTAATTGAGGAAAACCTGGAATACTGAATGATGAAAATAATTCATTGCAAAGATATAGAACATAAAAACTCATACATATCGGGTCACTTTAGACCCATGTTGTGCATCAAAGGGTTAAAGAACATAATAGCCCAAGATTTCAAAGGGTTAAATGAAATGTTTAATTTGATGACGCCATTCCTACACTGCAAAAAAAGCCAACTTGTATTTTTTGCCTAAAACAGTGATTTAAGTTGGTAAAACTTGGGAATATAAATTATTGACATTTAGGGCAATAATGTAAGTTAGCACAACAAAGGAAGCCAGTTGTCTGCTCAAAAACAAGTTGGTGAGTTGTTGTTACTTATATCTTTAAGTTGGGGTTCACAACAAGGGACAATAGTTCTGATAACTCTTATTTCTTTGTTGTGAAATGCGGGAAAGCGGTGAAATTCGGTCATTAGCGAAAGCTAGCGGCTAACTGATGCTAGCGGCTAACTGATGCTAGCGGCTAACTGATACTAGCGGCACTGCTTGTTACATCTACAAGAGTAGCCATTAGTGTATCAATGCTAACTCAAAATTGTGGTCGCAACATTAGCTGACATTTCATAGCGGCGTTACAATTGTGCCAATTCAGCACATTGCAGAAGTTAGCAGAAGTAAGGATTAAAAGTTATTACAATGTAAAATTAGTAAATTCAAAAATCTGAATTCAGAGTTGAGCAAACTCAAAACTTAAAATATTTAGTTTAATTGTCCAACTTAAAATTGTATCAAAGTTTGTTGCCTTGAAATTTTGAGTTCACCCAACTTTTCTTTTTTTGCAGTGTAATTATTATTTTTTTAACCACAAAGGCCTGATTTCCTCTTTTTTTTTGTTTTTTCAAATCTACAATACACTCACCTTTCGTAAGCTCCCCTTTTTTCTAATGAATGGGCTAATGTCACTTCTCACCTGTCTCATATAGATGTCAGTAGCGCCCTCTCCTCGCCATGTTGGCCAAAAGTGCCAGGCCCCTCCCCCTGCCTTCAGTAGCTCAGATTCAGATGCATCAGACTTAAGACAGCCCCCATGCTATGAGGATGCAGTCAAGCAGGTAAAAAACTGAAATTCATGCTAAATTTCAGTAGATAATGGCTGGCCAGAGATTTTATTTGACCTATCGGCGTTGCTCTAAGTCCATTTTACTTCCTGTCTCCTTTTGTCTCCTTTCAGTCCATCATCTGTTATCGCACCTCTTTTATTCATTCATTCATTCATTCATTCGCTTTGTTTACTGCACTAACTTTTTCCACCCTTTACCAAGTCTGACGCAGATTGCTGTTTTAGTTGTGCAAACGTTTTTTTGAAGGCAGATATAACTTTTAGTAGTTGAGTTTAAGTTGCTACACTGCAAAAAAAAAGTGTGTCTAAAACAAGGTTATAATAGTTTTGGATTTTTTATTAGTTTTTTATTAGTTTTAATGTATTTAATTAATTAATTAGTTTTTATTTTTTGAAAATGCTTAGTTTTAGTTTAGTTTTTATTAGTTTTAGTTTTTTTTGTAATGGGGTATTTGTTTAGTGCAAGATGAATGAAAAATGAAAAAAAAAGAAAAATGTCTCCTTTATTTCCTTTGTCTGATCCATCTCAGCCCCAATAAGTTAATTAAGTCATAAAACCAGATAGATGAAATAGATTTCATATCAACCAAAAAGGTTTACGTATGAAAAAAGTTGACAAAGACGAAAACAAAGGACATTTTCACTATAATTTTAATTAGTTTTACTTAGTTTTGTAACCACAAAACACAGTTTCAGTTAGTTATCGTTTTTTTAAAAACTCTCGTTTTAATTTTTATTTCAAAAGGAAGTTCTTCCTTTTGAATCTGTACACAGGTTAAACCAAGGCTGAACACTGATCACTGAACTTGAAAAATATCAATCAGTGTTTCCCAAACCACAAGATGACGATAATCAAGATAATCTCTTGTTTTTTTCCACAAACCAAAGAGATATTCAGTTTATTGTCATAAAGGAACAAAGAAACCAGAAATATTCACATTGAAGAAGCTGAAACAATTAATTTAACAATCGATTATTGTTTGATTAATCGAATAATTGTTGCAGCTCTACTTCAAGTGTTGGAATTTCAAGAGACTCAACAATCAATCTTTCTTTAGAACCACATACTGCACCTTTACAATAAAAAAACAGTAGTGAAATCCTAATAAAATGTTGTCTAAATGTTAGTTATTTAAAAAAAAAAAATGCTGGCCACCATAATGTCATTGTTACACACAGAAATTGGTACACTGGTATCTATATTCAGTATATACTAAGATAGCTTTGATTTAAGATGCTTCCCCCCATTATAATGGATGTTTATAGAATTTGTTTTGTAGAAAAGGTGCTTTCTTTAAGCTATTTTTTTTTATCTCAATCAATAAACTGGTCTGTCTCCAAGAAAAGTTTGTATTACCAAAACTCTCTTATGTACAGAACCCAACCGTCATGGCTCAAACACTTCAATTCCTGCCATTATCTCAATAAAATGGCCTTTTGTCAAGATAATTCAATTGTTATCGCAGATAATATTGGAAATAAAGTCTTTGAACCGTGTCCGTTTAGGGCTTCCGTAACTATGCAAGTCTTCGTATAGACTGCTTGAAAGCTTGCATACTTTTCATATAAAATCTAATGAAATTGGATGAAACTTTTTTTAATTGTTAAAACATTGTTCAATTGATAAAAAGAATCATTTTTTCTATTACTGTTGCAGCAACTGACCAGAAGTCAGCAGATGGACGAACTTTTGGATGTTCTCATAGAGAGTGGAGGTAAGAGGCTAAATTCCACCAATAGCATTAGCGTAGCTAGCACTGCACATGCATACCGTATTTCCTCAAATAGTAGCCGGGGCTTCTATTAATGAAACATCAGTTTGGGACCCGGCTAATAATAGGGGCAGGCTATTATTTGAAGGAGGCTTTTATTTAAAAAAAAAAGAAAATCAGAGCAGCTCTGAGCGGCACTTTTTAGAGTGTTTTACACAGCGCATTGTAGCCAGTTACCTGGATGTCGGCCATATTGGAAGTACTCGGATGTAAACAAACAATGAACAGCACGCTGAATGTTCATTTTAAGCAGGATTTAAAATGTCTAAACTACTAAAAAGCCCAGAAGAACATGCGTAAACGGCTCGACTTTACAGAGAATGACTAGGACAGCGGGAGAAACAACCATATTCGTGTGGCGAAATTTCAAAATAAAGGTGTTGTGTCGAAATCTGTTACCGTCAAATGATGTTTCCTGAATGGTGTTCTCCGTAGCATCACCTCCGCAGTTGAAGTTAGGATTTAAGTTTAACCCATTTAGGCCTAAAACGCCTGGAAAAAATGCCTGTAAAACCTCTGGGCGATTTTGAAAGAACCCCCTAAAATCTGAAGTTTTTCTGGAAATTCAACAGAAGATTTTTCAGCCTCTGTAGCAGATAGAAATGAAATTCAAAAAGTATTTGAGAGCTTATATCCGTGGCTTTCATGAGCAGTTGAGTTGAGTATTTGTCCAAACCTTCAATAAAGTTTTTTTTAAAAATCAACAAACTCAGCAAATGTTACATTTGACTGAATAAAAATCCTATGCATAATACTAATACATGCCCATTAGCAAGATGCAAACATGATATGACCATTGGAAGAAGTAGACATAGTTCTCATTAGCCTACTGTAATAAAAAATAATAATCATAATAATAATACATTTTATCTATATTGCACTTTTCAAGGTACTCAACGATGCATAAAGTAATATAAGACATAAACAGTCTTGATTTCTTATATCATCATCACAATCAATTAGTGTTATTGTTTTTATCTCCAGATGGCCACAAATCTGTCTGTTCTTCAGTGAAAATATGTCGTCTAAAAACATATTCCTCATCCATAAATCCCGGTCGATTGGTTCCGAGGGTTCAAAGTCCGGATCAGCAATAAAATCATCTACGCTGTTTTCATCTAGATCGCTTCCTTCACTTACTTCTGAGCTCCTCCGCTATAGTCGTCTTCCGCCATGATTTATAAGTTCTGGAAAAGTCCCATGATGCATTGCGACACTCCCACATGTATTCTGAAGCATTTCATTGAACCAAGAGACCGAAAATAGGTGAAAAAAAACTACAAATACTACAAAACGACGTATCCGCTTTCCCGGCTTTAATGGTAGAATAACGCAACAGCGCCCCCGGTTTTAATGGTAGAAATGTGGTAATGCTTTCCCGCCTTAAATGGGCTAAGGTTAGGCCTTGTAGAGAGAACTGTTTGGGATTAAGGTAAACTTGGGGTCATGTTAAGCAACTTAAAGGAGGACTGGTTGGGGTCAGGGGTCAGGTTGGTGCAGGTTAAGGTAAGGGGGACACATATCGACGGGGGAACAGACTTTGACATAACACCGGTAAGACACCCGGCTTATAAAAGAGGCCTGTAGAACCTGATAATGTAATAAATTCCCGATAATGTAATAACCCCGATAATGTAATAAAAATCTTCACTTGAGTCCATTGAAAATGTAATAAAACCTGATAATGTAATAACTTCCCGATAATGTAATAAAGTGCATTTCCCAATAATGTAATACACTTTTTACCAATAATGTAATAAAGTATAACATTAATGGAAGGTTTTTGATCAAATCAAAGATGACGGAAAATCCAATATGGCCGGAAAAAACCCCATTGAGGATGCATTGAGCTGGGATTGGCCCAAGGGTTCCAGTGATACATCCTTTGTGAAAAACGGATGAACGGGTCAAAAGTGAATAAACATTCAACTTTGACCTGTTGGTGGTGCTAGAGCTCTTGAGCTAGAGTTGATACACAGTATCACCACTTGAACCCAAGTAATGGGTGGTCTGCTGTTAAATTATTACAATATTGGGGAATTATTACATTATCAGGAGTTGCGAAATGAAGGCTGACCTGATAATGTAATAACCTTCCATTAATGTTATACTTTATTACATTATTAGTAAAAAAAAAGTGTATTACATTATTGGGAAATGCACTTTATTACATTATCGGGAAGTTATTAGATTATCAGGTTTTATCACATTTTCAATAAACTCAAGTGCAGGTTATTACATTATCGGGGTTATTACATTATCAGGAATTTATTACATTATCAGGTTCTACAGGCCTCTTTTATAAGCCGGGTGTCTTACCTTCATTTCGCAAGTCCTGATAATGTAATAATTCCCCAATATTGTAATAATTTAACAGCAGACCACCCATTACTTGGGTTCAAGTGGTGATATTGTGTAGGCAACTCTAGCTCAAGAGCTCTAGCACCACCAACAGGTCAAAGTTGAATGTTTATTCACTTTTGACCCGTTCATCCATTTTTCACAAATGAGGTATCCATGACAACCGAATGCATTCAGCAGCTTCTTGAAATCTAAAGGTGTTTGGTGTTATACTTTATTACATTATTGGTAAAAAAGTGTATTACATTATTGGGAAATGCACTTTATTACATTATCGGGAATTTATTACATTATCAGGTTCTACTTATTTACTAAAAGTTGTTTTTATACCTGGTTACTAAATGAGGCGGGTCATTAATAGGGGCCCGGCTTTAAATTGAGGAAATACGGTACGTAGTATTGGATTGACATGACACATAATGTGTTGCTCCACCAATATGGGGTCCCAGTACCTGCCGTGACCCTCCCTCCTCTCCTCTTTGTCTTCAAGAGATGCCAGCTAACGCCAGAGAAGAGAGGGAGAGGGCCTCTGTAACCAAAGTTGTGCCTCACATTACTGTGTCCCCAGGGTGTCCTGGTCTCCTCATCCCGAGGTTCCACAGACACTACGAGCACCTGTCCGCCACCCAGCTCCCTTACGACCACTCGGCCAATCACCTCGCCGAGAGCCACCTGGAGAACCTGCTGGGCGTTCCGGTTGGCCGGGGCGTGGAGGTGGCCCTTCTGAAAATGGCGACAGAGGACGGAGGGCAGGAAGACGACGGGAACCGGGATGGCGAAGGGTACGGCAGCCCCAACAACCACCACCGCCACCCTCACCACCCCCAACAGGACAAGCTTCTGGCCAACAGGGATTTGATGGACACTCCTCTGTCCCCCATCAGCACCAAGGTGTCCGGCGTCTCCGAGGTGCAGGGGATGGTCAGCATGACTTTCAGCGAGACGCCGTGGGAGACGATGGAGTGGCTGGACCTGACGCCGCCCAGCTCCGCCACAGCCTTCAGTATCGCTCCGCCCAGTGGGCCCAGTATCTTCAACACAGAGTTCCTGGATGTCACAGACATTAACTTGAACTCTACCATGGACCTTCACCTGGAGCACTGGTGAAAGAAGGCAACACTGCAGCATGCTAACCGTCAAAGCCAAGGTAGCAGCTTTATCAGCTGTGACCAAACCAAAGAACTATTGACTTCTGCCCTTCACAGCTTCAGTCCAAGTGCCAGAATGTGCCTCTTGTTATAACACAGTGGGATGCCACTTAACTCTATGGAGTCTCCAAAAGTGCCAAAGCATCAGACGTAAAAACAAAGCAGACCAAAAGAAGACACAGAAAGACACAAAATGACAACAAAAAAAAAAGACACAAAATGACAACAAAAAAGACACAAATTGAGAAGACAGAATAACCAAAAAAACCCATAGAAGACACAAAATAACTAGAAAAGGCACAACAACAGACACAAAATTACCAAAAAAAGACTAAAAAAAGACACAGAATTACCAAAAAAGACACAAATGACCAAAAAAGACACAAAATGAGAAGACAGAATAACCCAAAAACCCCATAGAAGACACAAAATGACAAAAAAGGCACAACATGACAAAAAAAGACACAAAATAACTGAAAAAGACACAACAACAGACACAAAATTACCAAAAAAGACTCAAAAAAGACACAAATGACCAAAAAAAGACACAAAATGACTAAAAAGACACAAAATAACTAAAAAAGACACAACAGACACGAAATTACCAAAAAAGACTCAAAAAAGACACAAAATTGCCAAAAAAAGACACAAATGACCAAAAAAGACACACAATGACAAAAAAGACACAACAACAGACATGAAATTACCAAAAAAGACACAAAATGACAAAACGACAGACACGAAATTATCAAAAATGACCAAAATAGAGACAAAAGGACTTACAAAGACACGAAAATACATGAAAAGGATTCAAATAGACAATAGACAAACTAGCCCTATAAGACTCCATAGAGTTAAAGTAGACCATTGTCCTCCACTCATAGATGACAGTTTAGTCAGAGGTTGAACCACAGAAATATATTTTGACTGCACTTAAGGGAAAGGAGGTTCTCATCTTGTCATCATAACCCGAATCCAAAGACTCTTGACTGTGTTTTTTGACATAATCTTTGTCCTTTTTTTGGACGACGATGCAAACAAGTGCCAACCAAGTACGACCGTGGTCACGCAAGGATCTCCTAGATAATGGAATACATAATAACAGTGCTTTATACCACTTTATGCAATATCAGTGTTATGCCACCTAGACTTGAAGACACTTTTTGGCAATCATTGTATATTTTCTGTTTGTATTACTGGAAAAAAACAAGAAAAAATGAAAGGAATAACAAAGTGAATTGGATTGCTTAGTACGGCCATTTTTGTAAATATCTTAACTATCTGTACTGACAGAGACACGTAGACGTCTGCATATTTTGTCAGTAGTGTGGAAGAAGATACAAACTACAAATCAAGTGTATTATGTAATCAGTCTATCGATATGATGTAAATATGACAGAATTATCTCACTGTGCACCTCCAACTAAATACACATTTGTCACAGTTTGCTTGAGCTTAGAGTATGTGTGTAGAGATGGTTGTCATCCCTTTGAAGGATCTTTTTTATACAAGTTTGTTTTCACTATTTGGCGTATTTATCGATTAATGTCTTTGAAAAATCTTTGGTCTTATTGGTTTGAATTGGCAGACGAAATGTGCCTTATTTGCTTCAGTTTCCCCTTTACATACACTAAAAGTCAGCAACTCATCAGTTTTTCGGAAAAAATGTTAATGAAAAGTACAACTTCATCTCTATTTTTCTTCCTTTGTCCTTACAAATTTCACCCTTTCTATTCACAGGCCACAATTATTTATTTAGTGTTTTATATTTATCCTGTATTTATAATGACATTCCTTTTATAATACATTGGGGCTCTTTGATTTCATGGAAAAACTGCCATTTTCAACACGGACTATTTTGTCGTAAATTGATTCTCTGAAAAATGTGATACAATGTTAAAGGAGCCACTTCAGAAATCTTTCTTAAATCACTTGTCTTTCAAGAATCCCATGAAATGGACACGTCCATTTTTAAGCACTTGTGAATAGGAAAATGTAATATATTCAGATCTTTACTGTGAATACTTACATAATGTGTACCAGAGCCAGCCTTCACACAGTAATCACACTAATGAGAGAGTTTCAGCTGCACCTTTTAAGTCTTTAGTTTTGGTCAATAGTATTCTTTTTGTAACAAACTTTCTCTCACAGATGAGAAGAACGATAACATGCTCATCACATACCAATGTGTTGTCACGGCAACTGATAACGCCAAACTCTCAGCGTGTGATGCTGACGCACACAGAACTCCTCTGCTTTAGTTTTGGTTTTTGTGTCCCTTTACGTTAGTTACATGCGTATCCATCCATTCTCGTCCGCTTATCCGGGGCCGGGTCGCGGGGGCAGCAAAATAAACATCCTTATTCAAAATACGCAGTTATCCACTTGACTAAGGTTAGGGTAAGAGAACGGGGTTGCGCCTAAAAAACAACGACTTCCACACTGAACTAACTGGACGCAGTCATTTGGATTGACTCCAAATAACAACATTGGCTCTTGGTTTTATACCCGGGACACGAACACCCACAAAACAAGTGTTGGGACAACGAAGCCTCATGAAGCATTTGCTTTATCTTTTTACCCCACTAGATGGCGGTCTTGGCTTTAAAAACAAAGGCTTCAGCAGTGGTGATTAAATGTGTTTTCAGTAGTGTTGGGACAACGAAGCTTCGTGAAGCATTTTCTTTATTTACGGAGCCCAAGAGATGGCGCTCTTTGTTCAACAAAGGGCTGAAAACACACTCAATCACCATTGCTGAAGCCTTTTATTTTAAAGCCAAGACCGCCATCTAGTGGGGTCAAAAAAATGAAGCAGTTAGCCAACAGAGACTAGGTCCAGTTAGCCAAAAGAGACTAACTCCAGTTAGCCAACAGAGACTAGATCCAGTTAGCCAACAGTTGTCCCTTGTGGACGCCATAATGAGTCAGCAGCACCTCCAGCGCTCGCTAATGAACATGTTTATCTTGTTTATTTAATCCAGCACATAACCTGTTCGACATGCCACAACTTGCTTTTACACTTTGGTTTTTGCAAGGATTAAACAAATTAAATGGAATGTGTTAATTTGTGAGCTTGTTTGTCCTGGACGGTGGATTTTACTACCCAGTCAAATAAGCCATCTGCTCGTTTGTTGTGCTAAGCTAATTTAAGCTAAGCTTGCTAAAGAAAGTGGTATCAATCTTGTCATCTAACTATCAAATATACTTCCCAAAATCTCAAATTTTACTTTAAATGCATTGTCCAACACATTTCTTGCATTTACATGTATGCTGTTTGTAATCATGGCTCTCACTGTGTGATTAGACCCCGTTACTTATGAAGAGTTGCACTAGCTACATGTAGGCTATGAATCATCCTGAATACTATTGGACAAAGCTGATATTCTTCACTTCCTGTCTTCTGTTGTAAGGACATCTACTGACCTTTTTCTTTTTTTTTTATCTGGGCTTATTTTGCAGTTATTTTCCCTATCCAGGAAAAAAAAATCTCACCTGACAGAAGTGTCCATGTTGCCTGGCCACTGACTTGCTTTACTATTGAGAAACAAACAGTATTTGCCTGCATCCCTGTATACTACAGAAAGAAGAGCAATAAACGTATCACAGCTAAATCAATTGTGCACTTACTTTTTTTTGTCTAATTCACAAAAAGCACACAATACAGGTGGTCAATATTTTCCATGGGAACTTTATTTGTAACCCTTGATAAAGATACAATATAATATTCATTGCCCATAATATCTTATAATCTAATATGAACATTCTAGTAAATTGCAATTTATACAACATGTACCCTGGAGACTCATGTTCACCAGTGGTAAGTTAGCTTCCTGGAAATGTCCCATGAGACTGTTTGCCGCAATGGCTCCGTCTGTTATTTCACATCACAGAACAGAGCTGACACTAGTGTTGGGACAACGAAGCTTCATGAAGCATTTTCTTTATTTACGGAGCCCAAGAGATGCCGCTCTTTGTTCAACAAAGGGCTGAAAACACACTCAATCACCATTGATGAAGCCTTTTTTTTAAAAAAAAGCCAATACCGCCATCTAGTGGGGTAAAAAAATAAAGGAAATGCTTCATGAAGCTTCGTTGTCCCAACACTAGCTGACACTAGTCTCATTTTAAACTGCATCACCACCAACTCTGCTGTAATGTTTAACCCTCCGCACCCAAAAACCCATTAATGGTGGCCATTTTCCAACATGGCAGACATCTGTAGAGGACTATGCCAATTTTAAATTAAATCTTAAAGGGAAATCATAACAAATTTTACACTTGACATCGATGTAATAGTCATCACATATTAAGGAACACATATTCAACTTTAATTAGTTGCTTATTAGCATGCAAATAAGTAACATATTGGCTCTTTGTTAGTCATTATTAAGTAGGTATTAATGCCTTATTCTGCATGACCTTATTATACAACCAGTAAGACATTAACTAAGAGATTTCCCTCAATGACCTCAGAATTATTGCTTATTAGTAGTAAGTAAGGAAGTTGTTGTATATGAGTTATGATCTTAATATGCTTTACTTTGTATGGACTTTATAAGTCTCTACATAGCGGTGAACGAAACCATGGAAACGGCAAATAGCCACCTTCTCCAGACCTTTGACGTGACTGGTGGCTCCTTTTGGATGATTGGATGAGGATTGGTAGGTTGTAATGTCAATCATTACTCTACAAAGTGGGTCACTTTGTGCCAATGTTAGTCTACCAGTGACCAAGTTTGTAGAGTAATGATTGACATTAAAATCTCCAATTTACTTACTACTAATTAGCAATAATTCTGAGGTTATTGAGGGAAAACTCTTAGTTAATGTCTTACTGGTTGTATAATAAGGCCATGCAGAATAAGGCATTAATAACTACTTAATAATGACTAATTAAGAGACAATATGTTACTTGTTTGCATGCTAGTAAGAAACTAATTAATGTTGAACACGTGTTCCCAAATATAAAGTGTTACCCAGGTGTACTACTCAGCCTCTGGAAATAGAACGTCTACTGTGGTTCTTTTTGGTTTGGAAGCTTCTCCTATAAGAACGACTAACAAACAATCAGGATATATCAGCCTTTGCTGCATCAGTTTGACCATTCTTTGTTTAATCTGCCATACTTTATGAAAGTATCATATGTGGGAAAAATCACTGGAGTGGCCCTTTAAGCATGGCACTGACTTTAATGATATTAAACTAGATTTAATAGAGTTGTGCTAAAAAGCCACTGTATGCAGCACTGTTGATCAATGTTGGAAACAAATGTATTTTCACATTAAAGCTAAAAGTGTGTCATTAAAAGTAATATCCCAACACTTATAAAGTCATCCAATCAGCTGATTTCAGTCAGTCTATACTGTCCTACAAAGTCTAACTGCAGTAACTACAGTTTTGGTCGAAATTGAGCTATAACAAAAAATGTACTCCTTGATGTCTGTTTTATCTTGTGACAAAGTTTTAGATTTTAATTTTGGTTTATTTCAGAGAAATAATTGGATAAAAATTGCAGTAACTACAAAATCCAACTCAAAACCAAAGCAGTAATTGCACTTACCACGTTCTGCTTTGGATATATATACGAATTTAAACATAAAAATAATAGAAATTATAAGTTTATTTGAAATGGAAATTATTATCTAGATAGTGATCAAGTAAATAAAGTGAGATAAAATGATATCAAGACTAAAATATAACATTTCTTTATAATATTGAGTCTAAAATACACAAATCTTTGAATAGAGTTGTTAAACACTTTTAAACAAAATCAATTTGAAAATATTTATTCACTGAAAACAAAATACAAAAGCTGAAAGAAGACAACAACATTGTTACTGCACTCTGTTTATGCATTACAATTAGAATATTTTACAGCAAAACCAGTGTGCAGTAACTACATTTTTGGGGTCAAAGGTCAAATAAATCATCATGATTTTTGAGCGTAAAAATTACATCATCAATACATGTAGAAATAAGTCTCATATCACTTATCTACATATAACCCATTTGGCTGGCCAGTTAAAAAAACATTTAAAAAAACAAACTTTAAAGCAGATTTTCTCAGTTTTACCTTTTGCGTATTTACTGCAGTTAGACTTTGTAGGGCAGTATACCTCTTAACTTATTATTGTATAGGCTATGAATATGAATTTACTTTACATTATTAGTATTTGCTGGGTTAAAAGATATGGCTGGCTGGCAATGTTACATAAACGGGACTGTATATATACATAATGCCTTCCTTATCCTTTCAAGTCATTTATACTCGTCTCTACAGTGTCCCAGTTTTGAAGGACCACCATCCATACAGACAGACAGTTTGGTTAACTAGCAAACTTCCACCCTTGTGGCAGCCGTGGCTTTCTAAGAGGGAATGTTACCATCCCTGTCCTGGGATGGTAACCTGTAGGACATCTATGGGCTGAAATATGTGCCACCAGGAACTGAATTTGAATCACATAATTTGAATTTGTATTGTTCAATTTGAATCATTGCATTGAAAAACTGTAATTTGAAATTTAATGTATTAGTTTGGAACTGAACATTCTTTGAAGAAGTTAGACAGGCTTGACCGTGGATGAGGCTGGAAGGGAACGGAGGTGCTGATTGGCCGAAGAGTCGCTATGGCAACCGGGTGGCAACAAATGTTACGAAAGAAAACGGAAGTGCTGATTGGCCGAAAAGGCGCTATGGCAACCGGGTGGCAACAAATGTTACGAAAGAAAACAGAGGTGCTGATTGGCCGAAGAGGCCTAATTGCAACCGGGTGTTTTTTTTTGTAACATTTGTTGCCACCTGGTTGCCATAGCGCCTCTTCGGCCAATCAGCACCTCCGTTTTCTTTCGTAACATTTGTTGCCACTCGCCACGAAACGGAGGAAGAAGTTAGACTGGCTTGACCGTGGATGAGGCTGGAACGGAACGGAGGTGCTGATTGGCCGAAGAGGCGCTATGGCAACCGGGTGGCAACAAATGTTACTTCAAAAAAACGGAGGTGCTGATTGGCCGAAGAGGCGCTCTGCATATCTTCGTCGCAGAAAATTGAATTTGAATTGTGAGAACTGAATGTTAAGTTCCAAAGTAATAAATTTAATTTCAAATTACAATTCAGATTGAGTTTTTCAATGCAATGATTGAAATTGAACAATACAAATGCAACTTATGTGATTCAAATTCAGTTTTTGAATGCAATTATTCAAGTTAAGCAATTTAAATTCAACTATAAATAATTCAAATTCAGTTTCTGGTGGCACATATTTCAGCACATAGACATCAGCGCTGCTGGAGGAGAACAGGCGAGGGAACACGTTCTCGACTATTGAGATTCATCCCGAGTATAATAAATGGTTTGGCTTTGGGAAACATTCGATCATCAGTGCAAGTCAGAGAGACATGCCGAGTCAGGGAGGAACATGCTGAGTCCATCTTTAGGACCTTTAGGGTCAAAGAGCAGTTACCGTGTGAGGACCGACCTCCTCCTCTCCTGACTGTTGTGTGGTTGGTACACCAGTGGACATTATGTCATTTAGCAGCATTTATGGGTGTGTTTTGTTTTATTTTTCGACAGGAAACCCTTGCCAGGACTTTTAACTACTGTTTGCCATAATATGGCAGCATGGTGGATCTGTGATCAGTGTGGATGAGTAGTTTAGCTGTACAGTGCTATGGCACACTGCAAAAAAAGTGTTTAAAAACAAGATAAAAACACTAAATCTGAGGGAAATGATCTTGCTGCATGGACAGATAATTTCACTTGACAAGATTTCTTAAATTAAGATTATTGAATCTAGAAATAAGCATGTTATATATACGCTTAAAATAAGAAATTAACTCTTAAAACAAGATTTTAAAAACTTAAGATTTAGAAGTGTTAGATAATTTATCTTGTTTTAAGAGTTACTTTCTTATTTTAATTGTTCAACATGCTTATTTCTAGATTTAACAATCTTAATTTAAGAAATCTTGTCAAGTGAAATTATCTGTCCATGCAGCAAGATCATTTCTCTCAGATTTACTGTTTTTATCTTGTTTTTAGACACAGTTTTTTTTGCAGTGCAGGCTGCTGAGGAGCATTAGGACTCATTCTCTAACTGCAACACACAGACATACACGGAGATCTTGTCACTGTTTGATTTGATCATCTCTGTGTTCAGTAATGCGCCCTAACTGTCCAGCAGGACGTGCCGGGAACAGCAGATTACATATACTATATACATACACATTTACATCAGTGGACATAACGTCCTAAAGTAACTTTACATCAGGCAATGAAGCATTGAACTGACTCCAGTTTGTGCATCTTCGGTACTGTCACTGTGTTTGAGTGACAGAGCCAAACATCCATTCAAAAAAGGCTTCACTTCCAACACTTCTAATGCTATCATTTATTTTCAGTCTACTGGAATTAACTGCTGGTGTTAAATTGTTTTTTTAACTAACTGAGCAGTGGATAAAATATTGATCCACGTGAACATAAGAGGCTTTAAGCAACTTCAGAACAACAAAAAGTCTCTGTAAACATTCTGTACGTTTACATGACACTTGAAAAAAATGAATTATTGCCTTAATCCGACTATAACTGGACAACTGAAGTGCATGTAAACGTGTTAGTCCGACTGATGTTGGAGTTCTCCAACTCCGATTAGGACACCCCGATAATGTGATTGGAATTGGATTTTCGCCGGCATGTATGACAAGACAACATATGTGCGCATTCTCCCATGCTCCACTCCCGCGCTGGTGTATGACCCCGGAACAAAAACATCCAAGAAAGCCAGTCGCATTAGCAGGTCGCATTAGCCGGTGGCACATTCGCCGGTCACATTAGCCGGTTGCACATTAGCCGGTCCCACATTAGCTGGTCGCATTAGCCGGTCGCACATTAGCCGGTCAAATGAGCCGGTTGCACATTAGCCGGTCGAATTAGCTGGTCACCCATTAGCCGGTCGAATTAGCTGGTCACCCATTAGCCGGTCGCATGAGCCGGTCGCACATTAGCTGGTCGAATTAGCCGGTCACACACTTGCTGGTCGCACATTTGCCGGTCTTAACCGGTCGCATTAGCTGGTCACATTAGCCGGTCACATTAGCCGGTTGCTGGTCAGTAGCGACGGCACAAAGTGTAGAACTAAGGTCAACCGGAAAGGGCGCAATATTAACCCGCTGAAAAGACTAAACTCGGACAAGGACAGAGTTACTATTAGACGGCAATATTGATTTTAAAGCATAGCTCAATTAAACTGTGCATGTAAACGCACTGAGAGTTCCTTTTAGAAAACCAGACGCTTGGCTCTGTGACTGAAACATAATGCTAATACATAAAAAAGGTACAAACTGTTGCCAACATTGGATGTGAGAAACGTAGATGTCCCAATCACGTCAGGGACAAACTCTCACAGATTGCATATTGACAAAAGAAAAGCCATGCTACCGAATCCATGAACACTTGAGCATCCGCATTCATTTATCATGAGTGAACAAAACTGCATGGTGCTTGTGTGTGTGTGTGAGTGTGTGTGCGTGTGTGAGTGTGTGTTTAAACAGTAGGTCTACCAGCATTCATCTGTACATGCCAACAATTCAAATGCATACATACAGTTCACAATGTATAAATCCAATAGGTGGCTGTTTGTTCATACATCATGAGAGTCACTGTTCAACATTTTATTTGGTAGATTCTGTATTTGTGTATAACCACTTCAAGTATATACTTTCTATATACCATATGTATACTCTATTCATTTCCCCCCCACATGAAAAGATGCATTGCATTTCATGAAGACAATGTCTCCACGTTTTCCTGGCTGAAGATGGGTGATTTTAGATTTACTTTAAAATGAGGTGGAAGGGTTTGCTTTACAATATTCGTCTCATTGCACCATTAGTTCCTTTGTTCTTTGGAACGTGTGAATAAACAGGTGATCCTACTCAACTCTTACATTTCAAGCGTTGCATCACAGAGCTTCGTGTCCCCCCCCCCCCCAGTTTAACTCCATCAGTCCACGTACATGGGGGAGATGGGAGAGGTGGGGAACTGATCCAGGATGCGACATACGTAACTGGCAACGTCCACAAAACGCTCTTCATACATCAGAATGAAGGCATGTTTCTGGAGAAGAGACACAGTGAGCAGAGAAGAAGGTTTTTGAATTCATTTTTCTAAATATCATTATTTACGTAGGACGTGTTTCGGCATTGCACTGTTTCCGATCGGACGCCTTTTAGGGGAGCTCCGCCCCCTTTAATGGAGCCCCGCCCCCTTTTAAGGGGAGACCCACCCCTTTTAGTGATTGTGTGATAGGCCTACACCTGGTCAGTAACACAATTCACTCTGGATTTCCACCCTGACTCATCTCATCTGGAAGTCTATTTAGCCTACCTATCTTTAGGAGTTTTAAAGTGGCTACAAGGTTCCATTTTCCACTAATATTCAAATAGTTTCCAGTGAATATCAATGTTCAATGTGTATGTGCTGGATGGTGTGGTACCTTATGAAAAGTAAGTGTTTTATGGAGTTGCAGACGTTGTAGTGGTCTGCATGTAATGTGCAAATTCTGTTATTAGCGATTAGCATGCTAAGCGGAGATTTAGCTTCATTCACTTCTTATGTTGCATTACTATGTAATTCAGGGATGACATTCATGTTGCTTAGCGTAATGCCCATAATCATTTGATATGAGATATTTACATGCAATATAGTATATCAGCTAATTGGGTTCATGTTACTGTACTTTTAGTGCAGCATACTGCGTAATGTGCTAGCTCACCATTAGCATGCTAAGCTAAGCTAAGATTTAAGCCCTTTCTTCCGCATCAGTTTGATCCATTGAAAACAGTAAAAACAAAACTTTATTAACTGACAGCTAAGCATAATACAGACGGAAAGATACTTCCTATGGGCACTGAACATTCTTAGGAACATCCTATTTTTTTTCTTAAGCATTTTCTTAAGTTTTATGTTAAGAACACTTTTGTGAATCCGGCCCCAGCTCTTTAACTTGTACCTTTATGTACGGTATCAAACGGTTTTACATCTCCATAATACACACACATAGTACACACTTCATTTAACAGCTTACTTTTAAATTGAAGATCATGTGTTAAGAACATGTGCTGGTGCTTATTTGTGAGATGAGTAAAAAGTGAAGAACTTACGAGAAGCTCCTTGTACTTTGGCCGTTTTGATTCATCCTTTGTAAGGCTGGACACAAAGAGAATAACAAATCTCCATCAGTACAACTCTGCTCCAGTATTCTGCCCTACAAAGTCTAACTGCAGTAACTACACAAAGGGTAAAACTGAGAAAAACTGCTTTAAAGTTTTTTTTAACGTGCACTGCAAAAAAGGTGTGTCTAAAAACAAGATAAAAACATGGACAGATAATTTCACTTGACAAGATTTCTTAAATTAAGATTATTAAATCTAGAAATAAGCATGTTGAACGCTTAAAATAAGAAATGAACTATTGAAACAAGAAAAATTAAAGCTTAAAGCAAATTATTTGTTTCTTACCAAGATAAAAAAAACTTTAGATTTAGAAGTGTTAATAATTTTTTGTATGTTTTTTAAATAATTTTGTGTCTTTTTAAAAAATAATAATTGTGTGTCTTTTTTTAAATAATTTTGTGTCTTTTTTGGTCATTTTGTTTCTTTTTTAAGTATTTTTTTTTCTGTCATTTTGTGTCATGTTTTTTGGATTTTGTGTCTTTTTTTGGTCGTTTTTTTTAAAGTAATTTAGTTTTTTCTGTCATTTTGTGTATTTTTTAGTCATTTTGTGTCTTTTTTGGTCATTTTGTGTCATTTTTTGGTTATTTTGTGTCTTTTTTAAGTAATTTAGTTTTTTTCTGTCATTTTGTGTATTTTTTAGTAATTTTGTGTCTTTTTTTGGTCATTTTGATACTGCCTCCAGCGGTCCCCAGGTAATTTGAGTTTGAGACCCCTGTTTTAGATCATTTATCTTGTTTTAAGAGTTAATTTCTTATTTTAAGCGTTCAACATGCTTATTTCTAGATTTAACAATCTTAATTTAAGAAATCTTGTCAAATGAAATTATTTGTCCATGCAGCAAGATCATTTCCCTCAGATTTAGTGTTTTTATCTTGTTTTTAGAGTAAAGAAAGAAGTGCTTACCATAGGTTGACAAAGTTGATGAACTTGGGGGAGAACTGCCTCTCCTCTGAGTTGCTGAGGTGAGGAGGTTCACCTTTCACCACTTGTGTCAGCTGGTCGAAGACGCTGTTCCACTTTGGGTACGGGAACCTTCCTGTGGCCAGCTCGTACTGAAAGCACACACCAAGGTTTCTACTGCAACAGCTCTGTCCACTCACACTTTGTCAGACAAAACATGTTCATGTGTCTTACCAGGGTGATCCCCAAGCTCCACACGTCAGAGCGCACATCGTAGCCTTGTCTGGAAGCACTGGGGTCTATCCTCTCAGGCTGCAACACACACAGGACACACACACTCTGCATATCTGTCTTTTTTTTATTGAATTCCTTTAAACACCATGATGTCCAGAAAGAGATAAATCACTTCCCTCAATGTGTTTTTTTTCGTCACTCAGAACGTTTACATGAAACTTGAAAAAAACTAATTATTGCCTTAATCCGACTATAACTGGACAACTGAAGTGCATGTAAACGAGTTAGTCCGACTGATGTCGGAGTTCTCCAACTCTGATTAGGACACCCAGATAATGTGATTGGAATTGGATTTTTGCCGGCATGTATGACAAGACAACGCATGTGCACATGCTTCGTATGCTCCACCCCCACGCTGGCGTATGACCCCCAGAAGAAAAACAGCTAGAAAGCCAGTCACGTTAGCTGGTCGCACAATAGCCGGTCACGTTAGCCGGTCACATTAGCCGGTCGCACATTAGCCAGTCACATTAGCCGTAACATTAGCCAGTCACATTAGCCGTAACATTAGCCAGTCACATTAGCCGGTCACATTAGCCAGTCACGTTAGCCAGTCACGTTAGCCGTTCACGTTAGCCGGTCACATTAGCCGGTCACATTAGCCAGTCACATTAGCCGGTAACATTAGCCAGTCACATTAGCCTGTCACATTAGCCAGTCACGTTAGCTGGTCACATTAGCTGGTCACATTAGCCAGTCGCGTTAGCCGGTCGCACATTAGCCAGTCACATTAGCCGGTCACGTTAGCCGGTCACGTTAGCTGGTCGCACATTAGCCCATATTTATATCTATGCATTAGCCGGTCGCCGGTCAGCAGCGACGGCACAAAGTGTCGAACTGAGGTCAACAGAAAGGGCCCATATTAACCCGCTGAAACGACACATATCGCCAGTTAGTGTTGAGGAGGAGGACACGTTACCGTCAGTTATTCGATTTCCTCAGTGCATGTAAACGGGGACAAGGACAGAAGTCCTATAAGATGCCAATATCGATTTTTAAACATAGCTCGATTAAACTGTGCATGTAAACCTTGTGTGAGATACTTACTGCCATGTAAGGTCTGCAGCCTGCGTCTCTGGTCTTGGCTATGGAGTCCACCAGCTGACCACTGATGCCGAAGTCACACAGCTTGATATTACCCGTTCGGTCCATTAGAATGTTGGAAGGTTTGATGTCTGAAGTGACAGAAACAGAATTGATCCAAGGCTTTGAATGGAAGTAACAACAGAAATGTTTTCATAACAGCCAATATGATGATGAATACAAAAGGTGTAAAAAACATGAACATCTTTTTACTTTCATCTCTTTTTTTTTTTTTTAGAAAATAAGAAAAAGACTTACCTCTGTGAATTATTTTCAAGTTTTCTTTTAAGTGGTTCAGTGCTTTAACGGTCTGTTGAAGACAAAATAAAACACGACATGCATGACGTGAAATCAGAAGAATAAATAAAAAAGGTGAACGGTCTACTCACAGCTAATGTTATTTTGCCTAATATTTCCTCTGGAATGACGTCATCTAATGCACAATATACATATTTGTAGAATTTGTCTAATGAGGTAGCCATAAGTTCCATACAGATCCAACAGTCCCCCTGAAACAAAGAGGAAAAGGATCCATCAGATCTGGTGAAAATATCACATTGTGCAGAATAAACGGTGAAGATAAAGTGAGGTGAAGTGTTGTGTTTGAGTGAGACCTCTCTGAAGAGAGCTCCGTAGAACTGAACGATGTAGGGACAGTCACTACTCCTCATCACCACGTCCAGGTCCATCAGCAGCTGCTTCTGCTCCTTCTCATCCACAGTGGAGCGAATCCTCTAAAAGACACAAACACACATTTGATTTACTGCTGATGAAACAGCAAACCAGGGGCCTCAAACTCAAATTACCTGGGGCCCACTGAAGGCAGTATCAAAATGACCAAAAAAAAGACACAAAATGACAAAAAAAAAGACATAAAATGACAAAAAAGGCACAAAATGACTGAAAAAACACTAAATTACTTTTTAAAGAAACACAAAATGACCCCAAAAAATACATAAAATTATTAGAAAAAGACACAAAATGACATAAAAAACTAAACTACTTAAAAAAGACACAAAATGACCAAAAAAAGACACAAAATTACAAAAAAAAAGACACAAAATGACAAAAGACACAAAAATTACTAAAAAAAAAGACACAAAATGACCGAAAAAAAAATAAATTACTTAAAAAAGACACAAAATGACCAAAAAAAGACAAAAACAATTGACCCAAGGGGCCGCAAGTTTGAGACATGTAGCTTTCAAAATAAGAGCACATGCATGTGTTAGCAGAATCCACCACAGAATTTGCAAGAAGGCTGTCAAAATATGACGCCTTGAATAAAACATAGAAGAACCCTTATTCTCCTTTACAATAATTCATTAAAAATATGCAATGATTAAGATGGAATAGTGGCATTAGAATGTGCGAGAGGCACCAAATTTCGGCTTTTAGGGCAAAAATGTTCTCCGGGGGAACATGCTCTGCTCCCCATAATAGTCTCAGAAAATCCTGTGGGAAACACTGGTTCTAAAGGCTTGACAGACTGGACAGCAGCTCACCTTGACAGCCATGATCTGGCCCGTGGGTTTGTGGACCATCTTGTTAACGGAGCCATAAGCCCCGCGACCGATCTCCCCGAGGTCTCTCAGATCTTCTGCCGTGAAGTCACAATGCTGCTCCGGAGAGATCTTCAGCTTCCCCGACGACTCGATACTGTGTGTCCGCAGACGCTCTCTGGAGGAGCACAGAGGAGGGAGGAGCCAGGACAGGAACATGTGTTATACACTCACATGGATATGATCAATATTTAATCAGGAATCCCCAAGTTTCTGTGACTGTCAAACTATAAAGGGATGTTAACGACATGGCCATTTATTTTTGTTGCTATCCACAGTTGTTTCATTTGGCTAACTACTTTTTGTCAACTTTACAACTTCCATGTTCCTACCAGGCGGCAACCTCCGAGTGCGAGCAGGGAGGCAAACCAGGAAGTGCCTTAAGCTGCATTCTACCGAAAATTCCAGCAGGGGGCGCTAAGTTTGGCTGCAAAAACATTTATGTCCATTCATTTCAATGCAAAATGAGAAAACTTCTCACTTGATTTATTACCTCAGAATGTTTTTTAACACTATGGTCTCAATCACTAGTAAAAAATCTTCTTCAAGACAATTTAGAGTTTTAATAATGGCCCCATTTAGAAGAAAATAGAAGATAAAGAATCGTATGATTTGGGGCTGGGCTACCTTTGATTGACAGGTCACTAACAAGGCGAGCCGTCATCAGGAGAGAAGCAGAACAATGCGTATCCACGGCAACGTGTCAATTAAGTTATATATAACATTATAAAAAAAGGACGTTTTAGCGGTTTGGTCTCATAACTTTGACCCTTTCACTGTATTTTCACTTAATGACAGTTTATTTGAACGTTTTGCTCAGTAAAACACACAAATTGTGTCAGTAGGAACTCATTGGTTGATGTTGCTACTCTTAATAGGAACAGACAAGTAACTTGGTTTAAGCATTGAGTTGCCTACATATATAAAATTCCATCAATACTATTTTTATCATGCTATTTCATTCTTTAGATTTTTCCTTTTCACACAGTTGTGCTGCTGCACTGGGACATTCTTTTGTTCATGTTTTGAGCTAGAATTGTACTTTCTGAGACAACTTGTTGAAACACAGAACAGAATGCGTCAAAGATTATCATCAGCTGTCTCTGCTCACATGTGAGGGTTCTGGAAAGAGGGAGGCGTTGGATGAAGCGGGAGCCTGGAGGCCGGTTTCACTGGAGGGTTGGCGAAATTCAGCTTCAGAGCTTTACGTTTACCTGCAGGAGAAAGAGAGACACACTGCCATATTCCCACAACATGCACAGCACACTGTGGGCGGAGCCAGCTGCTGCACAGCCCTTCCATGTGTGCAATAAGCTATATTAAAAAAAAATCATGCTACAAACACTTCATATGACCCAGGTACCAGCACAGTATTGTGCAGAATGAAACAAGTTGTGACATCCAGGTGACTTTATCTCACACATCAATGGAAGCACAAAATGCAAACTGAACACAAGCAAAGTGCCCAAGTGTACAGGGGTTCCCAATACTCAGATCCTGCACCACTTCCTGTCACTGCAAACACCAGTGGTTCCCAACCGTTTTCTTGAGGGACCCACATTTTTACCATTGTAAACTTTGGCGACCCCCCCATTGTCCATTGCCGAACTCAATGTGACTTTCATGGTACCCTCTCTTTTTCTTTTTGAGATATTCAGCATCTTGTCTCCCTGACGCTTCGCTATTTTTCCATTAGCTCTCTGTTTCTGTTGTTAGGTGAGGTCACCACTAGGTGAGGTTACCGCTAGGTGAGGTTACCGCTTGGTTAGGTTATCGCTAGGTGAGGTTGCCGCTAGGTGAGGTTACCGCTAGGTGAGGTTACCAGTAGGTAAAGTTACCGCTAGGTGAGGTTACCACTAGGTGAGGTTACAGCTAGGTGAGGTTACCGCTAGGTGAGGTTACCAGTAGGTAAAGTTACCGCTAGGTGAGGTTACCGCTAGGTGAGGTTACCACTAGGTGAGGTTACAGCTAGGTGAGGTTACCGCTAGGTGAGGTTACCGCTAGGTGAGGTTACCACTAGGTGAGGTTACAGCTAGGTGAGGTTACTGCTAGGTGAGGTTACCACTAGGTGAGGTTACCATTAGGTGAGGTTACCATTAGGTGAGGTTACCATTAGGTGAGGTTACCATTAGGTGAGGTTACCGCTAGGTGAGGTTACAGATAGGTGAGGTTACCGCTAGGTGAGGTTACCAGTAGGTAAAGTTACCGCTAGCTGAGGTTACCGCTCGGTGAGGTTACCTGTGTATACAGCGGGAGGGATGTTACACATGCCCTTATTCTCGCGATATAGCCTTTATTTCTAAACTTTTCTATAGTGATTTTTCTATTTAACCCTTTATCAGGCAAAGAACTATATTTGGTAACTTCAGGTAATATTTCGAGAAAAAAGTTGCAAATTTACTAGATTAAAGTGGCAAATCTACAAGAAAAAAAGTTGCAGATTTAAGAGATTTAAAGTGGCAAATCTGAGTGAAAAGTATGTAATATCCTCCAATATTCTCTAGGGTTGAATTTTGGAATTTGCAAGTATTTCAATGAGTGCCCTATTAAGGGTTAAATAAATGAAGCCAGATGTGGCTCTGGAGCAACAGGTTGCCGACCCCTCATTTAGCCAAAAGAGCCTCCTGCAGGATGCGGATATTGAAAATCCCCGTGCAAAACCTGAACACTTCCCTTGAGATTTCAAAGTGACCCAACACTTATGAAGCACTTGATTCCAATTAGTCCGTCACCGGAAAGGTAGGATGCATGTTCAGAATATAAACTAGCTTCTATGCAAAGTGCTGAGTTCAAGTGTTGAGTCTTCTTTGCCATGCCCTCTCCAACCAGCGCCTCAGTGCAAACAGATCCCTCAACCTTTAAGCCCCGCTGCAAATTCATCTTTCTGGGCCATTTTGTGACAGTTAAACCTCTGAAGTCCAGGAGATTTTGGCTGAAATTTGTCAACTTCCTATGCATTAATTTCTGTCTCTGTTTAGCATCTTTCAGTCTGTCCTTACATCACATGCATGGCTCCTTTTTCTCCACACAAACTTGGCTATAAGTCAGATTTTTTATTTTATTTTAAGTTTAAATCTGCCGAAAATACAAACAAAAGACACAAGTGTCTATGGAACGGAAGAAAAAATAATAAAACTACAAAATTTGTACATCTTTTTGCATGTAAATTAAAAAAAGTAGGGCCGGGACTCAATTAAAAAAAATAATCTAATTAATTAGAGGCTTTGTAATTAATTAATCGAAATTAATCGCATTTTAATCGCATATAAATATTTGACCTGAGAACAGTGAGAAATGTTCCGCGGTGCAAAAATAAGTGCGATTAAAATGCGTCAATTTTTTTAACGCATTCATTTTTGTGTAATTAATTAATCTTAATTAACGCGTTAAAGTCCCGGCCCTAAAAAATAGCAATAGTTTTCATTGTAGAAAGAAAATCCACATTTTAAAAATGGTCTAGAAACATAAATGGTACACTGTGAAAAAAGCTCCTATGATTGAACTTTCAACTGGCTTTCTCAGCTTGTCTACATATCATATATTAATAAAGTTATTTCTGTAAATAAAACGTGTATTTTCAATAAATACATGGACTCCAGAGGGTTAACAGCAGTGAACAGTGGACAGACTCCCCAGCTTCCAGAGCACCACACAGGCTGTTTCAATAGTATAAAGTGGCTTTCTTGCTCCTATTTTATCCAATTTAACACGAGCGTTATAAATAACAACACTGACCAATGACTGAATGGCTCATTGAAAGTCAGCGAGGACAGGAAACCACTTTAGACTACTGAGGTGAACCCACAAAGAGTAGAAGTCGGGGCTTTGTGCAGGTCTGTGGCTTACTTTGGGACACTCCAGACAGGCTTATCTGAAACCCTGAAGTAAAGAAAAAACACTTTACTACATGTTCTTCGGGCCTGTTGACGTGCGACTGGGTCAGTGCTTAATAGAGCCGATGCTGGAAGTGGAATAGAGGGCAGGTTGCTTTGAATCGTCTGCTTCAGTGCACTGCCATGCGACTCTACTGGAACTTGAAGTGGTTCTATTGTATCCACAGAACGAGGAACGGTTCCATTTGACCAGCTTTAGTCAATGTAGCCCAGTAGCAGAAAACATATTCACATGACTGTCATCTGATGTGTTAGCTCCTGTAGATCCACTCTACTCAACATTTAACAGTAAAGGTGAATAGCAGCTGATGGTTTTAGTGGGATGTGCTAATGCTGAGTGTTGTAGGTACCAGATTGGCTCAGGGTCCTTCATCTGCTGCTGATTACGTCACACAAAACGATATCTATAGCAACACGACTTGGACAAACTAAGCAGCATTAGACTTATAGATAAATAGATAGATGAGACAGACAGACAGATAGATATGTGTGTGTATATACACTACCGGTCAAAAGTTTTAGAACACCCCAATTGTTCCAGTTTTTTATTGAAATTCAAGCAGTTCACGTAAAATTAACAGCTTGAAAGGGTACAGAGGTAAGTGGTGAACTGCCAGAGGTAAATAAAAAAGGTAAGGTTAACCAAAACTGAAAAATAATGTACTTTTCAGAATTATACAAGTACCGGTAGGCCTTTTTCAGGGAACAAGAAATGGGTTAACAACTTAACTCTATGGAGTCTTGGGCTATTTTTGAATTCTTTTCATGTCTTTGTAAGTCATTTTGTGTCTTTCTTTGTCATTTTGTGTCTTTTTTTGGTCATTTTGTGTCTTTTTTTAGTCCTTTAGTCCAACATAAAATGTGATTTTGAATCGTTTTTTTTACTTTCAAAACACTATCATGCTCGATAAAGAATTTTAAATGTTGCAAATGTGCATTCATTTCAGAGTACACTGAGACATTAAACTGCATCATTTTCAATTAAATTCTGGAAAAGTTGGTGTGTTCTAAAACTTTTGACCAGTAGTGTATATATATATATATATATATATATATATAAAATAAAATAAAATATAAAATTATATATATATATATATATATAAGGGCCGGGATTAAAAAAAATAATCGAATTAATTAGGGGCTTTGTAATTAATTAATTAATCAAAATTAATCGCATTTTAATCGCATATAAATATTTGACCTGAGAACAGTGAGAAGTAATTTTTTTCACATGGATTTTTAGTATACCATTGAATAATGACTGATAACATAAGCTTAAGCAACAAAAATATTGTTTATTTTTGTTCAAGTCCAACAGACCAGTGCAATTTTTGCCATTAAGTGTAGCAATAGCAAGTCGGGCTAACGTCCACACTAGCCGCTAGCTGCTATATGTTTAGCATTGAGGTGATATTTGAGGCTGGATGTGCTGCTATGGTGATATGTGAATTCCTTGTTGCATAGCAACACAACCATGCTCTTATCGACGCTTCCATCCGTTGGTTTTTAGTAACTAAATGTCCCATCATCCACGGGGCCAACCAAAGGTCTCATCAGCTTCTTCCTTCATGTTCACTGTGGTTTGTTGTTGTCTCAACTCATCAACGCTAGTTGGTGCTCCAGTATAATCGGTCCGCCTGAAACTCATCCAGTGAGAAACGTTCCGCGGTGCAAATTAAAGTGTGATTAAAATGCGTAATTTTTTTTAACGCGTTCATTTTTGTGTAATAAATGAATCTTAATTAACATGTTAAAGTCCCGGCCCTAATATATGCACACATCTCTCTGTCTGTCTTATTTTATATATATATATATATATATATATATTGTTTGCTTGAACATTTTAAATTATTACCAGGCAGAACTTTGCAATTGTATTCTATTTTGTATTTTATTTTCATATTTGTGTAATGTCACTATAAACTGTTGGTTTGCAAGCAAAATATTTGTTGTTTATTATTTATAAGCACGCAAATAAAATCCATTCTGTACCGAAAATGAACCGAACCGTGATCTCAAAAACGAGGAACGTATTGATCCGTGATTTTCGTGTTCGTTACACCCCTATGACCTATCATAACCAGCTGTGACATAAGCCACTGAGGATTGGGTTTATGTCAACAGGAAGTGGTATTCTCATCCTGGGGTCTGTCTACTGTGTCTACATGGGCTCAGTCTAATACAGGGACTTCATTAAAACATGCAGATGAATGGGTACAAATACATCAATGACAGTTTGTAACAAAAAAAAAGTGATCAACAGAGAATGGAAAATGGATTGGGAACATTTCAAGAAATCACTTTTCAAGATTTGTCCTGATCAAACACAATGTGAACACATTAACCCCCACAGCAGACTAAGACCAAGTAATAATAGTAGTATAATACCTGTTTCATTTTGACATCTCCAGCAGGTGTTGGTTTCTGTAAGGTTTAGATAAAACATTTGATACTAGACATCTGCTACAGAGCAACAAATACAGCTCACACTGGATACACAACTAGCTTATTATGGCTGATTGTAGTCAGCCAATCAATTTTTTCATTACATATATTATAATGCGCTACCTAGAAGATACACATCTATTGTCGGACACCTTTTCCAGTTACATTTGGAGGTTCACCAATAACGAGAGCATGCAAACATTTACAAGTATCGTGTACCAACACTAGAGCTGCAACAATTACTCCATTAATCGAACAATAAGCGAATATTAAATTAATCGTCAACTATTTTGATAATCAAATAATTGGTTTAAATTGGTTTTAACCCTTTGATGCACAACATGTGCATCTAAAGTGACCCGACTAAGTTTTTATGTTCTATATCTTTGCACTTAATTAATTTCATCATTCAGTTTTTGCAGGTTTTCCTCAAATAACTTGTTTTTGATCATCATATATTTTTATTTTTTTTCATTTCTTACTTTTTAAATGACCCGCATTTATTTCCCATGTTATTTCATGCTGGCTGTGTGTTTGAATATCTTTTTTTTTTATTTTTTTATGACAACAGATCATTATATCCATTTTTCCTTTCATACTTTATGAAGAAACATAGTTTTTGTATAAACTATAAGTGTAAGTGATACACTGAATTAACAATGTGTGTATATGTGTAACTATGTTTGTCTTATTTTGAAGGTTTAACTTTAAAAGAGTTGTTAGAACCACCAGATTACATTTGAAAATCACATATTTTTTTACATCTGAGACTTATTAGAGCCACCAAATAATAATTTCCATTGGAAGAACACCAATTTAACAAAATAGGATAGTTAATATTTGTGTCTTCTTTGTCAGGTTTTAAATTGGTGACAACATATAAACACCTTCTAATGCACAACATGGGTCAAAAATTACATTGTGCATTAAAAGCGTAGTGATAAAAAAGGGGTTTTATTCAAAAAGTAAGAAATGAAAACAAAAAATTAGGATGTATAATGATCAAAAACAAGTTATTTGAGGAAAACCTGCAATACTGAATGATGAAATTAATTTATTGCAAAGATAAAAATATAAAAACTTAGTCGGGTCACTTTAGACCATGTTGTGCATTAAAGGGTTAACTGTAGTAACTACATTTTTAGTTAAAATTGAGTTATAACTAAAAAATGAACTCCTTGATGTCTGTTTTTTTTCTTGTGACAAAGTTTTAGACTTCAATTTTGCTTTATTTCAGAGAAATAATGACATAAAAATTGCAGAAACTACAAAATACAACTCAAAACCAAAGCACATGTTAAACAAATTTATAAGCAGCGTTAAAAACTTCATAATGTGATTTTAACTTGAACCATAATGTTTATTAATAATATTTATTAGCCACATTTAGCGGTGGCCTTCATGTTAACGGTAGCAGAGAGGCCTTGGTGCTACATGTAGCAGTTAGCCTGCTGCTAATGCTACCGCTGGGGGGACATTATTGAGGGCAGCTTTACAGTGTGACACAGGTTTTGTTTTTTGTTTTTAATATGAATCACTTAAAGAACAGACACGTCTGTAGGTTTAGCAGATATATTACTGTTTCTCTGCTAACCAGGTAGCCTGTATTTCAGGGTCCCGGAGACGCGTCAAGTTAGCTAAGAAAGCTAGCGAGTTAGCGGAAGAAGTGTGATTCAGCCTACAAAATAAAAGCTTCTAGTTTGACAACCAACAGTTTTTCTAGAGAGAGGAGTTTTATGAAGCATTTAATTGAAAAATGTCAAATGAGAGCATCAGGGACAGTTCATATTTTTAAGAGCAAATTGAAGACTTATCTTTTTAATTTGGCTATTACTTGAACCATTTTTAAAGATTTTTCTGCTTGTGCATCTTAGTGTTTCAACATCTTCTTTTATTTATTTATTTATTTATTTATATATTTGTTACTATTTATATATATATATATATATATATCATGCTCTACTTTTTAATTATTTATTTATTGTTTTTATCTTTTTTATCTGTTTTTTTAACTTGTTATTATTTACTTTATTTTTTATTTTATTTTATCTTACCTTACTTTATTTTTATTTTTTATTATATCTATCTATTTTATCTCTCTTGATTGATTGATTGATTGATTGATTGAAATACCAAACAATAATTAGTGTGGTGTGGATTTGCCATGATGCAAAGATATTTGCCATGATATTTGCTAAAAGACTAAAATCAATCAGAACAATCTGGTTTTATGCCTGGAGAAAAACACATGTAATAATATACTATTAATATTAGATAGGATTTATTCCAATGAATATGTATTGGATGATAGCTTTATTTTATTTGTTGATTTCTACAACGCATTTGACACAATAAGTCACCAAGTTATATTTAAAACTATGAAATGTTTTGGTTTTGGTTGTCATTTTATGCCCTAAACGTCCTTTCTTGTTCCTCCTTGTTACTCAATTTATGGCCGTGCATAATATTAGACATGAAGAACATTCTTTAAACACATTTCTAAAGAGTAAACTATTATGAAATAGTATGTCTTATGAACAGCAACGCGCATCTTATTTTGACAAATTTGACCGGAAGTTCTTCTGTCTCTGTTGTCAACGGTTTTTCTGCTTCTTGAAGCTACAAGCTATCTGTCCTCAGAACTCCAGGCTGTGTTAAAGTAGAGATAGAAAAATCTGAAATAAGGCCATCTCCGCCTACCTTGCATGCTGCTGCTCTGTGTCTGGTGGTGGAAATGGTGCGACGTGGATCCTACAATGTTGCAGCTGTTGCCGGAGCTTGTGGAGTTGCTGTCAGGACTGGGAGTCGCCATTGTTGTGTTGGATTCCGGCAGCAGCAGCTCAGGCTGCAATGCAGAGAGTGAAACTTCGCCCTCTCTGACGGGACACTGCGTCACCTGAACGCAGCAGTTCCACTAACGGCCACGTCTGTGCCGCTGCCGCCTTCAAGGCCCGTCGGAAATACAGAAATTACGACTAACCAAGGTAATTATAGTTAACGAAACAACGAAAACGAGAATTGAAAAAACATTGTCTTTAACTGAAATAAAAATAAAAACGATAACTAACTGAAATTGTATTGTGGATCATTTCGTCACCATGTTAAAATAATAATAAATAAATAATAACTCCTTTTTTTGTTTTTAAAGTTTTGCAGGAAACACAAAAAACTTCACCAAAAGTGAAACATGTGGCATTTATTGATCATTTCACTCAAAAAGGATGTAACAAAGGATGGCTATTGGCATAGTAATAACACTGTGTGTAAATTATGTAACTTAAGAGAAATAAATGACTTTTTTTGAACATGCCTTTGTGACTTAAGCAAGATATGGTAACACTTTATTTTGAAGGTGTCTACATAAGAGTGACACAAGCCTGTCAGAAACATGACATGACAAGTATCATAAGCATTAATGTTACTTCAGAGTGTCATTAATGTTCATGACACATCCCATGTCATGTTTATGACACGCTCATGTCACTCGAATAAAAATACTAAGATTTAATTATTGTCGAAGCATGAAGCTTCTAACTAAAGAATTTCCCTCCAGAAATCAGTCTGATTCTGATGAAGCCAGAACTCGCCCTAATAAGTTCTCAAGGTTTATTTACACCATCAATTCTAACATTTTAAAGGTTTATTTACACCATCAATTCTAACAGTTTCAAGGTTTATTTACACCATAATTTCTAACATTTTAAAGGTTTATTTACACGTTTAAAGGTTTATTTACAACATCGATTCTAACAGTTTATAGTTTTAGTACACCCCAATACTAAATAGTTGGAAGGGTGATTACACCAAAATACAATATATTAACAAATGATTAGAGGTTTGTTACCCCTATGTTTTCTTTACATTTAATCACACCCAAATATGCATTTTTGTATACATTTTTATAAATTACACATGTTGTTTGATCCAAGTATTCCAGTTCTTTATTTCTTAATATTCATCAGAGCACAAAACTTGCACTGCATTGATCAAACCTGCTTCTGTGCTTTGTTTTTTATTGTTGTTTTTATTTATGCTACCTCAGTATTTTATTCTATTGTATTTTATTGTACTTGAATACCGGACTGCTGTGACAACCGAATTTCCCTTCGGGGATGAAGAAAGTAATCTATCTATCTATCTATCTATCTATCTATCTATCTATCTATCTATCTATCTACAACATATAACAGGATATCATCAGACCACTTTTTAATGTGTTAAAATATTGTTTATTTATCACCTTGTAACGTGATTTTTTTTACTTTAACTTTGATCAATGCTCTTTAATTCACAGACATTTTACGACACAGAGAAGTAATTAGGATTTAAAACCAGGTTTACAAGTTCTATATGGAAAATAAATTGTTGGGGAGGTGCAATACCAAAACTGTCCACAAGATGTCATACAACCCCTCCTACTTTACTTCATGTGCTCTTCAGTTTGATTTTCCAGTGTTAGGGTCCACATTGACACATGTCAGAAGTTACATAAAACAAAACAAAACAAAAGACAGAAGTCATGATACAAATAAACCTGCTTGGGTAAAAGTAAACCTTTGTTGACTGCCAGTCACACTTTCAAACTGTGACCTTTGGTAACACTTTATATTAGGGTACACACATTCAACTTTAATTAGTTTCTTATTAGCATGCAAATAATTAGCATATTGGCTCTTAATTAGTCATTATTAAGTAGTTATTAATGCCTTATTCTGCATGGCCTTATTATACAACCAGTAAGACATTAACTAAGAGTTTTCCCTCAATAACCTCAGAATTATTGATTATTAGTAGTAAGTAAGGAAGTTATTGTATATGAATTATGATCTTATTATGCTTTACTTTGTATAGACTTTATAAGTCTGCATAGCGGTGAACAAAACCATCTAATGTAGCTATCTAGACTATGTAGAAGTTTTTTTTGGTGTGATTTTTGTGTGTTTTATGCCATTTTTTTTAGTTTTTACATGTTTTTTGTGTGTTTTTGTTTTGCTTTCTGTTTGTTTTCATTTGTTGTGTATTTTTTGTGTTTTTTATGTATGTTTTTTGCAATTTTTTGTGTGTTTTATGTTTTTTTGTGTGTGTGGTTTTTGTATTTCTTGTGTGTGTGTTTTTGTGTGTTTCAAAATGTTGATCCAGTAAGTCAAAATGACAAAATAATAATCAGGTGAGCTTGTGTTGAAAAAAAATGATACCAACATTTTTTAAGTGGTTTATACAGGCAGAATGAAAAATAGTCAAAACCCATCAAAATAGCCCCGAACTCCAAAGGGTTAATAAAGTGGGTTAAAGTGGAAAAAAATAATTGTCAGATCATGCTGAAGTTGTGCTAAGAAAATACCACTTACCAAACATGAGTATAATAAATATTATGTGGTATATCAGTATATCAATGAGGCGATAAACAGGACCAGTTGTGTTCCAGAGGTATGCAGGGGAGTGTGGGTAATGTTTGGTACACTTTATGGGAGTAAAACACTGTGATGAAGCAGAGCAAATGATGGATTTGAGGAGTTAACACACTTTCTATTTCTTACATGGTGGAGAGAAAATGTCTGTCTGACTAGATACTGTGCCAAAAATAAACTGCAATATTTCCATAAACCACAAGTTTAAGCAATTAACTCTGGGCTTACACCAAAAGATTTCCCCAGTCCCAGACTAAAAAGTGAAAGTCTTTAGTAAATCTGGGAGTTTTACTGGAGTCACGACGTAACACAACATGGTTTTATTCAAAATGATTTTGGTTATTATCAAGAATGTTTTCATGACTGTAGATGTAAAAAAAAAAAATTTTAAATAAACAAATTGACCAAAAATAGATGTTAAAATTACTAAAAAGTGTGTCTTTTTTTAATTAATTTTGTGTATGGGATTTTTTGGTCATTTTGTGTCTTTTTAAAAAAAATTAATTGTGTATCTTTTTAAAATAATTTTGTGTCTTTTTTTTATTAATTTTGTGTATTTTTTGGGTCATTTTGTGTCTTTTTTTCAAAAAAATTGTGGGGTTTTTTGGTCATTTTGTGTCTTTTTAAAAAATAATAATTTTGTATATTTTTAAAATAATTGTGTGTCTTTTTTATTAATTTTGTGTATTTTTTGGTTCATTTTGTGTCTTTTTAAAATAATTTTGTGTTTTTTTTTGGTCATTTTGTGTTTTTGCTTTTTTAAATTAATTTTGTATCTTTTTAAAATAATTTTGTGTCTTTTTTATTAATTTTGTGTATTTTTTGGGTCATTTTGTGTCTTTTTTAAATAATTTTGTGTCTTTTTTTGGTCATTTTGATACTGCCTCCAGCGGCCCCCAGGTAATTTGAGTTTGAGACCCCTGCTCTAAACACTTGTCTTTAGATGTGAGCAGGTGTGAGCTAATACTTTTCCAGGAGTCTTTTCCAAGTCTTTTCAGTCTTCTGACGTATATGTAGCATAATAGTCATTATTATCTGCTACTTTCTCTCTTTTTCTCTTAATAAATAACAGGGGTCATGAAGTTACTGAATAGCCGCTGGCTTATTGTTTGACATCCGCATTGTTGGTCTCTAGTCCAGGCCAGGATCAGATTTTGTGTGTTTAGTGTTTGATCTGAGTTAAAGAGTAACAGAGCTTCATACTTTACCACTCAAACTCACAGTCACTGTGATCGAATGCAGGACAAACTGTTTTTTTTGGCAGTGCTTGGTCTCTGTGAGAGCAAAACATTCAACAGTTTTTGTGTGAATCCACAAAAAAATCTAATAATTACCAAAAAAGTTACACAAAATTACAAAAAAATCACAGAATTACAAAAGACACACTAAATTACTTTAAAAAGATACAAAATGACAAAAAAGACACAAAATGACCAAAAATTCACAGAATTACCAAAAAACCCACAGAATTATTAAAAAAAGACACAAAATGACCCAAAAAAGACACAAAATGACAGAAAAATTCACAGAATTACCAAAAAAGACAAAATTATTTTAAAAAAGACACAAAACGACCCAAAAGACACAGAATTACCAAAAAAGACACAAAATTATTAAAAAAAGACACAAAATTATTAAAAAAGACGGAAAATTATTTTTAAAAAGACAGAAAATATTTTTTTTTTAAATACAAAAATTACTGAAAAAAGATACAAAATTAACAAAAACAAAGTAATTAAAGGGACCTTCCACACACAACACGATAAAGTGCCATTCATATAAAACTCACATTAAACTTTCATATCAAGGTGGGGGCCACAAAATATCATCACGAGGGCCACGAGTTTGAAACCCCTGGTCTAAATATTTTTTTAATATATTAATATATTATATATATATTTTTAATCCCATTCGTCAAACCTTTAAATAAGATGAACAACCTGCCAGTAACTGTATGGACAATGCAGAGATGTTTCACTGTCACCCTGCCAGAGTTATTAATATGAGAAACCTCCGAGCAGAATCACAGACGTCTAACAGCTTCTGACTCAAAGCTCAAACCTTCTCCTCCTGATGCTCTCCTCGTCCCTGATGGCGTCACTAGTTTGGCTCTAACACTTCCTCATGCTGCGGCTTGGCAACAAACTGTTGCACCATCAGATAGACAGAAACCCGCTGGGGTTGTGTGTGTGTTCACTGGGGCGTGATGGGTGATCCTGGTTGTTGATTGACAGATGAACGTCCACAGAGCGCAGGTTAGTGGGAGAAACGTCCAGGGACTGGCGAAGGGTTTCTTCATATGTTGGTGGAGGCTAGAAGAAAGAAATATTGTGATTTTATATTTCTAGGTAGCTCACTGGTTTTAGACAGAAAGATCAGTTTATAATCATGGGCCTATAAAACAACAATTATATAATAACTCTGAGTCTCGGGAGACAACTGACAAAATTGGACAACCTGGTCTCACAGGAATCCGTGAAATAGCCACGGATTTGCTTAACTCAAAATCCGTGGAATAGCCACAGAATCACTCAAATTTCCCTGAAACTGACACGGATTTCCCTACAATGCAAGTTAACATTTTTTCCTATTGGTTTGTTCCAAGTCACGTGACTTTCAAGGTTCCGGCGGTCAGAACAAAAAACATGGCGGACAGTTCTCTCATTTTTAATGAAAAAATCAATATTTTGACTTAGTTTCTGCATAATTTTGTGTATTTTTTGGGTCACTTTGTGTATTTTTTGGGTCATTTTGTGTCTTTTTTGGAACCTGGTCTCACAGGAATGAAATAGAAATAGCCACAGATTCGCTTAACTCAAAATCCGTGGAATAGCCACGGAATCACTCCGCAAACACACAAATTTCCGTGAAACTGACACGGATTTCGCTACAATGCAAGTTAATGACAGTCATATCCCGTGGCTATTCCATAGATATTTGTTCCTATTGGTTTGTTCCAAGTCACGTGACTTTCAAGGTTCCGGCGGTCAGAACAAAAAACATGGTGGACAGTTCTCTCATTTTTAGTGAAAAAAATCAATATTTCGACTTAGTTTCTGCATAAAAATGGATTTTGATCACATTTCTAGCAAGAAATATATGTTTTATTTTCTAAATATTCACTCAGTGAATGTACATAATCACTTTGTCGTGAAGATCTTGCCAGAAAAACACAATTCGCTGTGTTTTATTTTGAAATCTCCCTGATCCTCTGTGTATTTAACGGATCAAACCTTCGTCCATTACATGCCTTGTGTCTGAGGTTGATTTGCTGATCAACATAATATTCTGTTGCAGCGGGAGACACTCATGTTGACAAAGTGACGACTTACGATCAGATCAGAAAACTGTCCAAATATGACGCCTTAAATAAAACATAGAAGAACCCTTATTCTCCTTTACAATAATTCATTAAAATATGCAATGATTAAGATGGAATAGTGGCATTAAAATGTGCGAGAGGCACCAAATTTAGGCTTTTAGGGCAAAAATTTCGGACAAAAAAATCCTGTGGGAAACACTGGTTTGAAAAGCTTGACAGCCCAGCAGTATGTTATGTCGCTTTCAAAATAAGAGCACATGGATGTGTTAGCAGAATCCACCAGAGAATTTACAAGAAAACTGTCAAAATATGACGCCGTAAATAAAACAGAAGAACCTTTATTCTCCAAGAAATAGCCCAGCAGTATGTTCAGGGTAATAAAGGAGGAGAGATGTTTTTGGGTCCTTCATTGAGTCAGCTTCAAGTCAGTAAATTTGTTTTTCTGCACTGGGAATTTCATGTACAAACTTCTTTTGATTTATGTAAATATGTTGGTTGTTGTTTACACTACAGTTATCCCTTTATCGGGCGAAGAACCATATTTGGTATCTTCAGTGGATATAGGAGGTAATATTTTGAGAAAAAAGTTGCAAATTTACTAAACTAAAGTGGGAAATCTACAAGAAAAAAGTAGCAGATTTAAGAGATTTAAAGTGGCAAAGCTACGTGAAAAAAGTCACAGATTTACGAGAAATAAGTGGGGAAAAAAGCAACTTTTTATCGCAAATTCACCATTTTAAATCTCATAAATCTGCACAAATTGTTCTTGTAGATTTGCCACTTTAATAAACTTAAGTAAACTTTTTTCTCAAAATATTACCCCCTCTCCCTGGTCCGTATGTTTTTTTTTTTTTACACATGCTGGCTGTATGTAATAGTGCCTTATTAAGGGTTAATTTAAAAAATGTTTAAATAAAACAGATTTGGGTTAATGCATGTTCTCTTCTCACCTCACTCCTGGAAAGAAAGTGAATAAGTGTATTTTCCAAAATATTGAGCTAATTCTGTCTGGTTTTTTTGGGGGGTAATTCTGTGTGTTTTTTTGGTAATTGTGTCTTTCTTTAAAAATATTTTTTTCTTTTTAAAGTAATTTTGTGTCTTTTTTGGTAAATTTGTGTCTTTTTTTGGTCATTTTGTGTCTTTTTTTGGTCATTTTGTGTCTTTTTTTGGGTCATTTTGTGTCGTATTTTCCAAAATATTGAACTATTTGATTGCGCTGTTGTCATGACAACGTAAAGTGCTATAAAAGTGAAAAAAGGAAGCTCCAACAGGACCAAACAGAATCTGTAGCTCTGTGTGCTCACCTCATCATGGCGTCCAGTGAGGCCGAAGCGCTGTGAGATCAGACTGTGGATGTGTCTCTGCTGGTCCTTCTGACGGACGCTCTCATAGGACGGCAGCCTCGGCAGAGCACCGTTCAGGAAGTAGTCATTGGGCTTCCCTATTATAAACAGCCTGCCAGGAAGCTAGATCACATATGCACCAAGGTTATTATAGTTAACGAAAACTAACGAAATAACGAAAACTAGAATTGAAAAAAGATTTTCGTTAACTGAAAAAAAAAAAAAAAACCTAGAGTTTTTAAAAAAACGATAACTAACTGAAACTGTATTGCGTGATTACGAAACTAGCTAAAACTAACTAAAATTAAAGTGAAAATGTCCTTAGTTTTCGTTTTTTTATTCATAATCCAGTGTTTCTATTTGAACATGCAACACATGGTGAATATGTTTACTGAGACTGGGATGTCTAAACAAACAAAATTCAAAACACCCAGAACTGTAAGAGTTAATAACCTTATTGGGGCTGAGATGGATAAACCAAAGAAAATAAAGGAAACATTTATTATGACCTCTTTGAATCTGGCACCAACATATAGCCCATTACAAAAAAACTAACACTAAAACTAATAAAAACTAAACTAAAACTAAGCATTTTCAAAAAATAAAAACTAAACTAAAACTAGAAAACTCACTCTAAAAACTAACTAAAACTAACTGAATTTGAAAACAAAAATTCACAACGAAATTAAAACTAAAACTAATGAAAAATCCAAAACTATTATAACCTTGATATGCACACATGCACAAAAAAAATCTGACACAAAACTTTGGGCAGATCTGTGCAACAATCAGTTTTAATCCGTTGCAAAGTCACAATTTACCTGTGGTCCAATAGCTGCCTGGTTGACGGCAACACTGTTGTCATGGTGACCGATGCCAATCAGAGAGTGTCTGCTGTGGTAATGTGGATCAGTCTGAGAAGAGAGATCATCAAGGATTAGTTATTATTTTACAGAGCTAACCCATTTAATCCCAAATTTTTCCCAGACATGAAAATATCCAAATCATGCGTCATGAGTACTCCTTTGAAATAATAATAAAACTAATAATCAACCCTAGTAAAAAAAAATACACTGAACATGTTTTATTTACAGTAATAACTTTATTTATATATGATATGTTGACAAGCTGAGAAAGCCAGTTAAAGTTCAATCGTAGGAGCTTTCACATTGTGACATTTATGTTTCTAGACCATTTTTAAAATGTGAATTTTCCTTTCTACAATGAAAACTATTACTATTATTAATTTACATGCAAATGGACTGTTTTGTAGTTTTATTATTTATTACTTTTTCAGTTTTTGTGTGTATAAATGGTTAAAAAAATGGTACATTTCCCTAGAAACCTGTGTCTTTTGTTTGTATTTTCGGTATTTTCGGCAGCTTTATACTTTAATTAAAATAAAAATAAAATAAAATAAAAATAAAATTTTAATTAAAATAAAAAGAAAATTGTTTGTGCTGTTTTTGTGTGTATAAATAGTAAAAAAAAATAAAAATAATAATAATAATAAATTGGTACATTTCCATAGAAACCTGTGTCTTTTGTTTGTACTTGGGTTCCTGGCAGCTTTATACTTTTAAAAAAAAGAAGAAAAAGCCAAGTTTGTGATGAGAAAAAGGAGCCATGCATGTGATGTAAGGACAGACTGAAAGATGCTAAACAGAGACAGAAATTAATGCAGAGGAAGTTGACATATTTGAACCAAAATCTTCAATAGAATCTGGTACGACGAGGGAAACTCTGTACATTGTTGTTGAAGAGTTGTTGTGACTGAATCGTGAAGTCTTTGTGTGCTGAGTCCAGTAGTTATCTTTTTTTTTCCACAATATTTTTATTTTATTTTCAGTTCATAACACTTTGACATACAGCTTTTACATTCATGTATCGTCATTAAACTTCCATATTTTCAAATAGCTGCATTTAAATAGACAGAAAAATAAAAACAAACAAAACACAACACTTGGAACAGGTTTGCTCCTCCTGTTAAAGAAAATGGTAATCTATATACAATTGAGTATCGTTTGTAATTGGTGTGAATTAAAACACATATATAGAAAAGCAATATGAATCTGACAAGAGCGGAATCTGTATTGTCCACAAAGACTAGTTATCCACTTCTTCACCTGTTAAATCTAAGTCTTTAATGTAGCTGATGAAAGGGCTCCATATGTCCTCAAATACATGCTGTTTATCCTTTAATATGTCAGTTATTCTCTCTAAAGGAAGGCTTGCTTTTTAAAGGAAGGCTTGCTCCAGTAGTTCTCTTACTGTGTGGTGTTCGGTCCCGTAGGGTCTGAATCTGCAGCAGAGAGGATCTTTTCTGTACAGAACCACCACCAGCAGCAGGATCAGTAGACAGAACACAACACAGGACACTGAGGACCAGAAGAGCAGCACACTGTCAGGAGACATGTTAACTACTGTCTTCATGGTGAGGCTCATTTTAACTAGCTAACAAAGCACATAAAGGTTTATGTGCTTTAATTTATAAACATGCATTTTAAATTGATACTTTTTTTCTCATGTTAAATCTCGACCTGTAAAGTAACAAATGTAGTGGAGTAAAAAGTGCAATATTTGCCTCAAAATGTAGAAGTTAGGGTTGTCAAAAGTATCGATACTCAAAAAAGTATCAATACTAAAACAATGTATCCGGATACGATACTCATTTTCAAAAGTATCGATAGTTTATTGTTATGTGTGTAAAGCATAGCCAAGGAAGGAACACTTAAGTTAAGTTATTGTTATATTCAACCTCAAAATATTGTTCTAATTGTTATTGTTTATTGTATTTATTTATTTTTTGCACTAACTCAGACCTGAAGCTTGTTATCATAGCTGCAGTTTCTGTTTTTTTTATTATAAATATTTAACCAGTGGTTCTGTTCATTTCTACATGTTGCATTTTTCTTGTTAATAAAAATATTTCTGTTAAATTTTGGGGTCTTTGTTTTTATCCTTGTGGTATTGAAAATGGTATCGAGTATCGAATATTTTCCTGAGTATCGGTATCGAGTTGGAAATTTTAGTATCGTGACAACCCTAAAAGTATAAAGTTACATATGTGGAAATATCAGGAGCGCAAATGGGATTTTTGAATTTAATTTTTGAATTTGAATTTGCTGTCAGCAAATGATTTTAACTCAATGAGTTATTTTTCCTCTCCATGCCTTAACCAAAATATGTTTTATTGAAACATTTTTATATGAACTGTAGTGTAAACAACAACCAACATATTAACATGTATAAAAACATGAAATTTTCCAGAAAAACCATGACATTTTTATCTGGACGCATTACGGTAATGAATTTGTGAATCAAAAATATGTCAAAAAATAAAGAAAATATTATTTTAACACAAAACAATTAATTGTGTCATTATGGCTATATTGTTCATTCATATAAAAGTGAAATATATTTAGTTTAATAAAGTATGTCCTTATAATCTGGCTTCATGAGAATCACCCATAAGGACTTTACTTTATTAAACTCACTTTTATATGTATGAACAATATAGCCATAATGAGGCGCAATTCATTGTTTTGTGTTAAAATAATATTTTCTATATTTTTGAACATATTTTTGATTCACAAATTCATTACCGTGATGCGTCCAGATAAAAATAACAGGTGCTGTACTCACCTGCAGCCACAATGACAATCAGCAGCTCTGGGTCCATCGCAGGACTCACTGAAACTTGAATCTCTCTTAAATAAACATTATGGGGACTTCAGCTCTCACACACTGAGACTAACAAGTCAAAACTCCTGAACAACGATATATAGACAGTAGATGTGTGGGATTAACCGTTGGGTAAATATTAACACCACGAGGAGGAGAAATAACTCACCTCAAACTGTTCTTGCTCTGGGAAATTAAAAAGCAGAAATGTCTCTTGTGCAAACTCTAGTGGGAGTTAAAGGAGGCGCAAGTCAAAGTCAATATAGAATAATGTTTAATATTATTATGACACAACACTGTGAGATAAAGCAGGCACTACATATTACATTATATTATATTATATTATATTATTGTGATGTTAAACACACACGCACACACACACACACATTCTTGTACTTCTATCTTTGTGAGGACCCTCATTGGAACAGTGAATTCCCTTGCAAGGTTATAATAGTTTTGGATTTTTCATTAGTTTTAGTTTTCATTTTGTTGTGAATTTTTGTTTTCAAATTCAGTTAGTTTTAATGAGTTTTAAGAGTGAGTTTGGTAGTTTTAGTTCAGTATTTTTTTTTAATGCTTTAGTTTAAGTTTAGTTTGTATTAGTTTTAGTGTTAGTTTTAGTTAGTATAATATATATATATATATAAATATCTAATATTATTATGACACAACACTGTGAGATAAAACAGGCACTACATATTACATTATATTATATTATTGTGATGTTAAACACACACGCGCACACACACACACACACACACACACACACACACACATTCTCGTACTTCTATCTTTGTGAGGACCCTCATTGGAACAGTGAATTCCCTTGGAAGGTTATAATAGTTTGGGATTTTTCATTAGTTTTAGTTTTCATTTTGTTGTGAATTTTTGTTTTCAAAAAGTTTTTAGAGTGAGTTTGCTAGTTTTAGTTTATTTTTTATCTTTTGAAATGCTTTAGTTTTAGTTTAGTTTTTATTAGTTTTAGTTTTTTGTAATGGGGTATTTGTTGGGTGGGAGATTAAAAGAGGTCACAGTAAATTTTGCCTTTATTTTATTATTATTTTATGTCTGATCCATATTCATTATGTATGAAAAAAGTTGACAAAGATGAAAACGAAGGACATTTTCACTGTAATTTAACGATAAATTAGTTTTGGTTAGTTTTGTAACCACACAATACAGATACAGTTAATTATCGTCTTTTTTTAAAACTCTCATTTTTATTTTTATTTCAGTTAACAAAAATGTTTTTTCAATTACTAGTTTTCGTTATTTCGTTTCAAATTAATTAACTATAATAAACTTGTTCCCTGTAGCCCCTTAACCTAACCCTAATACATGGTTACCTTAACATAAACCTAATTGTAACCTTTAACCCTTAAAACAAAGTCTGAAATCTCAAAAAAGCCTTTAAAGAAGTAAGGACCGGCTGAAATGTCCTCACTTTGCAAAAATGTCCTCACTCTGTTGGTTAAAAACGTGTTCTGGTCCTCACTATGTAGGAAGTACAAGAACACACACACACACACACACACACACACACACAGGAGGACAATCTAAGTAACTGACAGGAGATAAGGCTGCAGTGATCTCCAGAGAGGAAATTCAGTTATTGTAGCTGCACAAGAACATAAATAAGTCAGATAAGTACTTACAGATAAATGGGGAAAGTTAAAATGAAGAGAAAGAAACATCAAATAGAATAGAAACGATACAAGAAATATTAAGGACAAAATAAGACAAATATACAGTAAACCGTATAGAGTCACCATCCACTGTAGTACCAGGTTGGACTTCTTTTGCTTTTAGAACTGCCTTAATTTGTGGCATAGATTCAACCAAGTGCTGGAAACATGTCATTATTTCTCTGAAATAAAGTAAAATTGAAATCTAAAACTTCGTCACAAGATAAAACAGACATCAAGGAGTTCATTTTTAGTTATAGAAATGTAACTGAAATATTATTTTTTATTATTATTACGATATAACTGCAAATTTTACTTATAATTTACTTAAAAAATGTGTTGTACTGACTGATTTACACTTATTATTACAAATATTTAAACCATGTAATCTGAGTCAAATATTAATTTATTTTGAAGAAGTAAACTTCATTTATACATGGATATTTTACACAAAGATTCCTGTTGGAGTTATTCTAATGAATTTTAATGAATTTTGATGTAGTCAACTCAAATACTCATCATGATGATATTCAGCATTTTTATTTAGTATTCATACCTTTATATTACTGTCACATTTACAAGCTCCTTGAATCATTTCTTAGAGTGTAATAGCCTAAGATTTCAGAGGGTTAACAATTCTAAAGAAATCTTTCAAAACAATGTTATAGCTACTCAATAAAATTGAGGCAACAGATTGCACGCAATATTATTTATTAAATCTAACTACGTTACAAGTTGAGTTAATAACAACTTCACAGAAAGTGCCTGTCAATTAAAAACACTAACCTCACCTAGCGGTAACCTCAACTAGCGGTAACCTCACCTAGCGGTAACCTCACCTAGTGGTAACCTCACCTAGTGGTAACCTCACCTAGCTGTAACCTCACCTAGCGGTAACCTCACCTAGTGGTAACCTCACCTAGTGGTAACCTCACCTAGCAGTAACCTCACCTAGCGGTAACCTCACCTAGCGGTAACCTCACCTAGCTGTAACCTCACCAAGTGGTAACCTCACCTAGCGGTAACCTCAACTAGCGGTAACCTCACCTAAGGGTAACCTCACCTAGCGGTAACCTCACCTAGCGGTAACCTCACCTAGTGGTAACCTCACCTAGTGGTAACCTCACCTAGCTGTAACCTCACCTAGCGGTAACCTCACCTAGCGGTAACCTCACCTAGCTGTAACCTCACCAAGTGGTAACCTCACCTAGTGGTAACCTCACCTAGTGGTAACCTCACCTAGCGGTAACCTCACCTAGCGATAACCTAACCTAGTGGTAACCTCAACTAGCAGAAACCTCACCTAGTGGTAGCCTCTCCAAGTGGTAACCTTACCTAGTGGTAACCTCACCTAGAGGTAACCTCACCTAGCGGTAACCCCACATATCGGTAATCTCACCTAGCGGTAACCTCACCTAGCAGTAACCTCACCTAAGGGTAACCTCACCTAGAGGTAACCTCACCTAGTGGTAACCTCAACTAGCGGTAACCTCACCTAGTGGTAACCTCACCAAGAGGTAACCTCACCTAGCGGTAACCTCACCTAGCGGTAACCTCACCTAGCGGTAACCTCACCTAGCGGTAACCTCACCTACTGGTAACCTCACCTAGAGGTAACCTCACCAAGCGGTAACGTCACCTAGCGGTAACCTCACCAAGTGGTAACCTCACCTAGCGGTAACCTCACCTAGCGGTAACTTCACCTACTGGTAACCTCACCTAGCGGTAACCTCACCTAGCGGTAACCTCACCTAGTGGTAACTTCACCTAGCGGTAACCTCACCTAGCGGTAACCTCACCTAGCGTTAACCTCACCTAGTGGTAACCTCACCTAGAGGAAACCTCACCTAGCGGTAACTTCACCTAGCGGTAACCTCACCTAGCGGTAACCTCACCTAGGGGCAACCTCACCTAGTGGTAACCTCACCTAGCGGTAACCTCACCTAGGGGTAACCTCACCTGGCGGTAACCTCACCTAGCGGTAACCTCACCTAGCGGTAACCTCACCTAGCGTTAACCTCACCTAGCGGTAACCTCACCTAGTGGTAACCTCACCTAGCGGTAACCTCACCTAGTGGTAACCTCACCTAGAGGTAACCTCACCTAGTGGTAACCTCAACTAGCGGTAACCTCACCTAGAGGTAACCTCACCTAGAGGTAACCTCACCTAGCGGTAACCTCACCTAACAACAGAAACACAGAGCTAATGGAAAAATGGCGAAGCGTCAGGGAGACGAGAATGCTGGATATCTCAAAAAGAAAAAGAGAGGGTACCATGAAAGTCACATTGAGTTCGGCTTCAATGGACAATGGGGGGGTCGCCAAAGTTTACAATGGTAAAAATGTGGGTCCCTCAAGAAAGAAGTGTAATAGCCCAAGAGTTCAGAGGGTTAATAATTCTACAGAAATCTTTCAAAACAATGTTTCCCCATCTCATACCATCCACACTCTACAAGTCCCAATCTACAAACTTCACATCGTATTCATCCTCTCTCTCTCTCTCTCTCTCTCTCTCTCTCTCTCTCTCTCTCTCTCTCTCCATCCATCCATCCATCCCCCCCTCCAGCTCCCATCATCCTCCCCTCCCCCTCCCATTGTGTCCTATACGGCTGTGGATGTGGGTGCGCATCACGACATGCCTTTTAAATGTTAAGTGATGTAGGCAGAAGCCCGCAGACCGTGATTCACTCCACGGGAGGAGCTTAGAAAGGAGCGTGGAGCGCCCAGAAGGCTGCGTGGGGAGGAGAGAGAGAGAGAGAGAGAGAGAGAGAGAGAGAGCGAGAGAGAGAGAGAGAGAGAGCGAGAGAGAGAGAGAGAGAGAGAGAGAGTTGCGCGCGGTTTGTCAGTTTTATTCTCTCCATCAGACTCCAGGCTTGTAGAAGCAAAGCGCGCGTCGGACACCGAGAGGATGGAGCGGATGGAGTCGATGGAGCCGATCTCAGCGCACTACACCACGGCTTACCCGGAGATCCAGCCCGACAGCGGGTACGAGTCCAGGGAGACCACCGACAGCCAGGCGAAGTCTCCACCAGCACCGGCATATGACGAGGAATTAGTGCACAAGGTATGTTTCATAGGTTATAATAGGTTTATAGGTTATTATTTTATTTATCATATTGTTACTATTTTTTATTACATATTATATTATATAGTATATACTGTACTACTACTACTACTATTGTTATTATTATTATTATTATTTTGTATCATATTATTTTATTTATTATATTATATTATTTTATTTATAATTATTTTATTTATTTTTATTTTATCATATTGTTACTATTTATTATTACATATTATATATTATATACTGTACTATTGTTATTATTATTATAATTATTATTATTTTGTCTCATATTTTATTTATAATTATTTATAATTATTTTATTTATTTTTATTTTATCATATTGTTACTATTTATTATTACATATTATATTATAAAGTATATACTGTACTATTATTATTCTTATTATTATTTTGTATCATATTATTTTATTTATTATATTATTTTATATTATTTATAATTATTTATCATTATTTTATTGTTCTATTCTGTGTTTTTTTCTATTGTTTTTTTTATTTATCTACCTTAGTATTTTATTCTATTGTATTTTTTATGTACTTGAATACCGGACTACTGTAACAACTGAATTTCCCTCCGGGGATGAATAGTGTAATCTATCTATCTATCTATCTATCTATCTATCTATTTATCTATCTATCTATCTATCTATCTATCTATCTATCTATCTATCTATCTATCTATCTATCTATCTATCTATCTATCTATAAGACAAAACAATGGCTTTTAAATGTGCCACAGATTGACAATTTAAACGTTGGTTTACTTTCTATTAATGCTTTTTTCCCCCTGTTACTTATCCATTTAATTACTGTAATCTCTGAAATGTTCCTCATCCTTAAAGTAGTCTATAAACCTAAAAAATGCCCCAGCCGGAAGGCCTCGTGGTGGGCTGCAGGTTTTGAGCTCTCCATGGTGCTGATCTTCACTTGGCTGTCGCTTCACTTGGTCCGTTTCCATGCTTGTTGCGTGTCAAATCTGCTCAAACCACATAATTCCCTCAGTAATGAACAGTCAGTGCTGATCTTCTCTCAGCTTCCGGCTTCTTGCTGGTTCAGATTTGATGAAAGAGGACAGTTTTTCTTTGTATTTTTAACCAAAATGTTGTTGTGAGCAAGACATTGAATTAAACCCTCACCTGCCCTCATCACTTCAAGCTGAACTTGCAATGTTTTGTTTTATTTTAATGTAAATACACTGTAAAAAATGTCTGTAGAGGGTAAAAAACTGCTAAACCATGACCGTAAAAGACCGTAAAATGATAAATGGGTTAATTCAGTTTCAGTAACAATGAAACATCGTAAATGTATATATCAGCCAAAACAATATTTAGTATTAAATTTTTTTTTAAATACAGTACTCCACTGTAAAATACACTGGCACCATGTTTGTCGTGCAAAAATATACTGTAATATATATACAAGCTGTAATTTTTGCATTGATTTTTTGTAAAAAATACTTTTTTTCACTGTTAAATGTACTAAACACCATATCTCCAACAGAAATATACTGTAATATTTAATGGTAAAATCTGGCATTTATAAAGTATTTCTTGTCAATTATATGGCAGAGCAGTGTTTCTTTTGATGGAAAAACTTTTTATTTTTACGCTAAAATATGGACTAAAATGGCATCTTAAACGGGAAATCATCAGTGGTAATACGATTTTACCGTAATATTACAAAACGTTGCACTGTATTTATTACGGTAAAGTTCTGGCAACCACAGCTGCCGGTTTTTTACCGTAAAAACAACAGGGTTTTTTTTTACAGTGTATTCTCTGTATACTAGGAGATTGTGTCTCCTTGTTATTATTTACTTCTATTCTTATATGAGCAATTATGGAGAAATAATGGTCTTCATTAGAGCTCCAGTATGGCAGGTTCAGGGTTCAGTAGGGTCACTGTGTAAGGGCTAATGTAGCATTACTCTCCACAGAGCCAACCATCTTTATTAATAATAATACACTGTAAAAAAAAATCTGTTTAATTTAGGGTAAAATACCGGCAGCTGTGGTTGCCAGAACTTAACTGTAAAAAATGCAGCGAATTGGTTTTTCTACCGTTAATTTAAATGTGAATATCAGCAAAAACTGTAATTTAGATGAATAAAATCCCTTTATTTTTAAAATAATAATAATAATAATAGTAATTTTACATGAAACCAGTGTGTTCTAAAGTTTAAAAATGTTGTACTATTCCTTGATTTACGGTAATTATAAGCATCTACTGCGGTGATATTACATTTTTTATTTTAATTTAATTTTAAATTACATTTTACTGTAATTTCTACAAACATTTTTTTACAGTGTATCACTAACATTTGGAACAAATAAAGCCTTACCTTTCTGATCTATGTTGCCTTTTGGAAAATTAAAGGGTTAAAGGTTGAATGATGTAGATGTTGATGTTGCTTAGCGTAATGCTATCTCACCATTAGCATGCTAAGCGGAGATTTAGCTTCATTCACTTCTTATGTTGCATTACTATGTAATTCAGGGATGACATTCATGTTGCTTAGCGTAATGCCCATAATCATTTGATATGAGATACTTACATGCAATATAGTATATCAGCTAATTGGGTTCATGTTAATGTACTTTTAGTGCAGCATACTGCATAATGTGCTATCTCACCATTAGCATGCTAAGCTAAGCTAAGATTTAAGCCCTTTCTTCTGCATCAGTTTGATCCATTGAAAACAGTAAAAACAAAACTTTATTAACAGACAGCTAATAATACGGACGGAAAGATAGTGTTTCTGTGTTATTTAAGGTTACACTAGCAAGAGACATTAGCATCCCACTTTAACACACAACCTCATTTGGCCATAATTGAAAAATCTACTTAATCTCACAATTCCAATACGGATACATACTTCCTACAGGCACTGCACTAGTATACAGTAATACAAGTTATTGTGAATTTCTGTGATGGAGATTCACACACATTGAGGAAAAACTCATTTTCAGTTTTGTTGAGGTACAGACAGTAAATGCTGCATACCTACAGGCTGTGTAGTGACTAAGGCTGGAACAAAATACTGATACAGGAATATATCATGTACACTGTTGATACACTGGCACCAAATATCAATATTTTGATCAAAACATGCAGGCGCTCTAGTCAGATTTAGTCAGGAATCAGGAATTTGACTTACCATAGTCTCCACTTCATGACTCTTCATGGTGGAGCTGTCACAATGAATGTGAGTAAATTTGAGGTGAGGAGGAAGAAACTCAAATGGCAGAAATGGAGGAAGATGGCAGACAGAGGAGGAAGCAAATTTCAAGAGGCGGCGTTTTTTTCTTTCTGTAAACGTGATTTACAGACATTTTAGTGAGCGATTGTTGAATCTTCCTTCAAGCATTTTTTAACGTCAGAACTGTTTCTGGATATTTTACAGTGGAGAGACACTAAGACTCTTTGCACTTGGTTGTGTATTGTTTTGTCTCAGCTTTCACCTTATGTTAAAGTGACACTACTTTGCATTGAATAAATCAGTCGCTGTAAGTGTTGGGAATTAAGGATGCCTCTTTTATGAATAAATTATACCTTGCACAGGGTGTCAAATATGTAAATTAAAGGGCGGATGAACCTGAGTGACACTTGTGTGGATCTCACGGTTCAAAAGTGTGGTTAGATGTCAGAATTATTAATAATTATCATAAATAATTATTAATTATAAGAAATGATATGACTTGATTTGCTCTAAGTCATAGCTCGTTGGGACACCATCTGTAAAACAGAGAAAAATATAGCCAATTCACCTAAATCAGTCTCATAAAGTTACTAAACTATCAATTTGGAACACTGATTAGTAATAAAGAATATAATTATTGTATTTAAGTCGACTTACCGTATACATATAATTACTTAATTTTAAAAAACATCAAATTATTATTTTTTTAGTATTTCTACATTTAAACATTTCATCAATATTGAGCAGAACATATTCTAAATACAACCATTTTTTTCAATTTTTTTTGACAAATTGTGTAAAAATGTGTTATATACCATAGTGTTGCAATGTAAATGTGGATTGTATTTTTTTCTCATTTTAGCTCACATTTATTTCCCTGTATATGATCTTATTTTTATGGGGAAAAAATTACTGGTTACACCAACTTACACTGCATTATATCAATCAATAACAAGTAAAGCAAATAAAAGCACACATCTATAAAATATAGAGTCTAATCTAGTGTAGGCTTATATATTTGGTATCCTTATGGGAGGGATAGCATTTATGATAACGCAAAAATGTATGACTTATTTTCATATTTGACAACCTGTGCAAGGTATCATTTATTCATAAAAGAGGCATCCTTAATTCCCAACATAAGAAATTAGTCCTCTAACACAGTAGCTCTCAACCTTTTTAAGTTGCGACCCCCAATTTAACATGCATGTTGTCCAGAATCTCACACGAACAGTTCAGATCATATAAACTCAGGTGATACGACGAATTTTGGACAAATAATGAAGCAGACAACAACTAAAACATCTCTCTGTCTGTGCATTTATATATATTTTTTATATTTTACGTTACTTTTGATCTGAGTCCTTTGCTATCAGTTTAAAGGTCCATTCTGACCTCCTGAGTGTGTAACAGTCAGCTTCAAGCCAGAGACTCCTTGGAAAGTAACAACTTGATACTTTGGGATTTGTCAGAAAAGACACAAAATGAACCGAAAAAGAATCAAATTGACCACAAAATGACAAAAAATGACCACAAAAAGACACAAATTGACCAAAAAAGACACAAAATGACCTAAAAAAGGAAACAAAAAGTCCCAAGAAGACACAAATTGACCACAAAATGATCTAAAAAAGACACAAAATTACCCAAAAAGACACAAAATTACCAAAAAAGACACAAAATTACCAAAAAAAGGAAACAAAATTACCAAAAAAGACACAAAATGACCACAAAATGACCAGAAAGGACATAAAATGACCCAAAAAAGACACAAAATAACCAAAAAAAGACATAAAATTAACAAAAAAGACACAAAATGAAAAAAAAAAAAACACAAAATGACAACAGAAAAAAATACATTAACTGACCAAAAAGACTAAAACACATGAACACTTTAACACAGTGGAGACAGAGCTGACTTCCAAAATGATTTGGTGACCCCCAGAAATCATCTCACGACCCCAATTGGGGTCGGGACCCCAAGGTTGAGAATAGCTGCTCTAACAGTCTGATACATTTCTTTCCAAAAGTAAGCATGATATTTACATCATAGTTAGGAGATTTCTCATCTGTTTGACTCATACGTTCACTGCTGTTGTAGCCTATACACACATCACAATGTGCCATCATGTCATTGCACTTAAAGTCATTATATAAAGAATGATTTTCTGCTGCTTAGTGACTTTCTGTGTGTCATTAGTGTGAGTTTACTGAGGACGGAGTTTCCCCGAAGGCTAATGGTCCAATGAGACACAAACTGGTTGTCCTAATGTAACCATTATGCACTCTGGCCAGCTGTCTTTAATTGCCTTCAAAGTGTGTGTGTGTGTGTGTGTGTGTGTGTGTGTGTGTGTGTTGTGAGGGGAGCAGGTGCTTTGCAAAGGGGCAGATTTGAACAATACAAGCAGTACTTTGTAAAATCCAAACAGAAACATTTGTTTCAGGTGAACCTTCTTCTCCTTTTGGTCCCTCTGAAGCACTTTTCTGTCTCCTTGCTGTGGGGGAGAGCAGATTTTTTTTTCTCCACTCTGTCTTTCCTCTGTTTCCCCTCAGAGATCATGTGTCCACAACAAAAAAGTAGCATCTTTGAGTGCTTTTTGGTTTGGTAGTGATTAGACAGAAATGACTCTGTCTCACCACGGTTAAACGCTATACAACATTTGTAATAATTAAATTAAGATTAAATATCTTCTGAGATTTGGTATATATATATATTTTATTGTTGTTTGCACTTAAAAAAACATACAATCATAAAGAAAGAACAGTACAAGAAAATGTGCAGGAAAGATCAAAGCCCAAAGGGCTTATACACTGTAAAAAATAATAATAATAAAAAAAAAAATCAGTTTAATTTAGGGTAAAATACTGGCAGCTGTGGTTGCCAGAACTTCACTGTAAAAAATACAGTGAATGGGTTTTCTACTGTAAATCTAAATGTAAATATCAGTAAAAACTGTAATTTAGACTGAAAAGTCCCTTTATTTTTTTTAGGGTAATTGTGTCCATGTGACAATATGGTATTTCTCCTTTAATTGTACATGCAACCAGTGTTTTCTAAAGTTTAAATTTTTTGTACTATTCCTTGATTTACGGTAATTATAAGCATGTACTGCGGTGATATTACATTTTTAATTTAACGCCCTATTTCTGGTGCAATTTGACAGCATTTTACTGTAATTTTCACAATGTAAGCAACCCTCCCTCTCAAACCTATAAATAACTATACTTATACAAAGCTAGATGTAAATGTTTTTGACACAGTGTGGCTATCTCTGACTGTTCTCGCAAGATTTTGGGTCGAGTTAAACCTTTCTGTCCCATAAAGGTTAGCCGCTGAGATAGAAACAGGTCTCAAACAAAGTTCATTATTTCCTGATTTGAAAAAAATGCATCTAAAACATGGCTGCAGTTTTTGGCTTGTGAAAATGGGTAAAAATCATATTTCCTTTGGTAACTCTGGGCCATAATCTGTGCTCACTTCATTTCTCCATTGGAATCAACAGACTCAGATCTGCTGCTAACACCATGTGACACAATAACTGACTTGTTGCCTTGTTGATAAACTCTGTTAATCTCTGGTTAACTTCCCCAGAAAACTTCATTACTGGACACTTGTTTCATTACTGCATGGGTCTCAAACTCGCGGCCCGCGGGCCAATTGCGGCACTCGTGATGATATTTTGTGGCCCCCACCTTGATATGAAAGTTTAATGTGAGTTTTATATGAATGGCACTTTACCGTGTCGTGTGTGAAACGTCCCTTTAATTACTCTTTTTGGTAACTCTGGGTCTTTTTTTTGGTAATTCTGTGTCTTTTTTGGGTAATTTTGTGTGTTTTTAAAATAATTTTGTGTGTTTTTAAAATAATTTTGTGTCTTTTTCAGAATTTTGTGTCTTTTTTTCAGAATTTTATGTCTTTTTTAGTAATTTAGGTTGTTTTTTCCTGCCATTTTGTGTGGGTTTTTTTTAGTAATTCTGTGTCTTTTTGGTCATTTTGTGTCTTTTTTTTTTTAGTAATTTTGTGTCTTTTTTTCAGAATTTTGTCTCTTTTTTTGGTCATTTTGATACTGCCTCCAGTGGCCCCCAGGTAATTTGAGTTTAAGACCCCTGCATTACTGGCTTTGCACAAGATCAATGGACAGAATTCACCCACCCTGGATATCACTAACTAACATGGTGTCACCATTACTAGTAATGTGTCCTGATAACTGCTTTTCTCACAGGGGCAGAGGTTCATTTCCAGTCAAAAAAGTGCGAACTAAAACTGCTTAACTTACAGCCTGCATAGCCTCTAATGACCCCATAGTTAAATGTAACAAAAGAGGAGTTATCACTGCCTAAGATACCCTGCATACCCTGTAGTTATCCTGTAGATTAATATAACAAGGGGGAACTAACACCTGTAATAATAGAATAGGGACCCAATAGTTAAAATAAGTACAATCAGGTGACTTATATGTCACATCACAGATCTTTGACATTTAGAGGTAGTATTTTTTTTTTTTAAAACATCATAAATGTGTTCCATGTGGTCCACTTGGTCTGTGGTATATCCCCTATAATGTTCCTTTAAGGATAAACAGGTCTGGGTTCTTATGGGTTAAAACGTAACTTCTTAACATGTTGTTGTTTGCAATGAAAACTGCAGTAACTAGCAAAGAGTAAAACTGAGAAAAACTGCTTTAAAGTTTTTTAACATTTTTTAACTGGCCAGCAAAATGGGTTATAGGTAGATCAGTGATATGACACTTATTTCTACATGTATTGATGATGTAATTTTTATGCTCAAAAATCATGATGATTTATTTGACCGTTTACCCCAGTAACTACGTTTACTGCACTCTGATTTTGCTGTAAAAGGTTCTAATAGTAATGATAAATGGAGTGCAGTAACTACAATGCTATTGTTTAATTTCAGCTTTTATATTTTGTTTTCAGTGAATAAACATTTTCAAATTAATTTTGTTAGAAGTGTATTTAAAAGTGTTTAACAACTCTATTCAAAGACAAGAATTTTAGACTTAATATTATAATGTAATGTTATATTTTAGTCTTAATATCATTTTATCTCGCTTTTTTACTTCATCACTATCTAGATAATAATTTCCCTATCAAATAAACGTATACTTTCTGTTATTTTTGTCTTCACTATTCAACACAATGAAGAAATACAAGGCTACATTGTATCACAGTTGAACTTACTGTTTGCTTTGGTTTTGAGTTGGATTTTGTAGTTACTGCAACTTTTAATATCATTATTTGTCCGAAATAAAGCAAAAATTTAAATCTAAAACTTTGTCACAAGATAAAACAGACATCAAGGAGTTCATTATTAGTTAAAACTCAATTTTGACCAAAAATGTAGTTGGGTCAATGACGTGATCTAACCCAGTGTCAGTTGGTGTAACCAGTCATTTTTTCCCCATAAAAATCAGATTATATACAGGAAAATAAATGTGAACTAAAATGAGGGGAAAAAAAACAATCCGCATTTACATTGCAACACTATGCTATGTTACAAATTTTACAAAATTTGTCAAAACTTTAGAAAAAAATGGCTGTTTTAAGAATATGTTCTGCTCAATATTGATGAAATGTGTAAATGTAGAAATACTCAAAAAACATTTTTTTTCCCGGATGAAGTAGTTTTATGTATAAGTCCACTTAAATACAATGTAGGTGGATGAAGTATTTATCAATTCTTTTAAATAATTTTTTTGTGGTTACACCATTTGACATCTTGCCAACCCTTATTTGTCACTGACCCAGTTCCTGCAGTTAGACTTTGTAGGGCGGTATATATTGCCACTAAAGTAAATCCGTCACACTTTTAATATTGGAAGTTACAGCATCGCCGTCTGTTCTGGGGATTCAAATCCCAGCTGTGTACCAAGATAAATTATATTCTAGTCTGTGAGACTTATCACTCTCCAGGAAGATAAAATTACTTCCCCATTCCTCAGGCAGCGGAGATCAGCCCAACCTCATGAATATAATCTTTATTATTATTTTTTCCTCTCAACACCACAGATATGAACAATATATATATCATCCACGTTATCCATGTCTAATTCCCAAACATCTGCGGCGTATCACCTAATTGCCTCCAGTCTCCAGGGGGTTTTATTACAAGGCCCACTTCCCTGTTAACCTCTGTTACCACGGAAACAGCATCATACCCCTCTCCCACCACAAACACACTCATCATCATTACAAATGCATGTGTACTTCTACACACATGGGTGTTTTTCTCCACTGGTTTTGTCCTCACAAACACACATTCAGGCATCGTGTTTCATGCTTTCAGTGATAAACAGGAAACAGATCCATTAAGTCGCAGGAGGATCAGATGATAATAATGTTGCTGCTGGCTCATAACACTCTACATGTGTTTAGCTTTCTGATAATTGTGTGTAAAACACCTTATGACAGATGATTTAGCACATTAGGCTGCAGTAAGAGTGATATTTGGCATTTAATGAGGACTCGTGCAGTGCCCGTAGGAAGTACACTCAAAAAAAAAAAAGCAATCTTCTCCTTAGTCTAACACGTAGCTTCTACTAAATACATTTTTTTGTGGTTGAACAGTTTTAAAACATGTAGTTTTAGGATAAAATGCAACACTTTAAAATTTACTAGAATATTTTATGTTAAAACAACCTAATTAAATTGCTGAATATAATACTCTGTTTAAAAATGATTTAATTATTTATTTTTATTTATTTTTTGGTAATTTTGTGTCTTTTTTTGGTCATTTTGTGTCTTTTTTTAGATCATTTTGTGGTCAATTTGTGTCTTTTGGGGACTTTTTGTTTCCTTTTTTTTGGTCATTTTGTGTCTTTTGTTGGGTCATTTTGTGTCTTTTTTGGTCAATTTGTGTCTTTTTGTGGCCATTTGTTGTCAATTTATGGTCAATTTGAGTCCTTTTTTGCTTAATTTTATGTACTTCACTATTTTAATAAAGTAGTTGTAACTAACCTATTAAATAAAGTAACTCTTCATAATGTCATAGAAGTTTAAATGGCCAAAGAAAATGACGTTAGTATGTTACCCTTACAAATCTAGTTGGACTGACCTGGTAATTAAGTAACAGTAACGCAAATTCATCATGTTGACCCAACATATTTACATTTTGTTCACTCAAGAAAACAGTTTCTCGCTAAATTAAAGCATTTTATTTAGGTGGAAATTATTTCCATAATTGTATTTTGTTCTGGGAACAAGTTATTTTTTTGAGTGTATGTATTCGTGCGATTTGCGGTGCAAATTGCCATTTGGCCAAACAAATCCACGCATCGATAGTGTTGGCTAATGCCTCCTGCTAGTTTAACCTTAAATAACACAGAAACGCTATCTTTCAGTCTGTATTATGCTTAGCTGTCAGTTAATAATAAAGTTTAGTTTTTACTGTTTTCAATGGATCAAACTGATGCAGAAAAAAGGGCTTAAATCTTAGCTTAGCTTAGCATGCTAATGGTAAGATAGCACATTACGCAGTATGCTGCACTAAAAGTACATTAACATGAACCCAATTAGCTGATATGTTATATTACATGTAAGTATCTCATATCAAATGATGATGGGCATTACGCTAAGCAACATGAATGTCATCCTTGAATTACATAGTAATGCAACATAAGAAGTGAATAAAGCTAAATCTCCGCTTAGCATGCTAATCGCTAATAACTGAATTTGCACATTACATGCAGACCGCTACAACGTCTGCAACTCCATAAAACACTTACTTTTCATAAGGTACCACACCATCCAGCACATACACATTGAACATTGATATTCGCTGGAAACTATTAGAATATTATTGGAAAATTGAACCTTGTAGCCACTTTAAAACTCTTAAAGATAGGTAGGCTAAATAGACTTACAGATGAGATGAGTCAGGGTGGAAATCCAGAGTAACTAAAAGAAAAACTATCCATAATCAAAGACTAATTTTATTTCAGATGGACAATTGAATAGAATCATAGAATCCTGACCACATGACCAATAAATTGCATAATGTAAATTTGCAAAATCAACATTTGGGCCCTTATTCTCATACTTGATATCCTGGTCCATGCATTGTGTTTTAAAAAAGAGAAACGTACGACTTTTGTATAATGTATCATGTAAATGAAAGGTTTTTTATTGAAAAAACAGGTCACTTTTCTCCATCCGTGTTTTGATTTCCAAACGGATATGGATTCAACGGAATAAATACAGATTTATTTAACACTCCAACATTTTGATTTGGAGAGTCAGTAGCCATGAATCCCCTCATATTTTTCACACAGGCTGATGCTTATTTTCTCTCAAATGAGAAAAGAACTACCTGAAGTTTCTGTTGATGTCTGAATGAAGTAGAAGTAAAAAAACAAACCCAGAGGATGCATGATTATTGGTGCAGTATCCTTATTTTATCCACAGCAGAGATGTGACACATTTCTGAGACTTTCTAAAATCCCTCTAAATGCTGAGATCAAACGGAGGCTGTAAAACCTGTAACTGCTGAGAAAAGCTGCTCCAGCTTCTCAACTCTAATCCTCTCAGCCGTTATCATCCTAACACCTGGAGACAAAACAGAGTTACAGCTCAACTACAGCCGAGTTTCACTTTTAAACTTCTGACTTTTTTTTACTTTGTCTTGCTTGTGCAGCAACAATAGACTGTATATAAATAATGGACGCTAATTCATGTTAGCATTAACTGCAGCATTAACTAGGATGTTAATTTTGCCAAAAAACAAAAACTAAATGTACGTTAATTACCTCAGAAAACTGAACAGCGACTCCTTGGAGTGTCTGTTAGTCCAACCAAACCTTTTTTATATCTATATAACGTTATATATAACTTTATTGACACGTTGCCGTGGATACGCATTGTTCTGCTTCTCTCCTGATGACGGCTCGACTTGTAAGTGACCTGTCAATCAAAGGTAGCCCCGCCCCAAATCATACGATTCTTTATCTTCTATTTTCTTCTAAATGGGGCCATTATTTACACTATTAACATCAGATTGTCTTGAAGAAGATTTTTTACTAGTGATTGAGACCATAGTGTTGTCCTGAAAAACATTTCTGAGGTAATAAATCAAGTGAGAAGTTTTCTCATTTTGCATTGAAATGAATGGACAAAAATGCTTTTGCAGTCAAACTTAGCGCCCCCTGCTGGAATTTTCTGTAGAATGCAGCTTAAGGCACTTCCTGGTTTGCCTCCCTGCTCAGACCAGGAGGTTGCCGCCTGGGACCAACACTCACCATCGCATAGACATACACATCAGTTTTATAGTTAGTGAGTTATTATGTGGACAGCCGTCCCAACCAGGACCACTTCAGACTTCCTGTAGATGTTCAAAACAGGGTCACCATTTCTAAACGTCAGAGTCTAAACCGAGTGGTTGGACCCCTTCTGAGTAAGAATGATTCATCACAACATAACGGACTATCAGGCTGCATTTTTAGCATCAAAACAAATAATTCTTCGGAAAAACAGAGAACAGCCTGACTATTTCTCATTCACTATATCTGTCACAGCTGGAGGGCACTGTGTGTGTGTGTGTGTGTGTGTGTGTGTGTGTGTGTGTGTGTGTTCTTGTACTTCCTACATAGTGAGGACCGGGACATGTTTTTAACCAACAGAGTGAGGACAATTTTTGCAAAGTGAGGACATTTCGGCCGGTCCTCTCTTCTTTAAAGGCTTTTTTGAGATTTCAGACAAAAAACTAAAACTAATAAAAACTAAACTAAAACTAAAGCATTTAAAAAAAAAAAAACGAAACTAAAACTAGCAAACTCACTCTAAAAACTAATTAAAACTAACTGAATTTGAAAACAAAAAATCACAACAAAATTAAAACTAAAACTAATGAAAAATTATTAAAAAACTATTATAACTTTGCAAGGGAATTCACTGTTACAATGAGGGTCCTCACAAAGATAGAAGTACAAGAATGTATGTGTGTGTGTGTGTGTGTGTGTGTGTGTGTGTGTTCTTGTACTTCCTTCATAGTGAGGACCGGAACACGTTTTTAACCAACAGAGTGAGGACATTTTTGCAAAAAACTAAAACTAATTAAAACTGAACTAAAACTAAAGCATTTCAAAAAAATAAAAACAAAACTAAAACTAGTAAACTCACTCTAAAAAACAATTAAAACTAACTGAATTTGAAAACAAAAATTCACAACAAAATTAAAACTAAAACTAATGAAAAATTCAAAACTATTATAACCTTAGCAGGGAATTCACTGTTCCAATGAGGGTCCTCACAAAGATAGAAGTACAAGAATGTGTGTGTCACAGAGTGAGGAAAAATTTTGCAAAGTGAGGACATTTCGGCTGGTCCTCACTTCTTTAAAGAGTTTTTTTTAGATTTCAATGAGGGTCCTCACAAAGATAGAAGTACAAGAATGTGTGTGTGTGTGTGTGTGTGTGTTCTTGTACTTCCTACATAGTGAGGACCGGAACATGTTTTTAACCAACAGAGTGAGGACAATTTTTGCAAAATGAGGACATTTCACTGGTCCTCACTTCTTTAAAGAGTTTTTTGAGATTTCAATGAGGGTCCTCACAAAGATAGAAGTACAAGAATGTGTGTGTGTGTGTGTGTGTGTGTGTGTGTGTTCTTGTACTTCCTACATAGTGAGGACCGGAACATGTTTTTAACCAACAGAGTGAGGAAAATTTTTGCAAAGTGAGGACATTTCGGCTGGTCCTCACTTCTTTAAAGAGTTTTTTGAGATTTCAATGAGGGTCCTCACAAAGATAGAAGTACAAGAACGTGTGTGTGTGTGTGTGTGTGTGTGTGTGTGTGTGTGTGTGGGTACCTCAGCATGACTCTTCTAAGTGGGCCACAAATGAAAAGACGGGCCTATAGGAGCTGAAGTATCGACTGCTGGCCCTGGTGACTAGCTTGGATGCTTGTGAATGCTTCCTTTCATTCACTTCATTGTCTTGAAGGTTATCTCCTCCAGCTTGTGACTCATTCTGTAATATTATTTGTGCTGCTTGGAAGCAGAAATGTCCACAGTGACGCAGATGCTGACTCACAACTCAAAAAAAAAAAAAAAAAAAAGAGGGTTCTGCCAGACAGTGGTGTTTGAGGCCCGTTCTGACACCATTTTTATTGACTGTTTTCCTGCAGACGATCCTGGTCGGGGACAGTGGAGTCGGGAAGACGTCTCTGTTGGTGCAGTTCGATCAGGGGAAGTTCATCCCTGGATCCTTCTCTGCTACAGTGGGCATCGGATTCACGGTGTGTGTGTGTGTGTGTGTGTGTGCATGCATGTATAATTATGTGTGTAGATCTCTTAAATATAGGATATTCAGGTTAAAAGGAAGTCAAACAACCCACATGTTGAAGTGTCATCTCACCAAAATCACACACACACATGCACGCACGCACACACACACACACACACACACACACACACACACATTCTTGTTCTTCTATCTTTGTGAGGGCCCTCATTGGAATAGTGGATTCCCTTGAAAGGTTATAATAGTTTTTTGTTTTCAAATTCGGTTAGTTTTAATTTAAAAGTTTTTAGAGTTTTTATTTTTTTTATTTTTTTAATGCTTTAGTTTTAGTTTAGTTTTTATTAGTTTTACATTTTTGTAATGGGGTTTTTGTTGGGCGGGAGATTAAAAGAGGTCACAGTAAAATTTTGCCTTTATTTCCTTTGCCTTATCCATCTTCATTATGTATGAAAAACAAGAAAAAAGTTGCAGATTTAAGAGATTTAAAGTGGCAAATCTGTGCGAAAAAGTCACAGATTTACAAGAAACAGGTGGGAAAAAAAGCAACTTTTTTCTCGCGGATTCACCACTTTAAATCTCATAAATCTGCGAATTTTTTTTCTCCTGGATTTGCCACTTTAATCTTTTTTTTTTTTTTTACACATTCCACAGTCCACATTAACTGTGGCTGTATGTAATATCCTCCAATATTCTCTAGGGTTGAAATTTGGAATTTGCAAGTATTTCAATGAGTGTCCTATTAAGGGTTAAAGAAAAATGGATTATACTTTGGTACCTGGTCCACTGTCACATCAACGACCAATGGAGATAAACTGCTTTGTTGTGCAGCATCACAGTGACTCTAGAGCATGGGTCTCAAACTCGCGGCCCGCGGGCCAATCGTGGCCCTCGTGATGATATTTTGTGGCCCCCACCTTGATATGAAAGTTTAATGTGAGTTTTATATGAATGGCACTTTACCGTGTTGTGTGATGAAGGTCCCTTTAATTACTTTTTTTGGTCATTTTGTGTCTTTTTTTGGTAAACGGTCATTTTTTGTAATTTTGTGTCTTTTTCTTAGTAATTTGTGTCTTTTTAAAATAATTTTGTGTCTTTTTTAAAAATATTTTTGTCTTTTTTTGGTCATTTTGTGTCTTTTTTGGGTCATTTTGTGTCTTTTTTTGCCATTTTGTGTCTTTTTTGAGTAATTTAGTGTTTTTTCAGTAATTTTGTGTCTTTTTTTGGTAATTTTGTGTCTTTTTGTGGTCATTTTGTGTCTTTTTCTTAGTAATGTTGTGTCTTTTTTAAATAATTTGTCTTTTTTGGTAATTCTGTGTCTTTTTTTTTGGTCATTGTGTTTCTTCTTCAAGTGATTTAGGGTTTTTTTGGTAATTTTGTGTATTTTTTTGGTCTTTTTGGGCCATTTTGTATCTTTTTTGCCATTTTGTGTCTTTTTAAAGTAATTTAGTGTTTTTTCAGTCATTTTGTGTCTTTTTTTTGTAATTTTGTGTCTTTTTTGGTCATTTTGTGTTTTTTTTTGTAATTTTGTGTCTTTTTTTTTGGTCATTTTGATACTGCCTCCAGCGGCCCCCAGGTAATTTGAGTTTGAGACCCCTGCTCTAGAGGGATCCTGCCACTTTAAGTCTGACTGTGTGACCACAGAATGAGCCCCCTGTTGTAATTCTGACTGGAGGATGTCCCCCTTTGGCCCCAGTGACTGTGTTCTTTCTCCCAGTTCAACAGTGGGAACAGGTTTGATAAACCAAAGCCTGTGGACTCTGTAACACAATGTCCTCCAACAAACCAGGTGGTGACAGCAGCTGACTCACTCTCCTCTTCATGGAGCCAGTTTAGTGTTAGTGTTGGTGGCAAAGTTCCATTTTTCTCTACAGAAAACAACAACAAATCATGACTAATAAGTAAATAAATTACTCAGTAGCACCCTTATGTACGTCAGAGTCACTTCCTGCTTTAAAGCTGCTACACCAGAAAGTAAAGTTCATCCATGTGTCCTTGTTAAATAGCTGATGTTAGAAACAAGAGCTGGAGAGCCAACTGCTAGTGTTGGGACAACGAAGCTTCATGAAGCATTTGCTTTATTTTTTGACCCCACTAGATGGAGGTCTTGGCTGAAAAAATAGGCTTTATCAATGGTGATTGAGTGTGTTTTCAGCCCTTTGTTGAACAAAGAGCGCCATCTCTTGGGCTCCGTAAATAAAGATAGATAGATGATAGTGGCCCCCACCTTGATATGAAAGTTTAATGTGAGTTTTATATGAATGGCACTTTACCGTGTTGTGTGTGGAAGGTCCCTTTAATTACTTTTTTGGTAATTTTGTGTCTTTTATTTAACAATTGTGTGTCTTTTTTAAAAATTTTGTCTTTTTTGGTAATTTTGTGTCTTTTTCAATAATTTTATGTCTTCTTTTGGTCATTTTGTGTCTTTTTTGGTTAATTTTTTGTTTTTTTCAATAATTTTGTGTCTTTTTTGTGTCTTTTTTGGGGGGAATTTGTGTCTTTTTGAATAATTTTGTGTCTTTTTTGTCATATTTGTCTTTTTTTGGGTAATTTTGTTTCTTTTTTTAAGTAATTTAGTTTTCTTTCCTGTCATTTTGTGTCTCTTTTGGTAATTTTGTGTCTTTTTTTTGGTAATTTTCTTGTTTTAATTGTCTTTTTTTGGGGGTCATTTTGTGTCGTTTTTTAACTCATTTAGTTTTTTTCTGTTATTTTGTGTCTTTTTTAAGTAATTTGTTTTTTTCTGTCATTTTGTTTCTTTTTTTTTTTAAAGTAATTTTGTGTCTTTTTTTGGTCATTTGATACTGCCTCCAGCGGCCCCCAGTTAATCTGAGTTTGAGACCCCTGATCTATGTCATTAACATGCATTAAAACCTTTTTCTGCTTCTCTCAGAATAAAGTGGTGACTGTTGATGGTGTAAAGGTCAAACTACAGGTCAGTAAGTAAATCAGTTCCAGTGAAAACTTGATGTGCTTTCACAATAGCAAACTATTTTAGAGCACAGGCTGGTTTCCTCTCTGGGACCAGTTTTGTAACAGAAAATTAAAGTTAGCCAAGTGGAACCAGGCTGAGCTTTGTGGTTTTTTCTGTTCCAGATTTGGGACACAGCGGGACAGGAACGCTTCAGAAGTGTGACACATGCGTATTACAGAGACGCACATGGTGAGAAATATCATCTGACTAATGTTACCGTTATAGAGATGTATTACCATAAACACTCCACTGCAAACACTGGAACATAGACTTCACATCACATGTGATATGTGTTAATATTAACCGTATTGATATTATATATCATATTTATACAATATTCTTGTCCTTTTGCACATTCTACTTATTTACATATCCGTATTCTCTTAGTATATTATCTATTGTATGTATATCTTGTATAATCAAGTATTTAAAATATATCATATTATATCATATCTTGTATATATATATATATATATAGGTGTGTGTGTGTGTGTGTTGCGTGTGTATATATATATATATATATATATACATATATATGATATAATATTATACCGGCATTATATATGCATATAGTCATTTAGACTGAATAATCCCGTTAATTGTGTCATTCATTCACACATGGTATTTCTCCATTAACTGAGATTATTACTAATATTAATTTCATGTGGATGTTATATTTTTACAGCAAAACTGTGTGTTTATGACAGTTTATGACAGTAAAAGTTTAAGTACTACTACTACTACTACTACTACTACTATTATTATATACATATACTGTTGCTGCCATTAATATTATTACTATATACTGTGATATACTACTATAATTGTACTGGCTTTATTATTATTATTATTATTATTATATGCATATACTGTTGCTGCCATTACTATTATTACTATATACTGTTATATACTACTATTATTTTACTGGCCTTATATATATATATATATATATATATATATATATATATATATATATATATATATATATATATATATAGTACTATTATTATATAGTGTCTAGTCACAATAACATTACGTCCATCATATCAGTATATAACCATCATCTTACCACTGTAACTTACTTACCAACTTATATTCTTTATAGTCTTTGTTCTATTCTGTGTTTTTTTTCTATTGTTATTTTTATTTCTTCTCCCTCAGTATTTTATTCTATTGTATTTTATTGTTCTTAAACAACCGAATTTCCCTTCAGGGATGAATAAAGTAATCTATCTATCTATTTATTCATCTTTTCTCTCAAGCTTTGCTCCTCCTGTATGACATCACCAGCAAAACTTCCTTTGACAACATCAGGGTAAGTCTACGGTTTGTCTACTGCTATGAAACATAATGAGAATGAGTGAGTCAGGAAGAGAAACAGCCTCAAATAGAAAATATAAAGCCCCAGAGCCTATAACTTCAGTGAATCAACTAACAATGTGTTTCTCGACTATCCGTGTCTATCTTTTTCTTGTTCTCAGGCCTGGTTAACAGAGATCCACGAGTATGCACAGACTGATGTCGTCATCATGTTGCTGGGCAACAAGGTGAGAGAGAATTGTTTGAGAAGCTCAGCAAGTGAAGGAAAAAAGTCTTGAGAAAACAGTAATTGATGTGATATTTAGTGACTGGAGAACTGTGTGTCCACAACCCAACAACAGCCCTGCAAGCAGCTTATTACATATATAGATTTATAGTCGCCATAGAGATACTTACTGACATAGTATAAAGATCAACAAAGTCCACAGAGAGAGGAGGTTGGGTGTTTGTGTTCTGTTCGCATAATATAAAAAAATAAAATCAAAAGTGTAAAATCAAATTTACTACTCTCCCGTAACCCTTGTGGCCAAAAAACTGCTAAAAAACTAAAACTGCTATTAAATCACCATACATCAATATTTTTTCTGATTTTTTCCCCCATAAATCTCTTAAATAACTTCAGACTTGTTCAAAACTACCAAACATTTTACACACTATCACATTTTAACCCTTTATATGCCAGTTTATATATTTGAATTTTACCATAATTTCTTCCAAAAAACAACAAGACAAAAATGAATTATTTTCCATATAATAAATAGTAGGGAGCTGGGGTTTTGGTGGAGATTAGAGTCTTGGATATGTCAAAGATTAGCAACAAAACTGATTTGATTGCATTAGTATTTTTTATGTAGTGCCAGATACTCCCTCTGGTGACCCAAAAAAGGCCATGCACACTAAAACTGCTATTAAATCACCATACATCAATATTTTTTTAAGATTTGTTTTTCATAGATCTCTGAAACAACTTCAGACTTGTTCAAAACTACCAAACATTAAATCATTTTCTGAATTTTAACCCTTTATATGACAGTTTATATATTTGAAATTTTCCATAATTTCTTCAACAACAAAAAAAAAACACAAAAAAATAATTATTTTCCATATAATAAATAGTAGGGAGCTGGGGTTTTGGTGGAGATTAGAGTCTTGGATATGTCAAAGATGAGCAACAAAATTGATTTGATTGCATTAGTATTTTTTATGTAGAGCCAGATACTCTCTCTGGTGACCCAAAAAAGGCCAAGCACACTAAAACTGCTATTAAATCACCATACATCAATATTTTTTAAAGATTTTTTTTCTATAAATCTCTTAAATAACTTCAGACTTGTTCAAAACTACCAAACATTAAATAATTTTCAGAATTTTAACCCTTTATATGCCAGTTTATATATTTGAAGTTTTCCATAATTTCTTCCAAAAGAACACAAAAATTGTATTATTTTCCCTATAATAAATAGTAGGGAGCTGGGGTTTTGGTGGAGATTAGAGTCTTGGATATGTCAAAGATTAGCAACAAAATTGATTTGATTGCATTAGTATTTTTTATGTAGAGCCAGATACTCCCTCTGGTGACCCAAAAAAGGCCATGCACACTAAAACTGCTATTAAATCACCATACATCAATATTTTTTTCAGATTTTTTTTCTATAAATCTCTTAAATAACTTCAGACTTGTTCAAAACTACCAAACATTAAATAATTTTCAGAATTTTAACCCTTTATATGCCAGTTTGTATATTTGAAGTTTTCCATAATTTCTTTATTTCATGGCTTGTTTACAATTTTTAAACATTGCAAAATTCCAGAAATGAAATGTCAGCATGCCGCAAAGTATACTGTTGCCACAATTTTCCAAGTCTCTTGACTACACTGTGAAGTAAAATAAAAATGGCTTGTGTATATAAACAACTTGGTATATGTAAAGTTTTATTGTGTCAGGCCGGGCTCAAGGCAGGACTCAGACGCAGAGCAGGTGTACTTAAAGTCACTTTATTCAGGATGCAGTGAGAGTAATCCTCAAACAGAGTGAAAAAATAAAAAGTGCTACAAAATCTCCTGGTGCTGTGCTGTGACATCTAACAGAGAAAATGTACTGTAGGATCTGGGATTTGTCAGACATTAGATGCAATGGAAGCAGAAATATAAACAATATAAGTTGTATCCTTTTGAGGTGAAAAGTAGACCTAGCAGTGTGCGCGTTCGCGAATACTTGCCCCATACGTTGAAGATGTGGGTTGTTACAATTATGGTTTACAGAATTGCTTAAAAACACCCTGACACAGACAGAAAAGTCAGAGAGATCTAAGGACTCCATTGGACTCGGGGACACCTTTTTTTCAGCAGCCTTAAAATTGACAAAGTTCTCCTCCGCTGTACCTAGGCAGTGTATTCTGATGATTGATAATAAAGAAAACTAAAAGGAACTTTGAAGTGATATTTGATTGAATTTCTCACTCAAGAGCGGGAGTAATTTCCACTATAACCTCACCGCGGTGTGTCATGTTGAATGCGATGCCCTTTTCTAAATATACTACACTGCATCTCTGTTTCAGGCCGACATGAACAGTGACAGGGCGATCAGGAGAGACGAAGGAGAGAGGCTGGCCAGAGTGAGTCTTTCTACATTTATTTCACTGTTATATCTGTTATAACCAGAACTGATGCTGTTTGCTGATCCTGTTCCCTGCTGTTTGCTCCTTTTCTTGTCTTCAGGAGTACTCAGTTCCTTTCATGGAGACAAGTGCCAAGACAGGAGTCAATGTAGACCTGGCCTTCAACGCTGTCTCCAGGTATGACAATAATGTACACTCCATCCACTGTGTCTTCAGTCTGTTGTGCACTGAGCTGGAACCTAATCTTTCCACTTAAAAGACTATTTTTTTTAATACTGATGATGAAACAGTACAATTGGCAATAAATATAATAACTGCAAACTGTATTAAGTGAATTTACATTCACATTTTATGTCTCAACCCATTTAGCAAACCATTTAAGTAAATAATGCAGTATTAAAATAAAAGTATTTCCAAAATGTTCAGCACTTCCTTGACCCAAAAACACTCCCCTGATATTTTACCCAATCATTAATGTCCCAAATAAGAGTAATGTAAGTTAAGTAATTATATGGGACGCGACAGATTAAACAGGGGAGACGCAACTGTGGCTGCCGTCGCTTACTGTGCACAATGTCAGCAGCTTATCATAAACAAAGCAGCATGGTTTATTATGTACAGCGTATCTGATCATAAACATTGTGATCGTGAATTAACCAGCATCGCTAACTGTGCACAGAGTGTCTGGTGCTTGTTGGTGCAAACAGAGATCGCTAAGTGAACACCTCCTGCAGCAGCAGCACATACATACTGTAATGCTACAGAGCTAACTGTTAGCAATTTGCAGACTGGACGCTAAGGGGTTAACATCCCCTCTGGCTCTGTGACTGCAACTGGAAGAGACTGCTGCAGGAGGACTGTGCTGCTTCGACTCGTTCTTACTAAAAACAAGTGAGAACAAGTCTCCAAAAGTCTCCAAGTCACTTTGTAGCTATATTTAGCGACTTTTCAGACCCCCCTAGCGACTATTTTTCAAAAAGCGACTGGCCGCGGGGGCTGGCATCTCATTGAGAAGAGTAAGAAAGAGTCTCCAAAAGTCTTCAATAACACCAGAAAAAGTCGCTGGATTTGTCGCCAGTCGCTTTTTAGAAAAATAGTCGCTAAGGGGGTCTGAAAAGTCTAAATATAGCAACAAAGTCGCTAAGTTGGCAACACTGCTTCGCTGACTTTTACAAATGGTGTTGTGGCGTTGAGTACTACGTCACATCCTGCTTAGCGTTCTATCCAATCAGCAAACAGGCTTTTTTCAGGGGAGAAAAACGGCCCCGCTCTTTGATAGGGACGAAAAAAGTAGACAAAAGTTCATATTCAAATAAGGGGCGTTTCGGCAAGTGAGACCTGCCTCATTCCGGGTATTGGGCTGTAGTGGAAACACCCTTCATACAACGATACTATCGTTTATCGTTGTAGTTTCTGGGAAAATATGTCATCCTAAAAATGTGTTATGGTGACAGGCCTACGTGGGTTCATTACTAAACTGTGTGATGTCTGGTTCTGTCCTTCAGGGAACTGAAGCACCGGGCCGCCGAACATCCCAATGAACCCAAGTTCCAGATCCATGAATACATCGAAGCACAGAAGGAGAAGTCAGGCTGCTGCAGCTACTTTTAGATGTCCTCTCCTCAGTCGTCCTCCCACCACGCTGCTACTGAGTGGGAGGAAGCCCTGATTGCTGCTCCCAAAATACGATGCTGCCATTCATTCAAGATCCAAAGCCAAAGGGATAAACCGAGCTGTAGAGCCACAAGTTCACAGTTTTCTTCTGCTGAGAACAGCTTATTCAACTATGTAAACTGACATTTATCATTACAAACAACTGAATATTTGTAGTAGAAATTGGATTTTTATGAGAAAATATCCTTATGCTATTTGCTTTTTTTTTCAGAGTTAGATGAACAGATTATAACTTCTCTTGCGTGTTAGTACTAGTGGCGGGAGGAAAAAGCTAGCCTGGTTCTGTTTGAAGTTTAACCCTCTGGGTCCATTTTAATTTACTACCCTTTGAGACCCTTCACGCTGAAAATGGCCACTTCCCAAAAAACATGATAAAAACTTTACAGATTAATATTTTTTTCTACTTTTTTCTGCATAAACCTCTTAAATAACTTCCGCCCTGCTCAAAACTACCAAACATTCAAAGATTTTGAGGATTTTAACCCTTTAAATGCCAGTTTGATTGCACAATGTCACTGATGTTTTTTATGAAAAAAAAAACAACACAAAATTGTAGTTATTTTCCACATAATAAATCATTTTTGGCTGGGGCATTGGTTTTTATCACAGCCTTGGATATGTCAAAGATGAGCAACAAAATTGATTGATTGAAATTATTTATTACATGGAAAATAAAAAAAAATATTTTTTTTCTTTGAAAAACAATGACATCGTGCAGTCAAACTGGCACTTAAAGGGTTGAAATCCTCATAATTTTTGAATGTTTGGTAGTTTTGAGCAGGGCGGAAGTTGTTTAAGAGGTTTATGCAGAAAAAAGTCTAAAAAAAATATTAATCTGTAAAGGTTTTATAGCATTTTTTTGGAGGTGGGCATTTCAGCCCGAAGGGTCTGAAAGGGTAGTAAATGTGTACACAGTGAATTATTATAGACCCGTTAGAAAAATTGAAATTTGAATTTCAAAATATATCAAGAAAAAAAAACCCTCTTACAAACACAGCTTAAATTATTGCCAAAACAAAAGTGAAAAATTACAAATATGGCTGAAAATGTCCCGAGTGGTCCCAGAGGGTTAAAAATACACCATTAGCTCTTAAATGCACACTGATCATCCTAGTGTGTATATTATGCAGATTAAGCCATGTACTAATATCACATTGCTTTTAAACTTTTCTGAGCAATAACACACAAAATATCTATTTTTGCCAATAATAGATTACCATAATTTATAGATGTAATTAAAAAAAAAAAAAAAGTTATTATATTTCAGGGCAGCCTTTTATATTTCATATTTATGTTGTACATGGGCTACTAAAACTAGATCTAGATATAGACTGACACCTAGCAAACCAAGATTATTCAGTAATATAAAGACGCATCTGCACTTTCTGAATCGCAAGTCGGTCTTCAGAAGCCTTTATTGTCATTGCACAGAGTAACAAGTACTAGTACAACGAAATTTTCCATCAACCCGTCCAAAACGTATAAAAACACACTTACAATATGACAGAGGTGAACAGGACAGGAAGACAGAGATGAAGAAAAAGAAATACAGCACAACTTGAGGAGAGGAAAGGAGGAAAAAACAATGAAAAATATTCGTTAACCACAAGGGAACATCCCCGTTTAATAGCATCAAATAACTTAAAAAAGATGAAGAGGATGAGCACTTGGTCATAAAGCAGTTTAATAAGAACTACCTATGATGGCAGAAGCTACTTTCGGATAAATTTATTTGATGCTGACTTCAAGTTCAGTTTGGTTCAGGTCACAACAGCTGACATCACAGGGGGCGGGGTTTATGACCTGTACTGCAGCCAAACAGTAGGGGGCGACCAAGATGTTTTGGCTTCAGCTTTGGGGAGCTTTCTATAATCAGCAGGGATGTGCACACAAACAGGCTCATAGGAATGCCATCTTCTGCAAGTATTGGTCATAAACCAAAGTACTCACAAGTTCAAATTCTGATGCTGGATGGAAAGTTAAGGGATCACAGAAGTGACTCCAGTTCACGCTAACGAAAAAATTCATCTCTCAAAGTTGTTGAGATATTTAAACCAGAAAGGTAAACCTCATGGTGACCCCGGAGTGGAAATTAGTGATTCACCAAAAGTTGTACCCCTTTTCGACCAAGGCAGTTCCAGGGCCGGTTCGGAGCCGATGCTGAGTCTTGAATCAGTTCTTCGCTTTTTCCGACAGCCAGAAATAAGGTTCCAAAGCGGCACCAACTCTTTGCAGGTCTCGAGCCGTGAACCAGTTACATCAGCAACTGAGGGTGGGATTATAGTGATCCACAAGACCAACGTTAACGTTAACAGGCTAGCTTTAACGAGCTAGCGTCAACGGGCTAGCATTAATGGGCCTTTGGTTGACAGGCTAGCATTAACAGGCTAGCATTAACGGCCCGCTAGTGTAAATGGGCTAGCGTTAACAGGCTAGCATTAACGGGCCGCTAGCGTTAACAGGCTAGCGTTAACGGGCCGCTAGCGTTAACAGGCTAGCGTTAACGGGCTGCTAGCGTTAATAAGCTAGCGTTAACGGGCTAGCATTAACAGGCTGCTAGCGTTAACGGGCCGTTCGCGTTAACAGGCTAGCATTAACGGGCTAGCGTCAATGGGCTAGCGTTAACAGGCTAGCATTAAAATTTAATCCTATGGTGACAGAGAGCATGTGGATAAAATTTGGTGCTTTTGTCCTGCATGTCCCCTTTATTAAACTAAGCCGCCTGACTAAATTTATGGCGTTAGGGGACATTGTTACATTCTCAGCTAGTCTAACCATATCACAACTGAAGCTCAGTGCTTGACGCCCATGTATGAGATTGTTATCAATCTTCTCATCTAACTTATTACATAATTCTTCTTTGAACAGTGTGTGGAAGAAACTAAAAACTACATGCACCCACACACCACCGGCAAAAAGCCAGAAGAGCACACACACACAGTCTCAAGGCAGACTTAGTTCGGATCCGCTTTGAAATATCAACGTTGCTACAACCTTATGTACCATGCAATCTGCAGAGAGATCCAGACAAAGGCCACACACTGTGTACTGGATGCACTTCAAAGTCAAGTACATGGACAAAAGCCCTGCAGTAGTCAGACTTCTTGACAAACTGTTCTTGAGGAGTGACAGCAAGAAAAGCTCAGGGACACAGCTGGAGGAGAAGCTAAATGTCCTCTGAGCACAAGAAGACGAGGAACACGGGAACATAACTCTGTTGTGAACATGCAGAGGAACCCAAACAACGGAGGATTGCTGCATAAGATTGAGCTACTTGACAATGATCTGTGGATGGATTTCCAGTTTGGTCCTTCATGTAGGAAACCTCTATGTACATATTATATTTGTGAGTGAGTGGGCAGATTTTTTAACCCTTTGATGCACAACATGGGTCAAAAACGACCCACATTCATTTCCCATGTTATTTCATGCTGGCTGTGTTTTTGAATATCTTTTTTTTATTGCAACAGATCATGATATCCACTTTTCTTTTCATACTTTATGAAGAAAAATCGTTTTTTGTATTACTACATCAAGTTTACACACATGGGTCAAAAATGACCTTGTGCATTAGAAGCACAGTGATACAAAAAGTATAGATGTGTAACTATGTTTGTCTTATTTTGAAGGTTTAACTTTAAAAAAGTTGTTAGAACCACCAGGTTACATTGGAAAATCACATATTTTAACATTTGAGACTTATTAGAGCCACCAAATAATAATTTCCATTGGAGAAAACACCTCTTTAACAAAATAGGATATTTAATATTTGTGTCTTCTTTTGTCAGGTTTTAAATTGGTGACAACATATAAACACCTTCTAATGCACAACATGGGTCAAAAATGACCTCGTGCATTAGAAGCGTAGTGATAAAAAAAGGGTTTTTATTCAAAAAGTAAGAAATGAAAACAAAAAATGAGCATGTATGATGATCAAAAACAAGTTATTTGAGGAAAACCTGGAATACTGAATGATGAAATTAATTTATTGCAAAGATGTAAAATATAAAAACAAAAAAATGGGTCACTTTAGACCCATGTTGTGCATCAAAGGGTTAAATGTTGCATTATTTCCCTCTCGATACAGTAACTTTGCTTTTATGGCTCGATTATGGACTTGAAAGTTCAGTTGCATGTTTGCTGGATTGCATGAACCAAATCTGTGCGCAGTGCCTCCAGAACATTTGAAACTCTGTTTATATTTCTATTAAGAGGAGCATAAAATATAGACAAATAATTCCCTTTTTTTTCAATTTTAACTCAACACTCAGGGTTAAAGTACGTTTTGAAATACATGCTAGTATATAGTATACACATTAACCCTTTGGAGTCTTGGGCTGTTTTGTCCATTTTTTAACTACTTTTCATTCAGTAATTAAAAAATGTTAACCATGCCATACTGATACCTTTTTTTTAATTATTTGAATTTAAAATCAACTTATACAGAGTGTTATACAGTACACAATTTTCTTTGGTTAAATCAGAAAAAAGAAAATAATCTAAAGAACAAGCATACTTATATACAATGTGTCATAATTTTAAGCAAAACCTCACCTATATGACCTGATAATTATTATTTCACTCACTGGATCAACATTTTTAAACCCAACAGAAAAAAACTGAAAAATAAGTAAAATATTTTTTTTTGTTTTTACTTTCAAAACAAACTTGCTCAATCAGTAATTTTAAATGTTACACATCGTCACTAAAATAATCACCAAACTAATTTTTTCAAGTTTTGCAGGAAACACAAAAAACTCCACCAAAAGTGTAACATATGACATTTATTGATCATTTCACTCAAAAAGGATGTAACAAAGGATGGATATTGGCATAGTAATAACACTGTGTGTAAATTATGTCACTTAAGATAAATAAATGACTTAGGCAATTTTTTGAACATGCCTTTGTGACTTAAGCAAGATATGGTAACACTTTATTTTGAAGGTGTCTACATAAGAGTCACACAAGCCTGTCATAAACATGACATGACAAGTATCATGAGCATTAATGTTACTTCAAAGTGTCATTAATGTTCATGACATATCCCATGTCATGTTTATGACACGCTCATGTCACTCTTATGTAGACACCTTCAAAATAAAGTGTTACTATATCTTGCTTAAGTCACAAAGGCATGTTCAAAAAATTGCCTACTTGACATAGGCCATTATCTTAAAGGGGTAAAATCACATGATCTGATCAACTGAGGATGTAGGAGATTTTCCCATTGGTGGCAATGAGGAGATGATTTAGGCAAAAAACAATTTTGACAAAAAATGACAGGTTGATGATATTTGAAGACAGGTTGCAAATATAACACGTAAACAGCAAAATGAGAATATAATCTAGTTATATATTTTTTATACTAAATATATTTGGCCATATCTCTGGCCTATCATCATCAAACAAAAGTTGTCATGGAGCTTCAAGCCAGAACTTTAGATGGAAGTTGACGGCAGAAAATTGACGTCGCTTTGTTTTTACATTGTAACATCATGAAGAAGTACATTTGTGGACTCCAGAGGGTTAAAGCTGCATTAATGCATTAAATTGCCTATTTACACACCTGGCATACTCAGATATGTGACACTTATTAGGTAGCCAGAAACTCATATCTAAAAAAAAAAAAGAAGCTTAATGCCTCTTTTGTCTGTTTGGCTCATTGCGCCAGTTCCTGAGAAGAAAAAAAACAGGCTTTTTAACTTTGAAATGCTCAACGATCACTGTCTGTCAGACATTTCTTGTGTCTCAGGCCAGAAAACAACAATGTCAGAAGAACAGCTCCATGTTCAGGTTTTTACTGCAACACAAGCAAGTTTATGATCTTCTGTTTGCAGTATGCAATGCTCTTCTGCAAATATTTTCATGTTGGTCTGTAATTGTAAGGATGCTCAGGTCTGACACAGTTTCTAATCTGAAATGATTCAAATGATTGCCTTGCACACACTGAACAGTGGTTTGATGTCAGACTATGCTGCCAAAAGTTGTCTTTGATGTGTTGTATGCTGCATAACAAATAAATAGTTTTTAACTGAGCATACTTTATATTAACATTAGTCTCCTGCCTGCAGTCACCCACCATGGTGTGTGTGTGTGTGTGTGTGTGCACTGCAAAAAAAGGGTGTCTAAAAACAAGATAAAACATTAAATCTGAGGGAAATGATCTTGCTGCATGGACAGATCATTTCACTTGACAAGATTTCTTAAATTAAGATTATTAAATCTAGAAATAAAAAGTTAGATTTAGAAGTGTTAGATAATTTATCTTGTTTTCAGAGTTAATTTCTTATTTTAAGATCTAGATTTAACATATTAATTTAAGAAATCTTGTCAAGTGAAATTATTTGTCCATGCAGCAAGATCATTTCCCTCAGATTTAGTGTTTTTATCTTGTTTTAAGACACCTTTTTTGTTGTGTGTGTGTGTGTGTGTGTGTGTGTGTGTGTGTGTATGCGCGCACGTGCATGTGCGCTGAAAAAAAGAAAAACAAATACTTGTGAATTATCTTTGCCTGGTTTTCCCTATGAGCTATATGGTTATAAAACTTACAGCAATGAATAGATACAAAACTTCCTATTTGCAGGTGTAGCTTTCAAAATAAAAGCCCAGTAGTTGCTGCTCTTAAGCTAACTTCAATTTTGTTCTCACTGTTGTGCACAGTTGTTTCTCAGAACTTTTATGGAGCACTTGCCTCACTTATTGGAGGTCATGTTAAATGTACAGTATCCCTTTTATTACCCCGGCCTACTATTTGATCTCTGCAATATGAAAGCTCTTAAAAACAAGAAAAAGAGTAGAAAAATTTGGTGTATTTTGCTTAAAAATAGCAAAATTATCTGCCAATGGAACAAGAAAATTTGGCTTGTTAAGATTTTCCAAAATAAGTAAAAATATCTAATCTTAATGAACCCAAAAATACCTCAGAATTAGTGTATTCTAACTAACAACACATGCATTTTTCTTGTTTCTAATGAAATACACGTGACCTATTTTCTCAATATGTTGAAAAGTATTCTTGAATTAATAATCAGTAAATGCTAGAGACATCATCTTGACATAATGATATGCATAGGCATTATATTTCTAGAAACCAGCAGTCATACTAAAAATGACTGTATTTTTCTTGATACAGCTACAAAGATTTTTATCTGTATGTAGAATATTTTTTTTTAATTCTTGAAATTAGGCAAAAGCTGTGAAATCTTTACATCAAACAAATGAAACAGTCTAAAATAAAAAATGCTTACTAAGAAGAACTATCTTATCAGACAAAAAATAAGCATCTAAGATATTTCATCTTACTTAGATGTCATCTTTTGCAGTGTAGCTGAAAGTAATTGAAAAGAGTGAAGATTGGTAACAGAGCTTTGCACTACGGGGGTTTAGAAAACGCGAGCCCGTAGAGGTTTAATTATTGTTTTCCTTAAAAATAGCATTGTTCAACAGATGCCATATATGCTTGGCAGACTGTCACACTGACACTAATCATACTGAAGACTTTGCCAGACTTTAAAACATGAAGAGTTTGGGGAACACACTCAGGAGATAAATGCCTACTTATGCTACCAAACTCATTAAAATCATTAATAACATCTCTCTTTTTGCTGTTATCACTGAGAGCTATTATTCACTTCCCATTATCCTATTTTGTGACCTGTCCAAATGTAGAGTAGCTTATATATATAGTCTTATTGGGAAAATAATGTAAGATTAGATCCCAAACATTACACAATTTTATTTAAAATTATATTAGTAACCCAAAATATTATATATGTATATATATATATATATATATATATATATATATATATATATATTCATGCTCTACTTAATTATGTATTATTTATTTATTGTTTTTATCTAGGTTTTTTTTACTTTACTTTTTTTAAGTCTGGATTTTTGTAAAACAATAATAAAAAAACAATAAATAAATAATTAAGAAGTAGAGCATGAATGTGTGTGTGTGTGTGTGTGTGTGTGTATATATATATATATATATATATATATATATCTCAATAAATAATAGCAAATAAATAAAAGATGTTGTAACACTAAGATGCAAGAGCAGAAAAAAATCTCTAAAAATGGTTAAAGTAAAAGCCAAATAAAAAAGAGAAGTCTTAAATTTGCTCTTAAAAATATAATACATAACAATGTTATCTTATGAAATCTGTATCTATCCTTTAAAACACATTACTTCTTTGTAATGTTCTCTGACCAAAAAAAAAAAAATGCAGGAAGTTGTGATGCAGTCTGACCAGAGGTAGCTTTTATTTTGAAAAGCTGTTAGTGACACGTGTTAATCTGACTCTGTGTGTGTGTGTGTGTGTGTGTGTGTGTGTGTGTGTTGACACTGGCACCTCCGGGACGGTGTCGGGTCGGAGGAGAAGAAGAAGAAGAAGAAGAAGAGGAGGATTGCATCACAGCAGCAGCAGATCAAAGGGGAGGATCTGTTGAGAGAAAGCTCCGCAGCAGTTCAGCGGAAAGTTTATGTGAGTCAGTTCAGCGGAAGTGGAGCTCAGAGTGCGCAACAGGTGTCAGGTCTGTATGCTTGTTGTGCGACTCGCTGTTTTTAAACTCTCTGAAGTGGTTCGGAGTTAAAAGTTTTCGTCGGTTAGAAGAACAACAACATGTCGAACCTCCGACCCAGACAGTGTGTTCTGGAGAAAGGCTCCGGCGGCTACGGGTTCCACCTGCACGGGGAGAAGGGCAAGACCGGGCAGTTTATCCGGCTCGTGGAGTCCGACACTCCCGCCTCGCACGCGGGGCTGCTCGCCGGAGACCGCCTGGTGTTCGTGAACGGGGAGCGCGTGGAGGGCGAGAGCCATCAGCAGGTGGTCGCTAGGATACGGGCCACCGTCGGGGCTCTCGAGCTCGTCGTGGTGGACTCCGAGACGACGGAGCTGCTGAAGAAACACAACCTGCAGTGCCGGAAAGAATACGTCACGGAGGGGATTCCCCTGCCTCAGCCGGCCGGGGACAGCGACTCTGACCGCGGGGACGCGCAGAGCAACGGCGGCACCCCGAGGGGCTCCACCCCGAGGAGGGGCTCCACCCCGGCCCCGCGGGAGAACGGGGATGCTTCCTCGGAGAGGTCGGACCGGTCGGGGAGGCTGAGTGTCAGCTCCAGCACCAAGGTACAAAACAACTGGAAAAAAAGATAAACAATAGCTTGAGGCAACAGATTGCACGCAATATTATGAATGAAATCTAACTACATTACAAGTTCAGTTAATAACAACTTAACAGGAAGTGCCTGTCAGTTAAAAATTCTATTGTGTTTGATTAATTCAAAATTCTCTTGATTTAGAATTCCATACACATAAATAGATGTAGATTCTATCTCAACCTTTTTTATATTAAAGTTACTCATAAAACTGCCTCAAAATCAAGGACGCATTTATATTTAATACATTTTATCAACTATGTTAAGTAAAATGAAATGACTACAGAATAATTTATTACAGTGTAAAGCACAGCAACTCACTCTCATAAAAGTTACTGCACATGTACTACACTCATCATTATGTTATAGTGTACTAAACTATATACTTTATTAACAACCAAACATACATTACAGGCCAAAAGTTTGGAAGCAACTTACATTTTCTGTTAGGGCTGGGCGACATGGACCAAAAGTCATATCCTGATATATATTTAGGCTGAATATCCATATCGTCACACTGTCAAAATTGTTTTTTTTGCCTAAATCATCTCCTCATTGCCACCTATGGTAAAATCTCCAACATCCTCAGTTGATCAGATCATGTGATTTTACCCCTTTAAGATAATGGCCTATGTCAAGTGTGTGACTTAAGCGGATTTATTATCTCAAAATAAAATGTGACTTAGGCAATTTTTTGAACATACCTTTGTGACTTAAGCAAGATATGGTAACACTTTATTTTGAAGGTGTCTACATAAGAAGCACACAAGCCTGTCAGAAACATGACATGACAAGTATCATGAGTATTAATGTTACTTCAAAGTGTCATTAATGTTCATGACACATCCCATGTCATGTTTATGACAGGCTTGTGTGACTCTTATGTAGACATCTTCAAAATAAAGTGTTACCATATCTTGCTTAAGTCACAAAGGCATGTTCAAAAAAGTCATTTATTTCTCTTAAGTTACATAATTTACACATATGATATAAACAATACATGTCATATGTTACACTTTTGGTGAAGTTTTTCGTGTTTCCTGCAAAACTTGAAAAAAATGACTTAGGTGATTATTTTAACAGGGTGACGACCTTTACCTTTATTGAATTGAACCATTTTCCTCAACTTTTTACCTTTAGGTAAACATTGATGTTAGCAGACCATTGCTGAATAAATGTTACCAGAAGAAAAGAAAGGCTTAGTTTTAGGGTTGAGAAGATTTGGAAGAGTCAAAAGTAAAAGTAAAAAACAAATCAGAGTTTGCATTATTCACTTTAGCTCTTTGGCTTTTGAGAGTTTGGATACAAAAATCCCAATAAATCTCAACTGTGTTCATATCTCTGACAAACTACCACAGAACTGGCTCAAACTGAAGCAGCTGAGTAAAGAAACAAGAGTTCAGATTTATACATTAAGGAAAGAAGGAAACACAAAGTTTAAGCCATAAAAACCCAAAGACCTGATCATTAGAGTAAAAATGTGTTCTAATAAGTGATTCTTTATATAATAATCATGTTTATTTTGCTGCAAAGTATAGCAATTAAACTATGATCTTTTTTGTACAAATTTGATCTTGCTTCCAAACTTTTGGCCTGTAGTGTACTTTATTAACGTCCAAACATATAAAGCAAACATTATGGGGCAAACGACTCAGAATGCTGACTAAATGGGGGTCATGCTTAATGCATTAATAGTGTATATTAATAGTGAGTTGGAGTGTTATGGATCAAAAGTTTTTATCATGTTGTCTTATATCAGCATATCACCAGTGTCATATTGTAATAACATTTCTGAAAATCAGTTGAGAAACTTTTCCATGGAAATGTATTGTTGACCTTTGGATCAGTGAATATTACAAAACACCATTAACTCAATGTGCACTTTATTTCATTATGGTATTTGATCCGCAAACAAAATCAATCAAATCAAAATGACTTTATTTATCCCCGAGGGGGAATTCAGTTAGTCTGTTAGCTCTTGAAGAATTACAATCAGTTTCATTGTATCCAAGTATCCAGACAGAAATGTCTTTTTAAAAAAAATATAATGATCAGGTCTTTTATTGCTTAGACTTTGTGTATCCTTCTTTCCTTAATGTATAAATCTGAACTCTGGTTTCTTTACTCAGCTGCTTCAGTTTGATCCATTTCTGTGGTAGTTTGTCAGAGATATGAACACAGTTGAGATTTATTGGGATTTTTGTATCCAAACTCTCAAAAGCCAAAGAGCTAAAGTGAATAATGCAAACTGTGATTTTTTAAAAACTTTATACGCTGAAGTTGTGACTCTTCCAAATCTTCTCAACCCTTAAACTAAGCCCTGCTTTTCTTTCGGTAACATTTATTCAGCAATGGTCTGCTAACATCAATATGTAACTAAAGGTAAATAGAGGAACATTTTTCAATTCAATAAAGGTAAAGTCTGATCCAAAGAATCCATACTGGTTTTTAAGAGAGCGTTGTGAACAGAAAATAGGGCTGGGTGATATATCGATATAAAAGATATATCGATATATTTTTAAATGTGGTTTTTGACCAAATTTGACCATATCGTATATATTGATATAGTTACAAAAAACCTATCTTTATGTATAAATGCTGCCTTTACTAGGGTTTGTCATATTTAGTTCTTTTGTAATGTTCGTTATTCTTTTCTCATATAAATATATTTACTTCAGAAAAAGATTGGCCCATTTTATTTCATAGGATATTTTCAATTTATTAATTTTTTTATTTAAATGTGCACTTTATTGAACTTTGATCTAAAAAAAAAAACTGGTACTCCTGTTGTTATACAGTATTTATGTTCACTTAAATAAACGGTTTTATTAAAACTACTTGTGACATGTTATATTTGGCTTTGACTTTGACTGAACATTTGCTCTCTCTTTGCAACAAAAATAGCGTGATATATATCGATATTCAGCCTAAATATATCGGGATATGACTTTTGGTCCATATTGCCCAGCCCTAACAGAAAATTTAAGTTGCTTCCAAACTATTGGCCTGTGGTGTATGTTTGGTCATTAATAAAGTACATTTGGGTATATTGCCCAGCTCTACCTGTCCGTGTATGCATAAGCACACACAGCAGTGATAGGTCTACAGGGTGATTGTTAACAAAATGAATTCCATATTATTGCATTGGCAGTAGCAGTGGCTTTCTATCTTCCTATCTGATCTGAGGCCCTGACACTGAGCTGCTGAGGTTTTATGGAATTAGATCCCCTATTAAGTAGCATTTGGAGTTCCAGAGAGGCTATAAGCCGAGACAAAGACGTGACACAGCACAGGCCTCTTACTCATTCCTCTTCAACAGACTCTTTGTCATATGAATGCCTGTCAGTCTGTCTGCTTCATGTCTTGAATTCCCCGTCAGGTTTGACTTGTCAGACCAGAGGCTTTGTCACTTTGATGCATGTCCCTGAGACAGAGCATCATATACTTTATCGCTTCTTGAGAGATGTGATTTGACATGATGGGATAAAAATAGTGCCCCTATTACACACACCCAAAGCGTTTAGAACATGGGTTTCAAACTCGCAGCCCGCGGGCCAATTACGGCCTCGTGACGATATTTTGTGGCCCTCACCTTGATATGAAAGTTTAATGTGAGTTTTATATGAATGGCACTTTACCGTGTTGTGTGTGGAAGGTCCCTTTAATTACCTTTTTTGGTAATTCTGTCTTTGGTAATTTTGTGTCTTTTTTAACAATTTTGTGTCTTTTTTTGGTAATTCAGTGATTTTTTAAAATATTTTTGTTTCTTTTTTGGTCATTTTGTGTCTTTTGGGTCATTTTGTGTCTTTTTTTTGGTCATTTTGTGTCTTTTTTCTGGTAATTATGTGTCTTTTTTAAATATATATTTTAAGTAATTTAGTTTTTTTCTGTCATTTTGTTTCTTTTTTGGTCATTTTGTGTCCATTTTTGGTCATTTTGATACTGCCTCCAGCGATTTGCAATTTGAGTTTGAGACCCCTGGTTTAGACTTGAGCGTTCAATGAAGTTGGACCACACTTTCAGATTTTATAAAAGCTTTATTGTTGGTTCACACAAAAAACAAAAATAGCAACAACACTAATGGTCTGAGGCCCTGTGTGGGGACCCTTGGGAGACCTTCAATTACATCAACATTTTAATTAATCCTACTTTGACATGTATTTCTCTCTTTGGCTTACCGTAATCCCAGCCTTTTTGAAAGACCAGGCTTTTGTTATCTGTTACGAAACCATTTAGTAAGGTTATTCTTTGAAGTGGTCATAAACAAGGCAAGATTTTGTAGACTATGGAACCGTTTTTAGCCAGTGCAAAGTCTGAGCCCTGATTTAAGCGTTGTGTAACAACAATGAAAAATAGCCTAACTGTTAAGACTTCTGTGTGATTCCCTGAGAGTGGGAGCTGATTTTCATTTGGGGCTGACAAAAATAATAGGATACTTGGTTATTTTTAGATGCAGCCCTGTCACTAAGTAGCAATTGACGTGCAGGTACAATTCAAATTCAGTTTAAAACACTTCTATCACTGAGGCCATTTGAAGAGGTGCGTAAAGTAGTACAGTGACACACTATGTGGACAATTACAAAAAGGGTGAGCAGAGGGACAGGGACCATTTGGGAGTTAAGGAGCTGAACAGCCTCGGAGAACTGTGTCATTGTTGTAATTGACCAAATTAGTTTGAATTAGCTTGTGTGCAGGCAATGTAGAGGATGAAGAGCAGGCGTGAGAGCACAAAGTTTTGTGGGAAGCTGGCTGAAGTGTGCAGGTCAGAGAAGGTTTTGTTGACTAGCAGTCTCTGTGAGAATCCATTCACCAGATCGGTCGGTCATCTTGGTGGAAGCAGCTGGGGAGTTTCTCAGGCCTCCAGGGTGGTGAATGAAATGTGCAAACACGAGTGTGACTGTGTTTTGTGTTTGGGGGTTTCCAAATGTTTGTGCATGGTGTCTATAATAAATGCTTTCATGCATTGCATTGCATTGCGTATGGCCTATATATTATGTTGCAATATTGTGATACATGATTTAAATGGTTAATGGTAAATGGACTGCACTTATATAGCGCTTATCTAATCGCTGTTGGACCACTCAAAGCGTTTTACACTGCAGACTGTGCTCATTCACCCGTTCACACACACATTCATACTGGTGGCAGAGGCTACCCTAAACGGTGCCATCTGCCACCATTGTGAATTCATTCACACACCGATGAAGGCAGCATCGGGAGCAATTTGGGTTTCAGTATCTTGCTCAAGGATACTTCAACATGTAGGCTGCCATGGTCAGGGATCGAACCACCAACGTTCAGTTCAATTACTTCATAAATAGCCTGGGTTTACCCATGCTGCCTTGCACGCTCGATTTCGTTTCAAACTGCAAGGCGGCATGGTGTCCATGGCCAATTCTTATCCTGCTTTTGGTATCCAATCACAGAACGGGGAGGGACGGCAAGACGATGACGCGTACTATTGGACAGACGGAAGTTTGTAGTTTGCTTACGGATCCAACATGGCTGCAGCAGACGCCAAGCTCTCTTTGGATCTAGCTGTAGACAGTGTTCTAGATAGTTTAGAGCCAAAGTTTATTTTAAAAGAAGAACAACGTTTGGCTTTACACTCCTTTATCACCACCAAAAAGGATGTTTTAGCTTTGCTGAGAAACAGGATTTGGCAAAAGCCTAATCTACCAACTAGCCCCGTTAGTGGCTAAGCTAATGGGGTTTAGTGAGACTTTTAGTTAGTTTTACTTAGTTTTGTAACCACACAATACAGTTTCAGTTAGTTATTGTTTTTTTAAAAACTCTCATTTTTATTTTCATTTCAGTTAACGAAAATGTTTATTCAATTCTAGTTTTCGTTATTTAATTCGTTAACTATATTAACCTTGGTTCAGACTTGTGCAGTTGGCTTGTACAGTGTTATGGTCATGAATGCAGACTTTTATTAAAATGTGCAGAAGATAAAATGTACATTACACAGACTATTACTGCTACGCAAATGGGAAAATTAAGGTTTGAAAGATATTTGTAATTTTCCATGTCTTTCCTGTTTCAAACGATCCTTCCAAGAGGAAGTTGGATCAACCATTAAGTGTGCACTTTGGCTGGTTACACCCCTCTGTGTGTTGATCAGTAATCATGTTAACATGTTATTTGGCAGAAGCATAACTCTAAACGTCCAGTCACAGCAGCATATAATACAGTGACATTCCTGTGTTGAATCAGTTGGTTTCAGTGGAGTCACTGGGGTCAGTAGGTCTGTGTGTATGGCAGAGGTAAATGAGAGCCAGTCTCTTTGTGGACTTCTGCCTTGGTGAAATTAAAAATAAATTCACTCACAGCCTTTTAGCGGAGTTGCACCATCCACCTTTATATAACCCTGCTCTGCTGGATTATAAACTGTGCCACAAAACATGAATGATTTACAGTTATGAGAGGATATGATGAAACAAATATGTTTCTTAAATTCACCATGTTCACTTTTTGCCAAGCTGTTATCGAGCTCTCAAGTTTTGCCAATTGTGACTCACTCCCTCCTTCTATCCTGATAGCTGGTAAATCAGAGCATTAGTCCGGTGGCTAATGGTGCGTTCAAGGTCTACACCAATGTCAGAATTTTTGACGTTGTTCTGAGCTCCAAGTTCAGACTTTCAGTGTAAAATAAACACACCATAAGGTGTTACGGTAAGAACGTGTTAGACCCGCCTTCAAAATACAAGCAAACACATGTAGCTTTCAAAATAAGAGCACATGGATGTGTTAGCAGAATCCACCACAGAATTTGCAAGACCACTGTCAAAATATGACGCCTTAAATAAAACATAGAAGAACCCTTATTCTCCTTTACAATAATTCATAAAAATATGCAATAATGAAGATGGAATAGTGGCATTAGAATGTGTGAGAGGCACCAAATTTAGGCTTTTAGGGCAAAAATGTTCTCCGGGGGAGCATGCCCCCAGACACCTGGACTTTGTTTGGGTCCCCCATCATAGAAAATCCTGACGGACAAGAAAATGCCCAACAGTATGTTCAGGGTAATGAGAGGCAGTCAGTAAATTTGTTTGGCTGCACTGGGAATTTCATGTACACACTTCCATTTATTTATGTTAGCATGTTGGTTGTCATTTACACTACAGTTTATTTAAAAATGCTTAAATAAAACATATTTGGGTTAAGGCATGGAGTGGAAAAATAACTCATTGAGTTGAAATCATTTGCTGACAGCTTCGTCCCCCCAGTTCAAACATCCAATCTGCGACCCTGGTCGTATCATAGCAACCAAACCTTGAATTAAAAAGGCATTTGCCTGTCTGTTTGTTTGTTTTTTAAATTCAGCCCTCTGATGCAGCACATTATACCCTTTAAAAAGCGATCAGCCATATACTAGGTCTGTCAATGGCATAAACTGTAACTGTGGGCACATTGAGAAACATGGCAGTAATCTTGATTGATAGCGGTCACTCCTGTCAAATCAATGAAGTGCTGGATTAATTGTTCTTTCCAAGACTTGTATGAGCTGGCAGATAAGAGATGTTGTGAAATAATGAAGAAGAAATGATCCTTTGGAAAGATGAGAGCTGCTCAAGGCCTTCTTTCAAAGTTCAAAGTCTTAAGATATTCTACAACAGGGAGTGGAAGCAAGAAGCACACAGGGTGGAAAAAGTTTCTGTGTGTGTGTGTGTGTGTGTGTGTTATAACAGGGCAAACATAATGAGTTGGTATCCTCTCCAAATGACTAGCCAGCCAATTGTTTTTATTTTGCTTGAGAGCCTCATTATATTAACTCTCTGGAGTCTCCAAAAGCGCCAAAGCATGGCTTCTTCATCACATCCAGACGTAAAAACAAAGCTGACCAAAAAGACACAAAATGATTAAAAAAACCCACAATGACCAAAAAAGATACACAATGACCAAAAAAGACACAAAATGAGAAGACAGGATAACCTAAAATCCCCCACAGAAGACACAAAATGACAAAAAAAGACACGAAATGACAAAAAAAGACACAAAATGACAAAAAAAGACACAAAATGACCAAAGAAAAGACACAAAATGACCAAAAAAGACACAAAATGACAAAAAAAAAGACACAAAATAACAAAAAAAGACACAAAATAACAAAAAAAGACACAAAATGACAAAAAAAGACACAAAATAACTAAAAAAAAGACACAACAGACACAAAATGACCAAAAAAGACACAAAATGACCAAAAAGACACAGAATGAGAAGACAGAATAACTTAAAAAAACCCCACAGAAGACACAAAATGACAAAAAAAGACACAAAATGACCAAAAAAAAGACACAAAATAACTAAAAAAAGACACAACAGACACAAAATGACAAAAAAAGACACAAAATAACTAAAAAAAAAGACACAAAATGACCAAAAAAGACACAAAATGACCAAAAAGACACAGAATGAGAAGACAGAATAACCAAAAAACCCCCACAGAAGACACAAAATGACAAAAAAAGACACAAAATGACCAAAGAAAAAGACACAACAGACACAAAATGACCAAAAAAGACACAAAATGACCAAAAAGACACAGAATGAGAAGACAGAATAACCAAAAAACCTCCTTCAAAAACCTCTCAGACCCCAGAGGGTTAACACCCATTCATTGAGGATCCCATTATGTAATCATTTGTTTGACATTTTCACATCCAACAAGTAGAAAAACAAATGGCTGTGGCCAGCACCCCCTGGCACACACACACACACACACACACACACACACACACACACACACACACACACACATACACACACACACTCCAGCCCTCCTGACAGTGTGTTAAGTGAGGGTGTAGGTATTTCAGGGTCAGCATGGCCTCCTTGTTGAGGCGTGAGAGTCCTCTCTCCTTCCCTCCCTGGCCCACAGGCCTCTTCTCCCCATGCAAACAGTGTGGACAAAGCCTCTTTCTGCTGCTGGGGATCTCTATGGTGACCAGTAGAAGGCCCTCGGTGGTGTGGTGGTGGAGCACCGAGTCACTGGAGGCCAGGATGTCACCATAATATGATGACATGCTCATTCAGTCCACCCTTTTATCTGCCAGGGGAAAACTAATCTCTCAAGCATTAAATTCAAATCTTTACAGGGATGTTTTGTTTAATTTAGTATAAAAAAAAAAGTCTGGTGACTGAGACCTGGACTGCAATACTAAGTCCGACCAAAGACAATCACGTGAAAGGAACTATTGTTCAAAGCGTAACCGTGATTGTAGCAGCAGGGCGAGTTTCACGTCATCATTGGCCGGTTCACTCGAGTGTATCAGAGGCCACTTTAAGACCATCAGGGAGGTTCTGCCAAGTTTCCCATCAGGGAGGAATTTAGCTGGATGTCTGCAGCATCTTAGCCAACCAGCCTGGGCTTTTCACTTACTGGAGTATTAGTTACAGGGCATGAGGCATCCCGTATAGCATGGGTCTCAAACTCGCGGCCCGCGGGCCAATTGTGGCCCTCGTGATGATATTTTGTGGCCCCCACCTTGATATGAAAGTTTAATGTGAGTTTTATATGAATGGCACTTTACCGTGTTGTGTGTGGAAGGTCTCTATAATTGCTTTTTTTGGTGATTTTGTGTCTTTTTGGTAATTTTGTCTTATTTTTAGTAATTTTGTTTCTTTTTTTGGTAATTTTGTGTCTTTTTTTTTTTAATAATTTGGTTTCTTTTTTAATAATTTTGTGTCTTTTTTGGTCATTTTCGGTCTTTTTTGAAGTAATTTATTTTTTCAGTCATTTTGTGTCTTTTTTGGTCCTTTGTAGTCTTTTTAAAATAATGTTGTGTCTTTTTTAAATACTTTTGTGTCTTTTTTTTGGTAATTCTGTGTATTTTTTGGTCATTTTGTGTCTTTTTTAAATAATTTTGTGTCTTTTTTGGTAATTCTGTGTATTTTTTGGTCATTTTGTGTCTTTTTTAAGTATTTTATTGTTTTTTCAGTCATTTTGTGTCATTTTTTGGTCATTTTGATACTGCCTCCAGCGGCCCCCCAGGTAATTTGAGTTTGAGACCCCTGCCGTATATTAACAGCAGAACTAGGGCAACAGGAATGGCATTGAAATAAGTTTAGGCAGCGATGTGGATTTGAGTCAGAAAAGCAACAACTTTGTTCTCATTTGAGGCTGCACACAGGAGAAGGTTGAGGCTAGCATTAATTAGCTCTTAGCCCATGGTTACCTCGGAGCCAGGGGTGGGTAGTCATACAAAATGTGTGTCTCCCCCAATTCCCCATATAGTCCATGGGCCAAAGGTCAAAATTTGACTTTTTGGTACCACTCAAGGTGGCAAAATCTAGTAATGTTTTTTGAAAAGGTGCATGTCCATAGATGATATTTTGGTATGATAGCCCATCCAAAGTGGTAGCTTTATGACAGTTATCAGCACATAAAGTTATACACCCCCTGCAATAAATAGGCCTCTAAACGACGGGGGCATATCCTGGTTTGTGCTCATTTTAAGATCTTTACTCATATGTTATGAGGGCATGTTTGGTATCATTTTAAAGTGTACAATGCTAGCTTTCATTTAGACCTAGTTTTGGGCCTATCTAAAAAAATATAAAGGTCACAGGTCAAAGGTCAAACTGTCTTAACAACTATTTTAAAACTATTTTCGCCTAAACTGTTGTCTTTTTTATAGCACTGTGAAATGTAGTAACAGCACTGACACAAATAACAATAACTAAAATACTCACAGGACTGTAACAATTCAGGAAATGTATAATCTTCCCTTAATATCCTACTATGAGGGATGAATATCTGTCTCAAAGTGGAACATGGGCCCAGGCGAGAACTGTCAATAACTACTAATTCTTTGGTATTTCTCAAAGAGCTTTTATTTAGTTTTGTCCTAATCATCATCATCATCATCATAGTCCAGGGTGAAGGAAACTTCTTCATCCTCCTCCACCCTCTGATTTGTGCATTTTTGAAGTTTGCACATTTCTGTGCACTTCAAGTTGTTGGCGAGGCAGGAGCAGCCTGGAAGCCTACAGGTCTTTAGACACTTGCATGCCAAGAGCTCTAAGACAGCGACTGGAGCTGGGGGCCCTTTCATCCAGTCCAACACCAGGATACCTACAGTAAAAGAACAAGTGTAAGATTGAAGCCACACACATCAGTATCCTTTCTATTTCTCATCTACTTCACTGAGGAGCTGAAATATGCAGAAACTACCTGTACTGTTGCAGTAAATTTACTAAAAGCATACCTTTGTCGTCTGTTTTCCATCCATAACCTTTTGGATCTGGTATTCTTGGTACTCCTTCTAGGCAGTGCCTCCATACTGCTGCCTGGTAATTTGCGCGCTGTGTATGGAGCTGTAAGCAGTCCCTGGAAGGTGGAAGAAGGCTTGACTCAACTTCACCCCTTTTGCTGCAGAACAGCAGATACCGAAGGTCGTTCACATCACATATTTCAGATGAGGGGGCATACATCCGGCACACGAATGATTCCATGGCTCTGTGTAGGTGCTCTGATACATCCCACGATGTCCCCAGGGATTTGAAGCCCTCTTGAAATGTCCGGTTTCCTTTAACAAGTTTGAAAGGTCCGAGTTTCCCTCTTCCTGCAAAAGCACTCACACTATCGCAACCTGTAAAGGCATGAAGACCTACAAGAGCATCACAGAGATCATTGCCATGGAGTTCAGCAAGCATGCTAATGTTGATGTATCTAGTTCTGTTCTGACTCCCACATTTCAGGTAGATGGTGGAGTTCATCTTTTTACAGTGTCCTAAGCAAAGGATCATGACATCTGTGTCTTCACTCACAATCACTGTAGTTTTATAGCCATTCTGGCTGGCGTGAGTAGCATGTAGGAGCATGCGGGTGTCTGCCTCCTCATGGGAACACTTCAACTCCATCACAACTTTCACATCTTTGTTCATAAGACGATAGCATGTATTTCCACATGTTACAAAAAGCTGCTTTTCTTGAAGCTTCACCTGGTTTTCTGGCAGCTTCCACTGGTCCACAATGAACTTGATCAAGGCAGTTTTGCTCTCTGGATTACTTAAGAGTTTTCTCCACTGCACAACATTGTGTCCTGGGGCAATGTTCTTCCATTGAGTGCTACTTGTTGCACCTCGATTGTCTCTCTCAGCATTCTTGATAGATGTTTTCCTGTACACATCAAACACTACATCTATTCGTGTACTCTTTCCTCCTTCATGCAAAGCAAAGTTCAGCACAGAACCAGCAATCTCTCCAAAAGTCTTGCCATCACCTTTCAACTTTTGAACAAGGCTCATTCCATCAATGATGCACGCAGAGAGATTTCCAATATCCTCCACTGCTGATGCTGATTTCTCTAACTCTCTAGCAAGACTGGCCTTATTGGTCTTTCGCAGTGAACCATCTGGATTTGAAAGTGACCAAGGCAGTGGACCAAGGGGATGAGCCAGGACATCTTTAATGTGAAGATTTCTACTTTGTGAAACAAGTATCATATGCCCAAAGAGATTTCTGTCCGCTTTCAAGACCAACTCCTTGTTATGTTTTTGATTTCCTCTATCTCTTTTTGTGAAGTTTGAGAATGTCTTTAGATTCTGTTTTTTCATTCTGTCATGGAATTTGGTGTCTGGTGACTCTTTTTCCAAACGCTCACTTCTGAACTTCTGATATGCTTCCTCTCCAGTCTGGTGAGCTTGCAGCAGATCATTGGCTATGTCTGGTGACACAGCAATTCCTGTGGAAAGACTGGTGATGTCAGACTGATCTGGACTGAGAGGGTTTATCCAGCTATTTTTCATAAGCTCTACAAAGGCATTCACATCAGCCCTGTCCTTCTCTATTCTGGTCTTCTGTAGATCGTGATGACTGAAACACCCTGTAGTTTTGGTGTCTGTCATGTTCCTGAGTTGCCTCAGATACTGACTTCTGTTTTCTGAAGTGAGATAGTATCTGGTGACTGCTCCTGCTTTTAGACTGAAACCCTTGGTTCCTCCAGCAGTCTGGGTGTCCTTGTTTATGGTCTCCTCAATTGTCTGGTCAACTGGAATCTTTCCAAAGGGATTGTTCCCACTGAGCTGGACAGACAAACCACCTTCTGCAATGTGTGCATGAACAGCAGGATAATCGGTCTCTAGGCGAGACATTTGTGCATAGTAGTACGTCAGATATCTGGCATAGTTGAGCTTGTCATATGCAAAGCACCATGGAATGATGGCTCTTATAGCTGCAAGATGCATCATCCAATTTCCCTCTCGTGATGCTCGAATAAGACAAAGCAGAATCTCCACCATGTCCACATAGGACATCCAGAATGCAGACAGGGGACCATTGTCATTTCTGAGGAAGCTGAGGTACCCATTGAATTGTGTCAGAATACGCTGACATGAATCTTGCTTGAGAGTTTCCTCAAATCTTGTCTGTGATATTTCTTCACACAGGTCGTTGGCAGTTTGCAGAGTTGCTTCCAGGTGAATAATATCTTCCTGGTGATTCTCTTCTATCCAAGGTTGAAAACCTTCCCATGCTAGTCTCAAGAAAGCCTCATAGAGCAGTTTGTGGAGCCTTACTGCACGATTATATTTGTGCCCATCAATAACTCCTGAGACTGAGCCATCAGCTATTACCCCTGCTTCTATGCAAAGGTCTCTTAGACCAGCATCTGCAAACCGTTGGCCAATTGTTGCCATGAAGGCACAGGTGGTATGGAAGACTCCCATTCTCAGGATGATGTCCTTGAATAGCTCCTGGTTTTTCCAAGCAATTTCAACAGCTTTGGCATACAATGCCTGGTCAAAAACAACAACGATGTTGTTAAGCTGCAGAGATTTCATGATGTTTAGTGACTGGAGAAGTACCTCATTTACTGTTGATAGCTGTGTAGCAGGAGCATTGATTGTAGGCAAATAGCCTATATTATCTTCTTGTACACTTGTTTCACTGTGGGTGAGGATGTTGAACCCAGTCCAGCTACATATATCTTTGTTGGAAAGACGAGCCATCAGCCACATGTGGTTTTTGTCTGCTGCATCCTTTAGACAAATAGTGTGATCAGTATCAATTGTTTGTACAAGAGGAGGGTTGGCACGCTCTCCTGCATTGTAAATAGGAAGCATCGTCTCAACTGCTCCAATGCTTCTCTTCTTGGTTTTTGGGATACAAGGCAAAGATCTGGTCTCAGCAGAATGATCAGTGATAGGCTTTGCTTGCACAGCAATTCCATTCACTCTGTGTGATGTCCCCTTGCCACTGATTGTTTCCTCCAGTCTGTCTATATTGTCCCATGCCAATGTTGTGAACAGACCAGGCTTGATGTTTTGTGGTAATGGGATGGCATCTTTGCTTGCTGCTTGCTTCTGAAGACAGAGAGCTGTGTCTATTTCTTCTACCTGAGAATATGATACACTATGGCCAAGTCTGTTTAGCATCTGTATTAGTTCCACATTTCCAGTAAGAGATTTGACAGCAAAGGGCAACACAACATGTTTTGTAGGCTTAACTTTGCCAGAGGTAACAGCATAAACTAAATCTTGACCGAAGGATGCAGTGAGCCTTTGCACCCTCTCCGATGGGTTATCACTTCCTGTGGTTTTACCTGTTAGGAGTGTCTGAAGAAACTCTACTAGACACATAGGAATGCTGTTCATCTCTTCCAGATCTGACACATGTGGTGGCCATGCTTGAATAATATCCTGTTTCTGAATATCATTCCTGATTTTCAGTGCCACTTGTGATATCACATCTCTGCCAGTGTTTGATTTGAACAACTCGTGTTCATCTTTAAGTTCCTGGAAAGCTTTTACAAGTTCATCCATTTTCAAATTGTCAGGGTATACTAACAGCTTTCCAGTGTCATTTGGTATCATATGTAAAGATGGACCAAATTCAGCTTCAACCCTGCGGCGTAAGTGTTTCTTTATGGAGGGTATCACCTGTGTTACACCACACTTAGCCATTTCTGTAACAAGCATAGTGGTCAGGTCTGTAAATGCGACGACTGTATGGTGTTCAATCAGTTCTTCTCTAATATATGCAAACACTTTGGAGAGCGCAATTTTTTCTGCTGCTTCATATTGGGACTCTGTTCCGTCCATGTTACTTTCATCAGTGTCTTTTTCTTTTTCTACATCCTTTGTGTATGCTCTGTAGCAGGTTCTGTGGTAATGAGCTTCAGCTGCCACTAGCTCACGACTGACAGTGGCTAACAAAGTTGTATCCTTTTTCCTGATGGCTGCTCTCCTGATGGTGTCATCTGCTCTTAACTCTGCACATTTTGTCAGACTTTCTTTAGTTCTTTGACCTTTCAAATACTTGCTGACTTTGTCACAAAATATACACTTTGCTTCATAAACCCTTGATGGTTGTGGTTCTCGTCTAGCAAGTTCTCTTGAGTCCTTCGGCAAACTATTTTCTGAAGAGCTTTCTTTTGCCACAATGCAGTCAAGCTGTTTCTTCATTGTAAAAATGCTTCGACATTTCCTGTGATAGAATAATGATGGTATGCTATCTTCAGGGAGGTCTTTGGCAAGATCGAGGATGGGACTGTAGCCTCTGATTTTAGCTGCTCTCAGTAACGTGTTCCATGACTCTATATTTGCAGGTGCCACAAGCTTTGAATTATCATCAGAACAGTGTATGACACATTCTGTCTTGGGACACTTTGGCTGTGTCTCACTTGGTTCTGCCATACTTTTTTATTCTGTGATGTGCATCCCCTGCAAACACAATAAATAAATCTAATGAGTTCAACACTGCTGTGATGTACAGATTTCATGCATTTGTGTCTGTGTTCCCTTTTAATGATATAGCCCTAATGTGTGTGTGTGTGTGTGTGTGTGTGTGTGTGTGTGTGTGTGTGTGTGTGTGTGTGTGTGTGTGTGTGCGTGTGTGCGTGCCTTGTGATAGTCTGGTGACCTGTCCAGGGTGTACCCTGTAAACACCTTACGTCCACTAAAAGCTGTTCTTGAGGCTTCAATCACTCTGACTGCATTCCCCATTAGTAAACAGTGTTTTTAAGAAATGTTTATTTTGCTTGAAATACTTTGAAATTATGTGTGTGTGTGCGTATGTGAGTGTGTTTTATCTGTGACCTGACATCAAAAAGCAGCACAGAATCTCAGTGTCTGTGTCTGCGTGTGTGTGTGCATGTGTGTGCTTAGCTGACACTGCATCCTGCACTGAAGCTTAAATACTGTACATACAAACATTGGGGCTACATAATTAGGAGGGAACTTTTAAGAGGTAGACGACATATTCAGAAGTTCATATATTAATGATTTTAATAAGAGGAAACATCAAAAGTAAACTGTAAGTGGCTCATTTTAGGATTCAATTTACCACATATTGAGCCACCTAGAAAGAACAAACATTTAGCTAAGCAAAGAAATTGCATTATATCTGGTGGAGGCAATCCCAATATGTATTGAAAACAGATAAACATTGACAAAAGGCTATTTATAACTAAAATATCAACTTTTTTCAAGAAAAAATTGTCTGTTAGGCCACTCACCTCACAATTCTCCTCACAGGCCAGATGTGATGCACCCCCAACAGCAACTGTCCACTCATCAAATCAACTGTTTTTTTTTAAAAAGTACAGTTGCAACATTTTAACAACAATTTAAAATAACTGTCAGCCATTGGCTGTTCAAATTTAAAGAGCTAGGATGCTCAAACCTACAGAGCTTGGACATGATGATTTTTAGGGTAAAGATGTAGAGAAAACTAAATAAAACCTCTTATAGCCTACAAGTATGTAAAGACCTGTAGGTTTCCAGACTTCTCCTGCCTTACCAACAATGTTGAGTGCACCACAATGTGCAAACTGAAAACATGCACAAATCAGAGGGTGGAGGAGGATGAAGAAGTTGCCTTAACTCTGAACTATGATGGTGATGATGATGATGATGATGATGATGATTATAATGATGATGATTATAATGATTATAATGATGATGATGATGATGATGATGATTGGGGCAAAGATATATAGAAAACTAAATAAGGACTCTGAGAAATACCAAAGAATTAGTAGTTATTGACAGTTCTCGCCTGGGCCCATGTTCCACTTTGAGACAGATATTCATCCCTCATAGTAGGATATTATGGGAAGATTATACATTTCCTGAATTGTTACAGTCCTGTGAGTATTTTAGTTATTGTTATTTGTGTCAGTGCTGTTACTACATTTCACAGTGCTATAAAAAAGACAACAGTTTAGGCGAAAATAGTTTTAAAATAGTTGTTAAGACAGTTTGACCTTTGACCTGTGACCTTTATATTTTTTTAGATAGGCCCAAAACTAGGTCTAAATGAAAGCTAGCATTGTACACTTTAAAATGATACCAAACATGCCCTCATAACATATGAGTAAAGATCTTAAAATGAGCACAAACCAGGATATGCCCCCTGCGTTTAGAGGCCTATTTATTGCAGGGGTGTATAACTTTATGTGCTGATAACTGTCATAAAGCTACCACTTTGGATGGGCTATCATACCAAAATATCATCTATGGACATGTACCTTTTCAAAAAACATTACTAGATTTTGCCACCTTGAGTGGTACCAAAATCTGGTCTGGCCCATGGACTAATAGAAGGCAGCAGAATGGGGTTAAAGTAATGACACATTTTGCACTAATGACTGGACCCCCAACTGTCCACTGAACAAAAAACATTCACAAGACGTCACCCATTGGTTTGTGGATAGCTGCTTTGAGTTTGGCAATCTTGCCATCTCCCTCCTGTTTTTTTTTTGCAACAGGTACATGTGCAGAATGGATCAAGAGCCGGAATGATGCTATGTCATCAGCTAACGTTAGCTGGCTAACTTGGTTAATAATTCCATATCACATTTAAATATGTATCGATATTTTTTTTTATATCGATATATCGCCCAGCCCTAATGACGCCTCCTCAGAGTGTCTTTTAGTCCAACTGAACACTGACAAAAACAAGATGTTTTCCAGTGAAAACACTGTAAAAGGGTCAAAGTTCAAAGGTGAAAACACACAGTGCACTGTGGTGGTGACCTGTCAATCATACGATATTTCACTTAAATGAGACCATAAGTTACTTAATGAACATCATGCTGTATTGATGAAGATTAATGATGAGAACACAAAGTGAAACTAATGATGAGACCACAAACTGAAACTAATGATGAGACCACAAACTCATTATGAGAATGTTTATTGAGGTAATAAATCTAGTGAGAAGTATGCTCAGATATCTGTTGGCTGACATACATACAAACAGATTTTTTTTTTTTTTGCAGCTGATGATGTGACCACGGAGTAGAGAGCAGGTTAAAGGCACTTGTTCTTGGTTTCACTTGTCAGCCCCAGGTGCTGCTGCTTGACTGCAGCTGATAAACTTCCCTACTTAAACCATTTATTATTTTACGTCATTAATTGTGTGTTTGAATACATAGCATTGGCAGCATTACTTGTTTTGGGTGTCCTCTTTTAATCAGATGTTGTCAGAAGCGTTTAATATTAACTCTATGGAGTCTTGGACTATTTTGTCCATTTTTGAATCCTTTTCATATATTTTCGTGTCTTTTTTGTGTCTTTTTGGTCATTTTGTGTCTTTTTTGGGTCATTTTGTGTCTTTTTTGGTCATTTTGTGTCTGTTGTTGTGTCTTTTTTGTCATTTTGTCTCTTTTTTTGTCATTTTGTGTCTTCTGTGTCTTTTATGGTCATTTTGTGTCTTTTTTCTAGTCAATTTGTGTCTTTTTGTGTTGTTTTTGGTCTTTTTTGTGTCTTTTTTTGACGTCATGAAGAAGTCGTGATCCGGCACTTTTGTGGACTCCAGAGGGTTAAAACCCTCAAATGCTCACAGCAAAAAAAATGCATTGAATACATATTTTCTTTGACCCTTTATAACATATACAATCTAAAGGCACTGTTTAATATGAATTTATAATCTATTTGAAAAATTTTAATGTATTTTCTGACATTTTTAGAGACACTGTGAGCAACAAAATTCATTACCGAAACACATTTTTAAATAGAAATTTAAAAAAAAGAAGGTTTATTTTTATTTTTATTTTTTCTTTGGCAAGCACTTAAATATTCTCAAGGGTAGCTGGTAGCACCAAAATGTATTTTATTAAAATAAACACATTTTAATTCAAATCATTACTGAAACATTTAACCTTTTTTCTCATCAATTTTCATTCAGATTGTGTTCTTTATACATTGTTAAAAACCAGTATATTTGATTATATTCTGTTAAATTATACATTTTTAAACAAATGGGTATTTATTTTTATAAAGTTTATTAAATATTGATTGTGTAATAGTGTGGAGAAACCATGACGTTTTTATCTGGACGCATTACAGTAATGAATTTGTGAATCAAAAATATGTTCAAAAATATAGAAAATATTATTTTAGCACTAAACAATGAATTCATGGCCTCACTATGGCTGTGTTGTTCATTCATATAAAAGTGAAATATATTTAGTTTAATAAAGTATGTCCTTATAATCTTCAGACATAACTTAGACTGGCTTCATGAGAATCACCCGCATGCTCATGTTTAAGAATTAGTCTTCAACAGTTTAGTTTCTTATGAACAAAAGTGAGAAAAACAATCAGTTGTGACTGAGGCCAAATCTTGATGGCATTGCCTGCAGGGGCAAGTGTTCATGGTTCTTTATATGGGCCGCTGTCCAAAACAAACTCCATAAAAGAGCTGTTGGCGTCATCTGACTGAGATCCTAACTGGCCCACTGTTGTCTTAGTGACGTAGTCTAAATAAACACATACACACAGATACAAAATAGCCTTTTGCTTGCTTACAGTCATTTATTCTTCACAATAGAGCAGTAGTTCTCAACCTTTTTGAGTCGCGACCCCCAATTTAATATGCATGTTGTCTGCAACCCCCGCTCACTGAACACAATCTCACACGCACAGTTCAGATCACCCAAAAAAGAAACAAAATGACCAAAAAAAGACACAAAATGACTAAAAAAAGACACAAAATGACCAAAAAAGACACAAATTGACCACAAAATCTTCAAAAAGAGACACAAAATGATCAAAAAGACACAAAACAACCACAAAAAGACACAAAATGACCAAAAAAGACACAAAATGACACAAAATGACCCAAAAACAGAAACAAAATGACCAAAAAAAGACACAAAATTACTAAAATAAGACACAAAATGACAAAAAAGGAAACAAAATGACCAAAAAAGACACAAAATGATCAAAAAAAGACACAAAATGGCCTAAAAAGACACAAAATGACCAAAAAGACACAAAATGACCAAAAAAAAGACAAATAATGAACCAAAAAAGGAACAAAATGACCAAAAAAAGCCACCAAATGACCAAAAAAGACTCAAACACATTAACACATAAACACTTTAACACACTGGAGACAGAGCTGACTTCCAAAATGATTTGGCGACCCCCAGAAATCATCTTGCGACCCCAAGTGGGGTCGGGACCCCCAGGTTGAGAACAGCTGCAATAGAGAACATGTAGCCATTCATTCATTTTTCAGCGTTTTCCACTTGAGGTTATTCAAGGACTTGCTCCTGACACTAAGATGACAGGAGACTTTAAGCCTTCACTGCTATGATCATGTTGTGGAGCGTGAAGTTAAGCTGTCCAATGAAAGCCTGCAAATCCAACAAGATTTAATCTGAGTCCCTGGCATCACACGGATTATAATTACATTTGGCGCAAGCAATTAGAAAAGTGTCTTTGAAGTCTGTCCTCCTCTCAAACTCTGAAGACATGCATCCTCTCTGACATGTAGCTCAAACCAACTCCAACCAGTTAGCAGTCGCTAAATTGTGAGTGGAGCATAACCAAGATGACTTTATGCAAAGAGATGAGGGAGAGGTGTCTGCAAATAAAAACACAATCTGTTTTTGTTTTTAACAGTTAATATAGACTAGTTCAGTGCCCATAGGAAGTATGTATTGGTATAGTCCGAGATTGTATTTTGTAGCTAATGCTAATGCCTCTTGCTAGTGTAACCTTAAATAACACAGAAACGCTATCTTTCCGTCCGTATTATGCTTTTCAATGGATCATACTGATGCAGAAAAAAGGGCTTAAATCTTAGTTTAGCTTATTGCATGTAAGTATCTCATATGAAATGATTATGTGCATTACGCTAAGCAACATGAATGTCATCCCTGAATTACATAGTAACGCTACAACGTTACAAAACAGAGGATTAATCTCCATTAGTGAGACTAATTTACACTGCAGCACATAGAGAGTCTGGCGTTTGTGTGGTACCTAATGGTGCGTTCAAGGTCTACACAAATGTCACAATGTTCAACGTTGTTCCGAGCTCCAAGTTCCGACTTTTAGTGTAAATTGAACACACCATAAGGCAGTATTTAATGTTAGACCGGCCTTCAAAATAAAAGCAAACACATGTAGCTTTCAAAATAAGAGCACATGGATGTGTTAGCAGAATCCACCACTGTAACTGTAACATGACATCCAATTTTAAAAAACTTTTTCCTCTAAAAAAAATTATATGACTAGTGATTCAAGGTACGTAAAAGGTAGCATGCTACACTAAGAATCTCATGGTTCTTCGTCCTCACTCTCAGGCTTCATACACCCCCAATGAATGAAAATTACTTGGGCAAGTTGCTTATGAAAAGCTAACGCTATTTTCAGCATTTCATTGAAGTAACAGGGTCTAATTTAGCTTAGCTTGACATTAGCAAGATGCCAATGCTTTACTAACTTAACTAGCCTTCATTACATAAAATAAAAAACACTGAACATGTACAAATGTTCACCATCTCCAAATACAGTTTTAAATGGAATATATGTCATAAACTTTATGACATGTATTGCGTTGAAAACTGTGTCATAAACTTTATGACATATATTCCATTGAAAACTGTATTGTTTATGGCATAAAGGATTAGACAAGTTAACAATTAAGTTTTAGACAATGTCCCAACTTTTTTGGAATCTGGGTTATAATACATCCTGACACCTGAGATGCTCAGTGGTTTATGAATCTATAACTCATTTTTCAGTAGCGAATTTCAATGGTAGAGACCACATCTGTAACCACACACACACACACACACACACACACACACACATTCTTGTACTTCTATCTTTGTGAGGTCCCTCATTGTAATCGTGAATTCCCTTGCAAGGTTATAATAGTTTTGGTTTTAATTTTAATGAGTTTTTAGAGTGAGTTTGCTAGTTTTAGTTAAGTGTTTATTGTTTTGAAAAGCTTTAGTTTAAGTTTAGTTTTTATTAGTTTTAGTTTTTTGTAACGGGGTATTTGTTTGGTGGGAGATTAAAAGAGGTCACAGTAAATTTTGCCTTTATTTCCTTTGTCTTATCCACCTTCATTATGTATGAAAAAAGTAGACAAAGACGAAAATGAAGGACACTTTTACTATAGTTTTAGTTAGTTTTGTAACCACACAATACAGTTTCAATGAATTATCATTATCATGTAACCTTTAACCCTTAAAACAGAGTCTGAGATCTCAAAAAAGCATAAAAGAAGTGAGTGACGAAATGTCCTCATTTTGCAAAAATGCCCTCACTCTGGTGTTTAAAAATGTGTTCTGGGCCTCACTATGTAGGAAGTACAAGAACACACACACACACACACACACACACACACACACACACACACACACAGACACACACAGAGCAGGTTCCTCTGTCAGCAGACAGGCTGATAGCTGTCTGGGTTAAGGCGATGAGAAAACCACTTCCTGTGATAATAGCGAGTTGCTATAGCTCTAAAGCTGTATTGTTTGTTTTTGCCCCAGCCAGTTAATAACCATAACGCTACATGTAGCAGCAGTTATGTGTATGTGTTATGTGATTATGTGAGCTGACAACTCCCTCCAGCATTAACTACAAAGCTAAAATGTTACCACATTTATGAGGCGAGCACACAGTCGGTCAGTAAATAACTCAACAGTTTGACGGACTGGTCGTCACGCACCAAAATACAACTGATTGCTTTCCTTAAACGTTATTTATTAACTGCAACACGTTCTAGCTGGAACCTGAGAGGAAACTCTAACCACCTAATGCTCTCATGGGTGAATGACGTCATCCAACCCAGTGTCAGTTGGTGTAACCAACATTTTTTTCCCATAGAAATCTGATTATATACAGGAAAATAAATGTGAACTAGTGATCTTATCTACTTCTTCAAAGGTCTGAGAGTGCATCTGCACGTACGCGTACTTCTGCATGACTGTGTTGTATGTATGTTGTACTATAACAAAACCAAAAACTCAGCACACTTTATTTATGGTTGCAGTTCTTTTGTTAGTTTGTCCTGTAAATTGTTGCTATTTATTTTAAGTTCAATATTTTATTAACTACCTCAGACAGTGATTGATTGATTGATTGATTGATTGATTGATTGATTGATTGATTGATTGAGTGGGAATTTATTTGAACACAAAATAAAAAGATGAACAATTAAAAACAAAACGAACAACAATAAATACAAGACAACAACACAAAATGAAACAACAACAAGACAACACTTATTTGTGTTCAAAAGCAGCCAAAGCTTATTAAATCCCTTCTCCCTATGTTAATTTACTACATTCAGTTATATAACAACAATAATATTTATATATATGTATGTATAACACATAGTAATGTAGTATATAAACTTGTTATTACCATTATTAACATACATAACTTGTTATTAACTTACAAACATAAGTACACATACACAATGAGTCACAATGAGACAACAATGAACAAACAAACAAAACAACAACAACACACTGCCTTTATTTGTTAAAGAAAATACTGCTGTGTTATTGTTTTTCAATAAAATAAGATTCAAACATTGAAGGCGGTAGCTGTGAGTTGTAAAAAAATCGGTATCAACAGGTCAGGCTTTTTAAAAATCAGTGATCGGCCAGAGAATTGCAATCGGTGCACCCCTAGTGTTTTCCCGTAATTTGTGAAAAATAACTACATGTTTGACATGTGAAATTTTTCCCTGTGGAATTAATAATTAGTAATAAAGGTGTGACATAACACCTTTCACCCTCAGTTCAAGGTCCTCCCAACCAGTCAGCTCTCATTATGTGACACCAGGATCTGATGTTTAACTACAGCAAGCTGTAAAACCATTAACCTCTGATATTCAACCAGCTTAGGGAATGTTTACAATGGCTGCCTTCTGCCTCTAGTACCACAACACTTCAACTAGGCTAATCCTGCAATCTCATTGTAGCTGTTTGTGGCAGATTGCAAACTAGATGCTATTTCTATGTTGGTAAGAAGGGTCTTCAACAGCCTGCAGCCAGATCTCTGACACTCAAAGTGCATCTTCTGGTTCCTTTGTGCTGAATCCCCAGCAGGCTGCAGGTGCTTCTCTGTGGTTGACAGTAAGCTCTCTGCTCTCCCAGTAAGGCTTGAAAAAAGGAACATTTTAAGGGATTGCTTCAATGAAATATGGCAAGACTTTTCTGACAAGCAGTCATTATCTCCTTTTAAAGGACAAGTGTGTTCAAAACAAACCAGTTCATACCGTACATGTCTGAAGAATATTGAAGACTAAAGTGTTTACACCAGGGGTCTCAAACTCAAATTACCTGGGGGCCGCTGGAGGCACTATCAAAATGACCAAAAAAGACACAAAATTACTAAAAAAAGACACAAAATTACAAAATGGGCAACAGGAAGTCACTTGAAGTGGCCCTCAGTACAACTACATGCATTTGAGCATGAAATCTTAAAAGTGCAATGTGTAAAAATGCACAAAATTACTTTTGCAATTAATGTTGGTCTGCTGTTCTTGCACTAAAAAAAATAGAAATCACAGAAAGTGGTTATTTTTTATTTGCTTCAAACCTTTTGTATTCCTATTTATACTGTTATACATGCATTTGAGCATGAAATATGTTAAGCTATTGCACTGTAAACATATAAAAAATACAGTTTCATCATATCTAGTTAAGTGCATGGTCCTATATGTGGCCCTGTGGTTGTGTTGGTGAAAAGTTGTGGCCCCCTGCAGCATTTAAGTTGCCCATCCCTGATATAGGTTATAAAGGGTCAAAGAAAATATGTATTCAATGCTCTTGGATTATTGCTATGAGCTGCACCATGTTCATGAGAATCACCCAACTGAACATGTAAATCTTGGCCCCTGAATGTAGTTTGTAATTTTACCCGACCCATTCATCACTAATATGGAGGAAAGGTGTCCTCAGTAAGAGTGGCCTACTACACAGCCTTGTATGTACTAAATTCTGCACTGCTACAACTATATTTGGCAAGTCACATGTCAGATGCTGTAAGTTTTTTCAGACAGGCAGTGTGTCCTGTGAAGACACTGCCTATTCTTTTTTTTTTTTTTTTAACGTTTACCTTCATGAGATTGTTGCTTTAGCAACTAACATTGTAAATTGTATCAACGCCAGCATGTTGGAGAGACTCTCTGCTGGACTTTACCCTGTGGTGTCAGAGACACACACACTTGCTGTCTCTGTACTGTTTTTGCTGCGCGTGGCTCTGCTGACGCTGTGGTTTCCTGTGCTGGCTGTGAAACAGCCAGGCACAAAAAACAAGCCTGAATGTCATTTGAAAATCATGCATTAGGACTGAGTGATGCTGCTAATGTGAGACATTAATGGAGAAGCAATGGAGACATTTGGGCCCTGCTTCTCTGCTACATGCTCCAAAGGTCTTGTAATATATATCTTATATAGATTCCCTGGTATGAGACACAAAGTATGAGTAAGAGGTAGCAGTCTATGGCTGTTCTCCTCCTGTATCACAGGCAGATTATCTCCTCTCCCTAAAGTGCAGTAAACAGATTGTATGAAGCTTTCTTGACTACAACTGGTTCAAATTCCCATCCATGCTATTTCTGAGATGACATGCTGTAAAACAATGTGTTTATCACATCGTCTGAACTCCCTTTTTTAATGTTGAATTGGTGGAAGGGCCAGCTAACTTGTTAAAAGAGCTTGAAATCAGCCTACCTTTATGGCAGGGGTCTCAAACTCAAATTACCTGGGGGCCGCTGGAGGCAGTATCAAAATGACCAAAAAAAAGACACAAAATTACTTTAAAAAAGACACAAAATGACCAAAAATGACACAAAATTTATTTAAAAAGACACAAAATGACAAAAAAAAAGACACAAAATAACAAAAAAAAATACACAGAATTACCAAAAAAAGACACAAAATTCTTAAAAAAAGACACAATCTTGTCCTCGGGCAAGATGTCCCGAGTAGGACGAGCCCTTGGAAAGAACTGGAGTAAACACAGCAGAGCTCCTTGAATATAGCCACAAACATCAGGTAAACAAAATAACATACAATATAACAATACATACAATCTACAAGAGTTTGCAAGAGCACTGAAAATGTGTGATACTTTTTGTGTGTAAAAGTATATATATATTGTGGGTTGGTGTGTGTAAAAACTGCAGTGTACAGCAGTCTAGTGGTGTACTTTGCACCTCAGCATCCTTATCATCCTTATGAACAGCTACTGGATATGTGGGCTTGATCATAAATGCATGATTCCATCCAAAGGTTCAAGCTGACTATCGTCTCACCTTAAGTCTCCCAGAGATCACTGTGACTCACTCGTAACGTTTCAGCAATCATCAACCACCCTGACTTCATATAAACTCTTGGATCAATGGGTGAGAGGGCGGGTCCGTTTGGAGTAAATGCTGAGGTTGCACTGGTTATTCTTCGATGGTCGCTAGGCGGGGAATCATTGACAGATAGCTGCTGATAGCTGAGGATGTTGGAGATAACTGTTGGTTTTATCAGATGATGGAAGTGCAGCAGGTGGGTGGGGAACATTTGTTTTATCAGAGCCTTCGATGTTGACGCCTCAATGTTACTGCCTCATGCACATGTTGGCTGTAAAAGCACAGCACAATTACTTCAGTTTTATCTGAGTTTTACATTAGGAAATTGGGTCTCAAGGTAAAGCATGCGTGAAATGTAGCAAGCTAATCAGTTTAATCCAGCTTGATGGATAGTTTTAACTGATAGATATAACTTGGTGTCGTCAGCATAATAATGAAAGTTCATTTCTAGTGATATCAAAGCACAGAACCTTGTGGAACACCGTGACTTGAGAATTCATGTTGGCATGAACAGACTGAGATCGATCAGATAAATAGGATTTAAACCAGCTTAGTGCAGTTACTTTGATGCCAATTGAAGCGCTTTAGCACTACAGGTCACCCATACATTCATACAAGCTAGCTTGCCATGTGCAACACACCAATGAAAGAGCCATTGGGAGGTGTCAGTGCCTTGCCCAAGGATACTTCTGTAGACTGCCTTGGACAGAGATCAAACCACCGACCCTTCCAACAGTGGGTAACCACTCTACCATCTGAGCCACAGCCATATTGAATTAATATTTAATAATAGGGCCAAACAGTTATGGGATTTTAGAAAGAAAAATACACAGATTCCTGATGTAACTGTTGCCAATTTATTGCAACAGATAAAGGAATTCATTTTCTGTTGGCTGGAATAAAGTGATAAGGAGATTTTTTTTTACTGGTGTAAAACCCTCTGACTTGCAAGTCTGATACTCTCTGAGAGCTTACTTCTGTGGTTCTTGTCGTCATTGTAGAGAACTTAAGCTTGACTTTTTTGTTTTCAAACTGCTCAGTGTTGACCAATTATTCCTAAACATTTAATCCAAATGGCTATAATTTAATGGTTTGATTCTGCAAACTGTCTTTTTAATTTAGAATTACACTTAAAACAAAGGTTGTGTCACTTTGAGAATCCAACAGAGCATAAACAATAACTTCTTGTGTTGGTTGCTTGAAAGCCAGACAGGAATTATTGCTGCTGTTTGGGTGTTAACTTTATCGAGGATTACTGTATTTGAAGTAGCGACTGTTGTTGTGTCTTTGTGTTTTGATGTTTGATTTTTTCCATTGAACATTTCTTGACTTGGTGGTCTTTGTTTGGCTTGCGGTTGTCTTTGTTGTTTGGCTCGATCCTCATACAAACATGTGGGATGCTGCTTGCAACACATGCCATGTTGCAGACACTTATATTGATGCAGCTCTTCGAGTAGTGACCAGACTCTAGACATCAAAAGCATAACTTTTCGGTTTGCACAAATTTGATTCTCTGCGAGACTTTGTTTTCTATGCATCTTCCTGCATCTATGCAAAGTGTCCCCATTCTTCTTACATTGATTTAACCTTTGTTTCCTTATAATCTATGTGCCGTTTTCATGTGCAGCAATGACACTCAAAATAAATCAGTTGAAAGAAACCGACTTGCGTTTGCCTGGTGCTTGGAGGGAGTTACACCTGATATGGCACCCGATTCAGACGTATATCTACAATTGAATGGTTGTTCATCAGAGTTATCTTCCCGTCAGTATGGGTAAGCTGGCCAATGTGTTGTTTAGCGGAAGTAAGGGGTATAAAGCACTAAAAGTTGCTTTTAGGGCGAGTGTGAGGAGTCAAACAAACCCAGGACTTTTACAAAGGTTTGACTTTTACCTGGGTTTGTGTCCCATGTGGAACAAAATGTCAATGATTTGAAGTTACGTGATAAGCTAATGATTGTCTCCCTGTATGTGTGCAGGAGGAGCTCGGCGGGCTCCGGCCTCGTCTCTGCCAGCTGAAGAAGGGAAGCAGCGGCTACGGCTTCAACCTGCACAGTGAGAAGTCCAAGCCAGGCCAGTACATCAGAGCTGTGGATGAAGACTCTCCAGCACAGAGAGCAGGCCTCAAACCCCAGGACAAGATCATCCAGGTACACAGCACCTACTCACTTATCCTCTAAATCAGGGATTCCCAACCTGGACAGGGGGGCACCAAAGGTCCACGGGGGGTCGCGAAGCCCTCTTGATTTTAAGGGATGAAATAAATCTAATGTGTTAAATATAGATGAGTCAGAATTAAATTAATTAGTGTGACAAAAACAACTAAATAAGGGCTACATTAAACGTTTATTCATTTATTTAAATAAAAAATCACTATAGAAAAGTTTAAAAATATAGACTATATCGCGAGAATAAGGACGTGTGTAACATCCCTCCTGCAGTATACACAGGTAACCTCACCTAGCGGTAACCTCACGTAGTGGTAACCTCACCTGGCGGTAACCTCACCTGGCGGTAACCTCACCTGGCGGTAACCTCACCTAGCGGTAACCTCACCTAGTGATAACCTCACCTAGCGGTAACCTTACCTAGCGGTAACCTCACCTAGCAGTAACCTCAACTAGCGGTAACCTCACCTAGCAGTAACCTCACCTAGCGGTAACCTCACCTAGCGGTAACCTCACCTAGCGGTAACCTCACCACTAGGTTCATAGAAGCAATGGACAAAATTAGAGCCGAATGCATCTTTTACAGTGAGAAACTGGCAAATGAAAGTTTTGAAACCCTGCAAGCTGAAGCGACACCAGACAACTAAACATCCTGACAGTGGGTAAACCCAAAGAGTTTTTCCTCAGAAAAAGGGAACTTGCTGTCACAAACAGGCCCCAAAACATTATGGACAGTTTTAATGAAGCTGGAAGCGACCAGAAGCAGTCAACGGTTTTTGAGTTTGAGTTTTTTTCGTCTTTTGAGTGAAACACTGATTGAACCTGCTTGCATAAAAATGGCTGAGATACTATGTGGACCGCAGGTGGCTAACAAATTTAAGACTGTACCACTGTCCCATAACACAGTGAGGGGGTCGCCAAAGTTTAAAATGGTAAAAATGTGGTTCCCTCAAGGAAAAGGTTGGGAACCACTGCTCTAAGTCACACACACACACACACACACACACACACTTCCATTTCTCACATTATTGTGAGTGGTAAGAGTTTTAAAGCCTGTGTTATTGTGTTTGCATGCTGTAATCCTATTACATCCGGGGGCAAATGGGGAACTGAAATCCCAAGTGTTATAAGGTTATTATGAGATGGAGTGAGTATGAAGCTGTTAGGAGCACATGAATCTGCATAATTTTGCACATGCAACTGTGTTAACTTGTAGGGTCGTGTGTGTGTGTGTGTGTGTGTGTGTGTGTGTGTGAGTGTGAGTGTGAGAGTGAGAGAGTTTTAAGGAGTGCAGGAATCCTCAATTCTCCCTCTGTGTGTGTGTGACGGCTGGGCCTTCAGGCCATGCTAACATGGCAGGGCCACAGTTAATCCACTTACTGTGTCTGTGTGCTGAATTAGAGTCTCTCACATGTGGCAGTGGGACGGTATAATACCACAACTGTACATACTGGATTCATTAGACAGAAGCTTTAACCCTTTAATGCACAACATGTGCATCTAAAGTGACCCGACTAAGTTTTTTAAATTCTATATCTTTGTAATAAATTAATTTCATCATTCAGTATTGCAGGTTTTTCCTCAAATAGCTTGTTTTTGATCATCATACATTTTAATTTTTTGTTTTCATTTCTTACTTTTGAATAAAAAAACTTTTTTTATCACTACGCTTCTAATGCACAAGGTCATTTTTGACCCATGTTGTGCATTAGAAGGTGTTTATATGTTGTCACCAATTTAAAACCTGACAAAGAAGACGCAAATATTAACTATCTTATTTTGTTAAATTGGTGTTTTTTCCAATGGAAATTATTATCTGGTGGCTCTAATAAGTCTCAAATGTTAAAATATGTGATTTTTCCAATGTAATCTGGTGGTTCTAACAACTCTTTTAAGCTAAACCTTCAAAATAAGACAAACATAGTTACACATATACTCAAATTATTAATTCAGTGTAATCACTTTTTGTATTAATACGCTTCTAATGCACAAAGTCATTTTGACCCATGTGTGTAAACTTGATGTAATAATACAAAAACTACTTTTCTTCATAAAGTATGAAAGGAAAAATGGATATAATGATCTGTTGTAATAAAAAAAATAATAAAAAAGATCAAGATTCAAACACACAGCCAGCATGAAATAACATGGGAAATGAATGTGGGTCTTTTTTTTTTTTTAACCCATGTTGTGCATTAGAAGGTGTTTATATATATATTAATATATTATATGTGCATCAAAGGATTAAACAGGAGACTGTGGAGATTTCAGCAAAGACAATGCTTGTAATTTCATTAGTTCAGTTATCTGTGGAGGTCAGGGTGTGTCTCAGCAGAGGAATGAAGGTTTCGTACCACCTGCCCAGTGTTCACAGACTCTGTGGGAGTTGGTGGGACTGAGAGATTCCTGACAGTTTTCCCATCTCACATCTTCCTCCCACTGACATTCCTCACTGACTTATCTCCCTGGCTGCTTGATTAGTTCCAACTCTGGGAGTATGCTTGGATACCACGCCCTGTAATAACACTGTTACCAAACATTTTCCATCACTGGCACCATTACTCTTCTGTCTGCTGTCATTCCACTCCATTAGTTTCACTACAGACACAGAACTGGTAACTTTTCTTACCTTACATTGAAATCATCACTCACTTCCCTTTTTGTAAATAATCAGAGGTACCATATAATTAAGTCTCATCATACAACAGCTGCATTGTGATAATAGAGTGGTGAGTGTTTGGATGGTGTGGCTTCAGTCTTTACACAGTGATGGCTAACAGATGTTTTAATGGTGCATTTGATGATATCTCAAACCATATAATACACCACAGTTGTAAAAAAAAAAAAAAAAAGTATAATATGATAACATTATCACATTAATGGTTAGTCCTTTTTCCTCACAGCAGGAGGGTTGCAGGTTAGAATCTGGCTTGCGTCTCTCCCGTGTCAGCGTGGGTTCTCTCCAGGTTCTCTGGCTTCCTCCCACAGTCCAAAAACATGCAGCTTAGGTTTAACTGGTGACTCTAAATTGTCCATAGGAGTGAATGAGAGCGTGAATGGTTGTCGGCCTCTATATGTCAGCCCTGTTCTCGTCTGGAGAATGAATGACTGAAGATATTAATGGATACATTTTTGTGAAAAGGTTGAATTCATTATTCAGCCCTAACTACTTATTATTGTTTATTGTTGTTGTTGTTGTTGTTGTTATTATGTTTCCATCCATATATGCATAGAACACTTAATTTATATTCAATTGTAGGTATTTTCTTTATAATTATTTTTTGTACGGTTCCAGCCTCGGCTAGGATTTGCTGCTTTTAGATCTGTTAGATCATTGGAACCTAAATCTTTAACTTTTGGTTTGTCGGACAAAACAAGACATTTTACTATATCACCATGTTATCATGTCAAATTCTGTATGAACTTGCTGTGTAGTTTGGGTCTCAAATGTGAACCTCTCCCAGGGTTCATACGGGTGTTTGAAATTCTTGAAAATGCTTAAATTTAAATGTTTAAAGAGGTGTGTAAGATACTGGAAAAGCTTAAAAATTTACCTTGAAAGTCCTTGAAAAATGCTTGAATTTGACCACTGCTAAAGTGTACTCTACTCTACTCTACTCTACTCTACTCTACTCTCCTCCTCAGGTTAATGGCATGTCAGTGATTGGCATGCAGCACTCGGAGGTGGTAGCAGCCATTAAAGCAGGAGGAGACGAGGCCGTTCTGCTGGTGGTGGACGCTGAGACGGAGGAGTTCTTTAAGAGATGTAACGTGCTGCCGGGGGTGGAACACGTCACCGGTACAACACGCACATGATCTTACACCTTGATTACATTTGAATTTGTAAAAGTTTCTAGAATTTGCCACATTCAGTGTTTATTATTAAAGTATTTAAATCAGGGATGGGCAACTGGAGGCCCGGGGGCCACATACGGCCCGCACCCTCACTTTAAGTGGCCCTCAGTACAACTACATACATGAAATGAGCATGAAATCTTAAAAGTGCAGTGTAAAAATGCACAAAATTACTTCTTGCAATTGACAGGGTTCATACGGATGCTTGAAATCCTTGAAAATGCTTAAATTTTAATGTTGTATTTTCAAGGTTTGAAAAGTGCTTGGATTTTGGATAAAGTGCTTGAAAATGCTTGAAATAATATGCTTGTAAAAATACACAAAATTACTTCTTGCAATTAATGTTGGTCTGCTGTTCTTGCACTGAAAAAAAAAGAAATCACAGTAAGTGGTTATTTTTTATTTGCTTCAAACCTTTTGTATTCCTATTTATACTGTTCTACATGCATTTGAGCATGAATTATGTTAAGTTACTACACTGTAAACATATTTAAAATTGCAATTTCATCATATCTGGTTAAGTGCACGGTCCTATATGTGGCCCTGTGGTAGTGAACATGAAAAACTGTGTCCACCTGCAGCATTTAAGTAGCCCTTCCCTGATTTAAATATAAAGAACAAAGTGATCAGACTTTGAGTTTTATCAGACTGTACAGGTGATATAAATGACGTAAAGCTCTTTGTGTCTTCTTCTCCTCTGCAGGACGTCTTCCTGAGCCAGCGGCAGACAGCAGAGCATCAGAGGACGAGGAGGAGGTGAGGACCACTGAGCACACACACACACACACACACACACACACACACACACACACACACACCTACACACACACCCTGATAGTGGCCTGGAAAAGCCCCACTGATCCTCTCTGCACATTCCTGGCAGCAGATTAAGACCGGAGCAGTGTTGTGTGCAGCATTCTGTCTTCTGTCTTCATGTGTTTCCTGTCCAGACGGTAAAACTCTCGAGTCATTTCCAGCACGTGGTGGTGCAAAACATGACAATATGCATTTGACACTAATTTATATATTTAAAAAAACTCAACAAAAACAGTGTTCGATCAATGAACAATTAAAGACGAGCTCATACATATGAAGGAAAACTTTCTAACGTTGACAAAAAAAGAGCAAAGATGCACATGTCTTTCATTAGACTCTGCCTGTCTAGTAAATACTGATCATTTTGATACTCAGTAGCAAGGTTATAAAAGTTTTGGACTATTCATTAATTTTGGTTTTAATTTTGTTGCCAATTTTTGTTTTCAAATTCAGTTAGTTTTAATGAATTTTAAGAGTGAGTTTGCTAGTTTTATTTTGTTTTTTTTGAAAATGCTTAGTTTTAGTTTTGTTTATATTAGTTTTAGTCTTAGTTTTAGTTTTTTTTTTTGTAATGGGCTATGTGGCTCATGCATGATTGACCAATATCAGCATTTTACAGCAAAACCAGAGTGCAGTAACTACATTTTTGGGGTCAAAGGTCAAATAAATCATCATGATTTTTGAGCATAAAAATTACATCATCAATACATGTAGAAATAAGTCTCATATCACTCATCTACTTATAACCCATTTGGCTGGCCAGTTAAAAAACGTTATACAACTTTCAAGCAGATTTTCTCAATTTAACCCTTTGCTAGTTACTGCAGTTAGACTTTGTAGGGCAGATCATCTATGACATCATCAGGGCCATTTTTTCAGACTTAACAAAACTTCCCCAAGCCACAGAAGAAATAATGCAACTGCTGCAATTTGTATAGTACCCTTCGTTATCTGAATGTGTAAAATAAGCACAATGCGCCTTAAATTAGCTGTCAGTAAAAATCAACATGTGGAACCGATTTATTTTTCCTGCTGGTGGGATTATAGATCAAACATTTAATTAATGATACACATGAACATAAATCAGTTGGACAATGCCAAACACTGTCAAATTACATCAGAAATAGGGCGTAAAATTAAAAATTGTACATCACGGTATTAGACACTTTTAATTACCGTAAATCAAAGAATAGCACAAAAGTTTTACACTGTAGAAAACACACAGTTTTGCTGTAAAAATATACAATTTTCATGTAAAATTAATGGAGAAGTAGCATGATGTCACAATGACACAATTACCCTTAAAATAACGGTATTATTTAGTCTAAATTAGAATAGTTTAGCTGATATTTACATTTAAATTTACAGTAGGAAATCCACTCGCTGTATTATTTACGGTGAAGTTCTGGCAACCACAGCTGGTATTTTACCGTTAATCAAACAGATTTTTTTACAGTACTGTATGAACCCTTCCCCCCTAACTTGTGGCTGACCCTTCACCATGGCAACAACCCAGTGAGTGTGTGTGTGTTTGCGTCCCTCTGACTCCGTCTCTCTGCTGTGTCCTGGAGGATCATGGGATTGAAGTGGCTTTAACTGTCAGGGCGAGTTGGGGATTATGCTAATGAGATGACTAACGAGCCCAGTTCTCATCCTCACAAATACTGCAACAACAATCACTCCTTCACCACCAATTACACAACACACAGAGAGTATCAGAGCGCTCATCAGCACCTCTGACCTTAACTGTGTGTGTGTGTGTGTGTGTGTGTGTGTATACTTCGTACATAGTGAGGACCAGACTAAAAAACTAAACTAAAACTAAAGCAAAAAATAAATACGGAACTAAAACTAGCAAACTCACTCTAAAAACTAACTAAAACTAATGACTTCACTATTCCAATGAGGGCCCTCACAAAGATAGAAGTACAAGAATGTGTGTGTCTGTGCTGTGTCTGTGTGTGTGTGTGTGTGTGTGTGTGTGTTCTTGTACTTCCTACAAAATGAGGACTGGAACACATTTTTAACCAACAGAGTGAGGACATTTTTGCAAAGTGAGGACATTTCGGCCGTTCCTCACTTCTTTAAAGGCTTTTTTGAGATTTCAGACTTTGTTTTAAGGGTTAAAGGTTACATGATAATGATAACTAACTGAAACTGTATTGTGAGATTACAAAACTAACTAAACTTATAGTGAAAATGTCCTTTGTTTTCTTCTTTGTCAACTTTTCTCATACATAATGAAGATTGATAAGGCAAAAATATAAATACAAATATCCCATTACAAAATACTAAAACTAATAAAAACTAAACTAAAGCATTTCAAAAAATAAAAATGAAACTAAAACCAGCAAACTCATTCTAAAAACTCATTAAAACTAACGACTTCACTGTTCCAATGAGGGTCCTCACAAAGATAGAAGTACAAGAGTGTGTGTGTGTGTGTGTGTGTGCGTGTGTGTGTGTGTGTGTGTGTGTGTGTGTGTGTGTGTGTGTTTGTGTTTGTGTTTGTGTAGCAGCTCAGGTCTGAGCAATATGGACTTTCTATAGAAATCATGCGCAATAATGTATTGTTAAATATAAACATATTTGCACAGATCTATATTTATTTCAAATTATTTTTCTTTTTTATTTACACAGTTAGAATTACATAAAATGACAAAGATCACAAATACTGTAAAGTGCAGAGAGAGGCAGAAAACCCAGATGGGCTTATTTAAAGCCTCCACCTAAAATTTCATAGTTATAAGAAAGTATTCTTATACAGCAGCAACTGTAACAAGCAATTTCCCCCTAGTCATCAATAAAGTATTTCTGATTGTGATCTACAAAAATACTGCCCCAGACAAATAGAGTGAGCATCTTAAGAGGTTTTATAGTTACATTAGTGGAAATAGAATGGTTTACTTTAATTGTTGATAAGTGCTGTATGTTTATGTGTTCCAAGCTTCTCAGAGCAGCTAGAAACCTGGTCGCTGCTCTTGTGTTTTGCAGCATATTGTAGCGTTTGTCCAAAGCCACTTAGAGAGCCGGAGTTTATTTTTAGAAGAGCAGCTGCTTACCAATTGGACGCCAATTTCATACATCCATGAAGCGAGTCACATGGAGGAAACGTGCTGTAGATGAGTCAGTGATGCAGCTGAAGATGTGTTCAGGTTCCAACCAGCCTCAGCTTTAATTAGTGAGTGATGAGAATATGATTGAGGCACGCTGCACGTCAGGATGACTGACAGCAGGGGGCGCACTGCTGCAACACTAAACAGCTCTGCTCTTCCCTCTGGACACTAGTGAGCCTTCACAGCTACACAATGAAAGGCTGATATTATTATACAGTATTGTAAACATTCAGCACCAACTATATGGATCAGGGGCAGCAGGATGATGCATTCAGGTACAGTACAGGCCAAAAGTTTGGACACACCTTCTCATTCAATGCGTTTCCTTTATTTTCATGACTATTTACATTGTAGATTCATCAAAACTATGAATGAACACATGTGGAATTATGTACTTAACAAAAAAGTGTGAAATAACTGAAAACATGTCTTATATTCTAGTAAGCAAAGGGTGGTTACTTTGAGGAATCTAAAATACAAGACATGTTTTCAGTTATTTCACACTTTTTTTGTTAAGTACACAATTCCATATGTGTTCATTCATAGTTTTGATGCCTTCAGTGAGAATCTACAATGTAAATAGTCATGAAAATAAAGAAAAACGCATTGAATGAGATGGGTGTGTCCAAACTTTTGGCCTGTACTGTACATCTCAACAAAATAGAATATCGTGCAAAAGCTCAATAATTTTTGACAATAATTTCAGAAAGTTAAAACTTATATATTATATAGATTCATTACACATAGAGTGAAATATTTCAAGCCTGTTTTTCTTGTAAATTTGATGATTCTGGCTTAGAGATAATGAAAACACAAAACTCAGTGTCTCAGAAAATTAGAATATTGTTAAGAAGTTCAATATGTGAGTCCACATTCAGTGGTGGTCTGGGAAATCTATCACATGGAACAAAAAACTTACTTCTTGAGGCTTCAAAAAGATACACTACCGGTCAAAAGTTTTAGAACACACCAATTTTTCCAGTTTTTTATTGAAATTCAAGCAGTTCAGGTCAAATGAACAGCTTGAAAGGGTACAAAGGTAAGTGGTGAACTGCCAGAGGTAAATAAAAAAGGTAAGCTTAACCAAAACTGAAAAATAATGTACATTTCAGGATTATACAAGTAGGAACAAGAAATGGGTTAGCAACTTAACTCTATGGAGTCTTGGGCTATTTTGTCCATTTTTGAATTCTTTTAATGTCTTTGTAAGTCATTTTGTGTCTTTTTGTGTCTTTTTTTTGTCATTTTGTTTCTTTTTTTAGTCATTTTGTGTCTTTTGATGTCTTTTTTTGGTCATTTTGTGTCTTTTTTTAGTCCTTTAGTCCAACATAAAATGTGATTTTGAATCTTTTTTTTACTTTCAAAACACTATCATTAGAATTTTAAATGTTGCAAATGTGCATTCATTTCAGATTACACTGAGACATTAAACTGCATCATTTTCAATTAAATTCTGGAAAAGTTCGTGTGTTCTAAAACTTTTGACCAGTAGTGTATATTTGTTAACAGATGGAGACCTGCCATGCCCATACTAATGCAATAAAAGTCATGTTATCTTTATTTAATTTTACTTTATTTCACTTTGTTTAATTTTATTTATTTACATTTACACAGTTGATTATTAAATTACTCATTGTTTGTTTGAGTTACTTTTGTTTAACCATATCATTTATACACATTTGACCTGATGCATGTTCCTTAATGCTGTATGAAGCAGATCACAAATGAGAAACAGCTGACTAAATGTCAATTTGTATATATATATGTCTGTATAAGCTGCAAAAATTAAAATAAAATTTAAGTAAAAAAAAAAAAGACACATAGGGGATCTGAGAGGAGCGTGAATCCCATAATAAAGGAGTTTGAGTCGACCTTATATTGGTCCTTATAAATGTGCTTTATTTACCAGCAGCTCTCTGAAGACACTAATAAGTTCACTGTAGCTGGGTGTGGCTATTAGTGCTGCTGTTGCAGTAAGACTCACTTGCAAAAAAAGGGGACAATTTTTCACCAAATATATGCATATTACCTCATTTAAATATGTGCAGAAATAGACCCAGAGCACTGAGCTTTTTTGCTGAGTTGGCAACACAATTAGAGGTGCAATTAACCCTTTGTGAGTGCTTTGAGAATTACACATTTCTTACTTGAATGTTTAGGAGCCACAAAAGCAGCATAATCCTTTTGTGAATTAGCCCCTCTATTATTCTGCCATACAAAGTCTTACTGCAGTCACTAGCAAAGGGTAAAACTGAGAAAAACTGCTTTAAAGTTATTTAATGTTTTTTAACTTGCCAGCCAAATTTCTACATGTATTGATGATGTAATTTTTATGCTCAAAAAATATGACGATTTATTTGATCTTTGACCTCAAAAATGTAGTTACTGCACTCTGGTTTTGCTGTAAAAGGTTCTAATTTTGATGCATAAACAGAGTACAGTAACTACAATGTTGTCTTCTTTCAGCTTTTATATTTTGTTTTCAGTGATCAAACATTTTCATATTGATTTTGTTAGAAGTGTGTCTAAAAGTGTTTAACAACTCTATTCAAAGATTTGTGTATTTTAGACTTAATATTATAAAGCAATGTTATATTTTAGTCTTAATATCATTTTTATCTCACTTTATTTACTTCATCACTATCTAGATAATAATTTCCCTTTCAAATAAACTTATAATTTCTATTATTTTTATGTTTAAATTAGTATATATATCCAAATCAGAACGTGGTAAGTGCAATTACTGCTTTGGTTTTAAGTTGGATTTTGTAGTTACTGCAATTTTTATATTATTTCTCTGAAATAAAGCAAAAATTGAAATCTAAAACTTTGTCACAAGATAAAACAGACACCAAGGAGTTCACTTTTAGTTATAACTCAGTTTCGATCAAAAATGTAGTTACTGCAGTTAGACTCTGTAGGGCAGAATATGTGAGAGAATAAAAGCCTCAGAAACAGCTTCCATGTTGCTCTGAATCATCTGCATTTGACTGCTGTGCACTTTATTTATATTTATATATCTATATTTATGCAAATACTTGTATCGCACACTTCTCTTAAACTAGATTTTATATTTCACTGTGTTGTGTTGTATTGTGTTTTACTTTGTATGTTTGGCTTGACCGGGCCTCAGTGCTTAATTTCGTGCCTCATCATGTGCATGCATGTGTTGTTGGTGTGACAATAAAGAATTCTTTAATCTTTAGTTATCTCTATGAAAAATGTTCACAGTATGGAAAATATCCTGTAACCTAACCCTTTAAACCAGGGGTCTCAAACTCAAATGACCTGGGGGCCGATGGAGGCAGTATCGAAATGACCCAAAAAAGACACAAAATGACTGAAAAAAGACACAAAATTACTAAAAAAAATACACATAATGACCAAAAGACACAAAATGACTGAAAAAAAACACACTAAATTACTTAAAAAATACACAAAATGACCAAAAAAAGACCCAAAATTACCCCAAAAATACACAAAATTACTAAAAAAGACACAAAATTATTAGAAAAATACCAAAAAAAGACACAAAATTATTTTAAAAATGTAATTAAAGGGATCTTCCATACACAACACGGTAAAGTGCCATTCATATAAAACTCACATTAAACTTTCATAAACTTCCCATGCTTTAAACTCATGCAGTATGTGTTTGTGTGTGTCAGGCAGCAGCAGAGGTGAAGACTAGCGTGTCTGTGAGTAAGACGTCCTCCATCTCCTCCCTGCCAGCAGCCAGCAGCAGCTTCACACCTGCAGAGGTACACAGCGCCCCCACATGGTCACTACATGGAAGCACAGTTGACTGTTTTGCTACAGCTTAATAAATATATACAGCAAGATTAACAAGAACATATGTTTTTAAGTGTATCCCATCACCTCATGGTTCTTCCTGCCAATAATAATAATGCAAATGCCATCAGTAATAGAGGCGACTTTATTGATACACACAGAGATAGTTCAGAGTGATTTAAATAGTCACAGAAAAGCATAAACAATAAGCGATTTAACCCTCTGGAGTCCATCTATTTATTGAAAATACACGTTTTATTTACAGTGATAACTTTATTCATATATGATATGTAGACAAGCTGAGAAAGCCAGTTAAAGTTCAATCATAGGAGCTTTCACAGTGTGACATTTATGTTTCTAGACCATTTTTAAAATGTGAATTTTCTTTCTACAATGAAAACTATTACTATTTTCAATTTACATGCAAGTAGACTGTTATGCATTTTTATTATTTATTATTTTTTCTGCTGTTTTTGTGTGTATAAATGGTTTTAAAAAATGGTACATTTCCATAGACACTTGTGTCTTTTGTTTGTATTTTGGGTTCCTGGCAGCTTGTTAATTAAAATAAAAGGAAAAATCTGACTGATAGCCAAGTTTGTGTGGAGAAACACATGGATGCTACCACATCCATGTGCTTTTATTTTGAAGGCGGGTCTAACACCTTCTTACCGTAACGCCTTATGGCCCACCTTCAAAAAAAAAAAAGCAAACACATGTAGCTTTAAAAAAAAAAATCACATGGATGTGTTAACAGAATCCACAGCAGAATTTACAAGAAGACAGTCAAAATATGATGCCTTGAAAAAAACATAGAAGAACCCTTATTATCCTTTATAATAATTCATTAAAATATGCAATGATTAAGATGGAATAGTGGCATTAGAATGCACAAGAGGCACCAAATTTAGGCTTTTCGGGAAATTTCTTGTCTGTCAGGGACCCAAACAAAGCCCGGGTGTCAGGGAGCATGCTCCCCCGGAGAACATTTTTGCCCAAAAAGCCTAAATTTGGTGCCTCTCTCACATTCTAATGCCACTATTCCATCTTAATCATTGCATATTTTAATGATTTATTGTAAAGGACAATAAGGGTTCTTATATGTTTTATTCAAGGCGTCATATTTTGACAGTCTTCTTGCAAATTCTGTGGTGGACCCTGCTAACACATCCATGTGCTTTTATTTTGAAGGCGGGTCTAACACCTTCTTACTAAATAAAAGTTAATAATAAAATTAATTAATTAATTAATTAAATAAAAGCAAAACATGTAGCTTTCAAAATGAAAGCACATGGATGTATTGGCAGAATTTTCAAGAAGACTGTCAAAATATGATGCTTTAAATAAAACATATGAGATCCGTTATTATTCTTTACAATAATTCATTAAAATATGCAATGATTAAGATGGAATAGTGGCATTAGTATGTGTGAGAGGCACCAAATTTAGGCTTTTAGGGCGAAAATGGCAAAACATTTTTTTTGAATGAGGCAGGTTGAGTTTTGTTGTTTTGTTATTACATGATTCAAGTATTTGTGTGTGTCTCCAGGTGGATCCGGCCCCAGCAGCAGACAGTCTGGGTCTGAGCCTGTCCCTGGCCCAGGCCAGAGAGAGAGCCCATCAGAAAAGATCCGCCAAGAAAGCCCCGACCATGGACTGGAGCAAGAGGAACGAACTCTTCAGCAACTTATAAAACATCCTCCTCCTCATCCTCAGTGATCCTGATCCTGATCCTGATCCTGATCCTGCCTCGCCTGTTCTGCCCTCTGGATTTGGTTTTCACCTTTGACAGACACGATGTTAAACTCTCCAGTTATATACAGTATTATTTGATGATTTTATTTGTTTTAATTTAGTTTTTGCCACTTTTATTGCATGTTTTTAATAACGGTTGACATCACACAAAGAAATGAATGTTAATATATTCAGAGGAATGTTTAAAGAGAATCATAGTTATGTTGTTAAGTTTCTCATAAGAAGAAAAAAGGACTGTAAGGAATAATAATGGGGCGTAGGGGGGAAAAAAACATTTTGGCAAGATTTTCTGAAATCTACAATTGAGACAAATGTCAGATTTTGATGTCTGCAATCAGCAACTAGCTTGAAAGAATCTCTGGTTAGTGTCTGTTAATGATCAATGCTGAATCATCTCATAACCGTTCTATGAGAACCTGTTCTACTGTTCATCTGTGTTCTTCGGCTCTAAAGATGGAGAATTTGGAGAATGATGAAAGCTCTGCTGGCCTTACTGGAAACATCCCTGCAGGGTTTCTGTCGTCATTTACGATTCAGGAAAATTACAGATTTTGTTTGACTGATGATTGTACATACATGATTAAATGATTTAAGAGGTTTTTTTCTTTTTGACTCACTTTGGTTCCTCGGTTAGTCGTGTTGATTCTGACTTGATGAGCTGTAGCTATAGACTTTATACATCTAGCTTAACATGTAGTTTAAATAGCATAATATCAGCCAGATAATTATAAAACAGTCTACCTTAACACTGCAAAAAAGGTGTCTTAAAACAAGATAAAACAGTAAATCTGAGGGAAATGATCTTGCTGCATGGACAGATAATTTACCTTGACAATATTTCTTAAATTATAGATTATTAAATCTAGAAATAAGCATGTTGAACACTTAAAATAAGAAATTAACTCTTAAAACAAGATAAATTAAAGCTGCAAGCAGCGATGAACTGGGAATTATTTGTTTCTTACCAAGATAAAAAAAAACTTTAGATTTAGAAGTGTTAGATAATTTATCTTGTTTTAAGAGTCTCAGGTTTATATATGTATGTATATATATGTGTGTGTGTATATATGTATATATATATGTGTATATATGTATATATATGCATGTATGTATGTATATATATGTATATATGTATGTATACATATGTTTATATATATATGTGTGTATTTATATTTATGTATATATATATATATATATATATGTGTGTATGTTGTGTTGATTCAGCTAAAAACTGCGGGAATTTCAAATTGCATCAGTTTTTTAATTACACAGAAGACTTTAATGTGAAAATACTGGCTTTGTCCTGAAGAATGAACCAGTGAGCGATGACAATATAACATGTGGTTCAAATGAATTTGAGCCTGGTTTGTAAGCAGTAAACCTTGGAAACAGTTATTAGACGTTAAAGTGGCACTTATCGATATTTTATATTCATTGCATGACGAATGAAGAGTAAAACTATGAAAGCAATGGGGGTCAAAAAACAAAAACCCAACTCACTTTCTACATGAATACCAGGCGGCAACCTCCTGGTCTGAACATGGAGGCAAACCAGGAAGTGCCTTAAACTGCATTCTACCAAAAATTCCAGCAGGGGGCGCTAAGTGTGGCTGCAGAAAGATTCTGTCCATTCATTTCAATGCAAAATGAGAAAACTTCTCACTTGATTTATTACTTCAGCACACTATGGTCTCAATCACTAGTAAAAAATCTTCTTTAAGACAATCTGATGTTAATAGTGTAAATAATGGCCCCATTTAGAAGAAAATAGAAGATAAAGAATCATATGATTTGGGGCGGGGCTACCTTTGATTGACAGGTCACTAACAAGGCGAGCCGTCATCAGGAGAGAAGCAGAACAATGCGTATCCACGGCAACGTGTCAATAAAGTTATATATAACGTTATATAGATATAAAAAAGGACGTTTAGCGGTTTGGTCTCATAACTTTGACCCTTTCACTGTATTTTCACTTAATGACAGTTTATTTGAACGTTTTGTTCATTAAATGTCTTGTTCAGTGTTTGGTTGGACTAACAGACACTCCAAGGAGTCGCTGCTCAGTTTTCTGAGGTAAGTAACAAACTTTTTATTATTATTATTTTTTTAAAATTACATGGTTAAGGTCAGGAAATAGAGCAAGATTTATGTAAAAGAAAATACTTTTGGGAGAGACCAGGGACAGTTATAACACTGGAATAACTAATTTGTTATACAAACTTTTGTTATAACTTTGTTATATTATAAACTTCAATCTGTCAGCTGCTCTAATGTGTTTAAGTGGTTTTTATGAAATATGTAGGCTGTAACATTGCTTTTACTACAGTCTTCCCACTGTTTACAACCGTCCCTTGTAACTAGAGTTGGGACAACAAAGCTTTGTGAAGCACTTGCTTTATTTTTTTAATCCACTAGATGGCAGTATTGGCTTTAAAAAAAAGGGTTCAGCAATAGTGATTGAGTGTGTCTTCAGTTGTAACAGACTTATGTATGTATACAATCATCAAAATAGAAAATATTATTTATCAGTCATGTTATTGTGACTATTAATGTCATGTTTTTTAGCAATGATTACCTTTTATTTCATACTACATAACAAAATAGAGGTGAAGGAGTCAAATTATAATTATATTTCATCAGAAGCCTTTTTGGCATGCTGTAATCCATGGGTCTCAAACTTGCGGCCCGCGGGCCAATTGCGGCTATATATATGCGATATTTTGTGGCCCCCACCTGATATGAAAGTTTAATGTCAGTTTATATGAATGGCACTTTACCGTGTTGTGTGTGGAAGGTCCCTTTAATTACTTTTTTGGTAATTTTGTGGTTTTTTTTGGTAATTTTGTGGGTTTTCTTGGTAATTTTGTGTCTTTTTTAAAAATAATTTGTGTCTTTTTTTTTTTCTTTTAGTAATTTTGTCTTTTTAAAATAATTTTCTGTCCTTTATTAAATAATTTTGTGTCTTTTTTGGTAATTTTGTGTCTTTTTTCTTCTTTAAGTAATGGTACTTTACCATGTTGTGTGTGGAAGATCCCTTTAATTACTTTTTGGTAATTTTGTGGGTTTTCTTGGTAATTTTGTGTCTTTTTAAAAAAGAAAATGTTGTGTCTTTTTTTTTTTTTTTAGTAATTTTGTCTTTTTAAAATAATTTCTGTCTTTATTAAATAATTTTGTGTCTTTTTTGTTCATTTTGTGTCTTTTTTTGGGTCATTTTGTGTCTTTTGTTAATAATGTTGTGTCTTTTTTGGTAATTCTGTCTATTTTTTGGTAATTTTGTGTCTTGTCATTTTGTCTTTTTTTAAAAGTAATTTAGTGTTTTTTCAGTCATTTTGTGTCTTTTTTGTGGTAATTTTGTGTCTTTTTTTAGTAATCTTGTGTCTTTTTTTTGTCATTTTTGATGCTGCCTCCAGTGTCCCCCAGGTCATTTAAGTTTGAGACCCCTGCTGTAAGCAATCACATGTTTCCACTTTCCACCATTTTATTGAAAAAAAAGACAACTACCTAAGAACAGGTAAATTATGTACAAATACAAATAAAAAAAAATAGTTGACAAAGACAAACAAAAGCCTTTGCTCCAACAACAACAATAGTAAATGTAACGTGTGGAGTGACGGAGCAGCTGGTACTGGCTGTGATCTTCCTGCTCGGTGGGGAAGAGGGAGGAGAACGTGAGTGATAACAGCTTGTCACCTCACAGCCTCATCCATCCTGCAACAACATCTTTATAATGTTGTTGTGACATTAGCTTGTACTGTCAGCACCCCCCCCCCCCCCCCCCCCCCCAACCCCCCAACCCCCCCTCCTTCCCCTTTGGCAGGTATCAATGAAGCTAATGTGTCTCAAGTCTTTTACAGTCAGCCCTCCATCACTCTGCTCCGTGGCCTAAAGAAGGGATTGGATATAAGTGTGTGTGTGTGGGTGTGTGTGTGTGTGTGTGTGTGTGTGTTCTTGTACTTCATACATAGTGAGGACCGGAGCACGTTTTTAAACCAACAGAGTGAGGACATTTTTGCAAAGTGAGGACATTTTGGCCGGTCCTCACTTCTTTAAAGGTTTTTTTTTTTTTTTTTGAGAATTAAGACTTTGTTTTAGGGTTAAGGTTACAAAAAAATATATAATTAACTGAAACTGTATTGTGTGGTTACAAAACTAACTAAAATTATAGTGAAAATGTCCTTCATTTTCGTCTTTGTCAACTTTTTTCATCCATAATGAAGATGGATAAGACAAAGAAAATAAAGGCAAAATTTACTGTGACCTCTTTTAATCTCCCACCCAACAAATACCCCATTACCATAAACTAAAACTAGCACTAAAACTAGTAAAAACTCAACTAAAACTAAAGCATTTCAAATAAATAAATACTAAACTAAAACTTGCAAACTCACTCTAAAAACTCATTAAAACTAACTGAATTTGAAAACAAAAATTCACAACGAAATTAAAACTAAAACTAATGAAAAATCCAAAACTATTATAAACCTTGCAAGGGAATTCACTGTTCCAATGAGGGTCCTCACAATGATAGAAGGACAAGAATGTGTGTGTGTGTGTGTGTGTGTGTGTGTGTGTGAGTGTGCAGCTATTTTTCTGAACATCCCCTCTGAATTATATGTGGCATGGCAGTCAAAAATCAATGCTCTGCTATTAGTGACAATTCTTCTTCCTCCCCCCAGAAGAGCTGGTGACAGGTATATCACAGCGTCTCCACAGAAGGGAATGACAATGCAAAAAGTCCCACATCTCTCAAACTGGCGGCCCGCGGGCCAATTGTGGCCCTCGTGATGATATTTTGTGGCCCCCACCTTGATATGAAAGTTTAATGTGAGTTTTATATGAATGGCACTTTACTGTGTTGTGTGTGGAAGGTCCCTTTATTTACTTTTTTGGTAATTTTGTGTCTTTTTTTAATAATTTTGTCTTTTTTTAATAATTGTGTGTCTTTTTAATAATTTTGTGTCTTTTTTGGTAATGCCGATGTTATGATGATTCCTTTCTGCAATATGTGGTGTAGTTAACTGTAAGTGATTGATTTTAAATGAACTGTAGTATAAACAACAACCAACATATTTACATAAATAAAAATAAGTTTGTACATGAAATTCCCAGTGCAGCCAAACAAATTTACTGACTTGAAGCTGACTCAATGAAGGACCCAAAAACATCTCTCCTCCTTTATTACCTTGAACATACTGCTGGGCAATTTCTTGTCTGTCCAGTCTGTCAAGCCTTTAGAACCAGTGTTTCCCACAGGATTTATTTATTTATTTATTTTTTGCCATTTTTGCTCTAAAAGCCTAAATTTGGTGCCTCTCGCACATTCTAATGCCACTATTCCATCTTAATCATTGCATATTTTAATGAATTATTGTAAAGGAGAAAAAGGGTTCTTCTATGTTTTATTTAAGGCGTCATATTTTGACAGTCTTCTTGGAAATTCTGTGTTGGACTCTGCTAACACAATCCATGTGCTTTTATTTTGAAAGCTACATATGTTTGCTTTTATTTTGAACTCACACTCTATATAACAATCTTAATTTAACAAATCTTGTAAAGTGAAATTATCTGTCCATGCAGCAAGATAATTTCCCTCAGATTTAGTGTTTTTATCTTGTTTTTAGACACCTTTTTTGCAGTGTGAGACAGGTTTTTGGTGTGGCCCATTCTCCTTTTTTTCTTGGTTTTAAGGTAGACTATTATATATTTTTTGATTGATATTATGCTAGTTAAACTATTTGTTAAGCGAGATTTATAAAGTCTATAGTTACAGCTCATCAAGTCATTGGTTGTTAAAAAAAGAGAGTTGTGAGTTCACTTATATAATCAGTGGTGTTCAGTTGTGGAGCTTGAATCACCTTCAGAAGGAAATGAAAATACGTCTGTTTTGATGAGTGAATGATTCAGTGCATAAAGCATAAAAAATATTTTCTAATAAGAAGTTTTGATGTCCTGCATGCTGTGACACGGTGCTGCTGTATCACAAATGTGTGAATAGTTGTGTGTCATGGACTCCTATTGATAAATGACTTGCTCCATCAGCTTTGTCCTTGTGATCTGAATGCACCGTTAGTACATGAACCTCTGTATACAGGACTCATAGCCTCATTGCTCTCCTACTTCTCTTTCTTTCTCACTACCAAACTGGCCCCGCCTCCCCACGCTGCAGGAGCCAAATAACATATGAAGTGGTTACAATAGGACAGGGAGCAGCTGACGTGTGGATAGGAACATATAAAAGGACATAAAATGACCAAAAAAAGACACAGAATTACAAAAAAAGACACAAAATGACCAAAAAGACACAAAATGACAAAAAACTAAATTACATAAAAGAGAAACAAAAGGAGCAAAAAAGACACAAATTATTAATAAAAAAAAAGACAAAAAAATACACAAAATTACAAAAAACCCCACTAAATTACAAAAGAAGACACAAAATGACAAAAAAGACACAAAATGACTAAAAAAAAGACACAAAATGACTAAAAAAAGACACAAAATTATCAGAAAGACAAAATTACCAAAAAAAAAGACACAAAATTACTAAAAAAATAGACACAAAATGACAAAAAAAGACACTAAATGACCAAAAAAAGACAGAATTACCAAAAAAGACACACAATTACAAAAAAACACAAAATTACCAAAAAAGACACAAAATTACAAAAAAACACAAAATTACCAAAAAAGACACAAAATTACAAAAAAACACAAAATTACCAAAAAGACACAAAATTACTAAAAAAAAACCCCCACAAAAATTACCAAAAAAGACACATTATTACTAAAAAAAAAGACAGAAAATGACCAAAAAAAGGACAAAAAATTACCAAAAAGACACAAAATTACTAAAGAAAAGGACACAAAATGACCAAAAAAGACAGAATTACCAAAACCCCACAAAATTACTAAAACAAGAGACACAAAATGACCAAAAAAGACACAAAATGACCAAAAAATACACATAATTAACTAAAAAGACAATTTTTTTTTTAAAAGACACAAAATTCTTAAAAAAAAACGACACAAAATGACCCAAAAAAAGATACAAAATGACCAAAAAAAGACACAGAATTACCAGAAAAGACACAATTATTTAAAAAAAGATGAAGCTCTGTATACAACAACTCATTGCCTCTTCCTACTTCTCTTTCTTCTCACTACCAAACTGGCCGCCTCCCCACGCTGCAGGAGCAAACACCGTGTTAAGTGGTTACAATAGGGACAGGGAGCAGCTGACGTGTGGATAGAAACATATAAAAGACATTTATGAGACAACTTAACAACCTCGTCCTACTACCTACTGTACTAAACCCTCCATGCACCTCCTGGCCTCCAGTGGAGTAGAGGGGAGCTACTAGACTGGAGATAGCTATTAGTGCCCAGCACGGAGCCCTGTGGTGTTCCCGGGGCCGGTAATGGCCCACTTTGAGGCATGGTGGGAGCTTGTCAGGGGGCCTAATGAAGACAAAGGAAGGGTTGGTGGAGTCGAGAGGCATGTGTGAGGAGTTGCTAATGCTCCGCTAATGGAAACCTCTGCTGTCCTTGGCAAATAATAAGGTTTGAGATGGCACTTGCTCAGTGGGCGTGGAGTGCTTTGATGCATATGTACACAACTGGAGCAAAGTATGCTGGAGGTGTAATATGCAGAAGGTTTTCACAGCCATGCAAGCATGCAGTTTATCTTCTGTAATAACAGGTGCCATGGCTCACAGCCAGGGGGGGGAATAGGATTTTTGAACTGGGGGGACAAAGCTCACCAGATTATTTCCACTCCATGCCTTAAACATTAAATATGTTTTATTTAAGCATTTTCAAATGGACTGTAGCATAAACAACAACCATTATATTTACATAAAAGGAAGTTTCTACATGAAATTCCCAGTGCAGCCAAACAAATTTACTGACTTGAATCTGACTAAATGAAGGACCCAACACTAACAACACTGTCAACTTTCAAGTCACATCTCAAAACACACCTGTTCAGACTAGCCTATCCCTAAAATATTCATCATTTTTAAATTACAATTTTTCTCTGTATTGTTTCAGTGTTGTTTACTGTTTATTATTACTGTCATTGTTGTCTTTATTGTTCTAATTTGTAATTGTTTCATTGTTGTTTATTATTACTGCCATTGCTGTTTTAATATTATTGTTTTGTTTTTAATTGTTTATTGTAAGGTGACCTTGAGAGTCCTGAAAGGCGCCTATAAATAAAATGCATTATTATTATTATTATTATTATTATTATAAAAACATCTCTCCTCCTTTCATCACTCTGAACATACTGCTGGGTGATTTCTTTGAGAATAAAGGTTCTTCTGTTTTATTTAAGGCGTCATATTTTGACAGTTTTCTTGTAAATTCTGTGGTGGACTCTGCTAACACATCCATGTGCTCTTATTTTGAAAGCGACATGTGTTTACCCTGAACATACTGCTGGGCTGTCAAGCTTATAGAACCAGTATTTCCCACAGGATTTTTTTGTCAGAAATGTTTGCCCTAAAAGCCTAAATTTGGTGCCTCTCACACATTCTAATGCCACTATTCCATCTTAATCATTGCATATTTTAATGAATTATTATAAAGGAGAATAAGGGTTCTTCTATGTTTTATTTAAGCCGTCATATTCCGTCAAATTCTGTGGTGGACTCTGTTAACACATCCATGTGCTTTTATTTTGAAGGCGGGTCTAACACATTCTTACCGTAACGCCTTATGGCCCACCTTCAAATTAAAAGCAAACACATGTAGCTTTCAAAATAAAAGCACGTGGATGTGTTAACAGAATCCACCACCGAATTTACAAGAAGACTGTCAGAATATGACACCTTAAATAAAACATAGAAGAACCCTTATCCTCCTTTACAATAATTCATTAAAAATATTCAATAATTTAGATGGAATAGTGGCATTAGAATGTGCAAGAGGCACCAAATTTAGGCTTTTAGGACAAAAATGGCAAAAGTTTCACTCCTAGTGCCATCTGCACGCATGTGGGTAGCTGAATTAGAAAACATCCCATTGTTTGATATATATATATATATGTTTAGCCAAAGTTACATGTTTAATCTGTTGCAATCACTTACTTGGCTTGTCACAGGGAAACTCACTTCTCATTCTCATTAGATTATCCAAAACAAGTTTGTGATTCAGTTATTTGTTTTTTCTTACATTTATGCTATATTTTATATTTGAATTAATATGTATTCAGTTATTTTATTTATTTAGTGAATAAGTCTAAATCCTACCACCTTGTGCAACCTTCTGTCCAGGCTTCTTCCAGACACTAATTTTTGTTTTTTCCTCCAAATAAACTACTTGTGTTTCTTAACTGTTGGATTTTATTGCTGCGATGTGGCTGTTGATTGTACTAGAATGTAACAATAACCATAACTAATGCTGTCAAAACTCTGAAAATAAAACCCAAGATGCAATAAACTGGAATTATATAAAGCTTAGAAAAACAGCCTGAAACTCTAAAATGTGATTCACATTTCTTCTTTGACATGATCCAATATTTCGTGAAAGAGTTTTATGAGCATAAAAAAGAGAAACTTTAACTTATCTGAAAATGTGAAAATCACAAATTTGGTAAAGCTACAAGGTTTCTTACCACACAGGGACAATATGTGAAATATAAGTCTAGGACCAGGATGTTCCCAGAATGAAAGTTTTCCTTGAGACAGTGAACAGATGAACAATATAACAGGCTTACTGCTGACAACTTATATTTTTAGACTCACTGTGTTTTTTTTATTGGCAAATATTTGACTTCTGGAGAGTCCCACACATACTTTGTCAATGTCAAATTGGAGATGAGCACCTTACCCATAATATTAACCCTGTGTAGTCTCCAAAAGCTCCAAATAATCCAGACTTGTTGACTCCATCCAGACTAGAAAACAAAGCAGCGTGGAGCCCTACTGTAAATTTACCTCTAAAGTTCTGGCTGTAAACTCCATGAGGCCAGTTTCAGTTTGATGATGATATACCAAGTAAAACTGGAGACAAGCTCAAATATATTTAGTATAAAATGATAGAACTGGATGGAACCCTCTTATATGTTAGATTTGACACCTTTGTTCACATTTGCAACATTTAAAATTCTTTATTGAGCATGATAGTGTTTTAAAAGTAAAAAAAACTGATTCAAAATTACGTTTTATGTTGGACTAAAGGACTAAAAAAGACACAAAATGACCAAAAAAAGACACAAAATGACCAAAAAGACACAAAATGACTAAAAAAAGACACAAAATCACAAAAAAAAAAGACAAAAAAGACACAAAATCACCAAAAAAAGACAAAAAAGACACAAAATCACAAAATAAGACAAAAAAGACACAAAATGACCAAAAAAGACACAAAATGACAAAAAAAAGACATAAAATGAATAAAAAAAGACACAAAATGACCAAAAAACACACAAAAAGACACAAATTGACCAAAATCCCCCCACAAAATGACCAAAAAAGACTCAAAATTACAAAAAAAACCCCCACAAAATTACCAAAAAAGACACAAAATTACCAAAAAAGACACAAAATCACAAAAAAAAGACACAAAATGACCTAAGGCACTTCCTGGTTTGCCTCCCTGCTCAGACCAGGAGGTTGCCGCCTGGTGTATTTTGTTTTTCAGCCCTTTGTTGAACAAAGAGCGCCATCTCTTGGGCTCCATAAATAAAGAAAATGCTCCACGAGGCCTCGTGGTCCCAACACTAGTTAACAGTGGCGGTGGTGTTTGGGGTCGTGCAGCAGCAGCAGTGACATGCTTTTATTGCTGGTGATGCTCCCGTAGAGCCCAATGACAGGTTGAGTAATGCTGTGCTGTCATCACTCTGTCCTGTAAAGAGAGATGTAGTGATAGACTAGAGAAACTCCACATGCATTCATTATTACTATGTGACAAAGTCATTCAGGTTCTAAGGCTAATATACACGCTCACCCATAAAGTTGGAATAATGTTGTTTTCAGACACAATCCTCTGTTAATTGTGTTTTCATTTTCATTGTGATATGTTAGGAGGAGATTAAAACGAGAAAAATTAAAGCTGCAAGCAGCAATGAACTGGCCCGAGAAGAGTGCACTGACAATTATTTGTTTTTTACCAAGATAAAAAAAAAACCTTTAGATTTAGAAGTGTTAACTGTTTCCGATCGGAAACAGTTATAATAGTTTTGGATTTTTCATTAGTTTTAGTTTTAATTTCATTGTGATATTTTGTTTCCAAATTCAGTTTGTTCTAATTAGTTTTTAGAGTGAGTTTGCTAGTTTTAGGTCAGTATTTTTTTTTTTTAGTGCTTTAGTTTTAGTTTAGTTTTTATTAGTTTTAGTTTTTTGTAATGGGGTATTTTTTGGTTGGGAGATTAAAAGAGGTCACAGAAAATTTTGCCTTTATTTCCTTTGTCTGATCCATCTTCATTATGTTTGAAAAAAGTTGACAAAGACGAAAACAAAGGACATTTTCACTATAATTGTAGTTAGTTTTAGTAACCTTACAATACAGTTTCAGTTAGTTATCATCATCATGTAACCTTTAACCCTAAAAACAAAGTCTGAAATCTCAAAATAGCCTTTAAAGAAGTGAGGACCGGCTGAAATGTGTTCACTCTGTTGGTTAAAAACATGTTCCGGTCCTCACTATGTAGGAAGTACAAGAACACACACACACACACACACACACATGCGCGCGCGCTTCTTGCTTTATAGATAGATTTATGTATTGTATTCATCCTCCAACACAACTTTGGTAGGTCTTGAAAAACTCATTTTTTTAATGATGCTACGGATTATTTAAGGAATCCATCAAATAAAATGAAAAGCCTCTTTTTCGGAAAGTCAGTGAGTGTCTGACTTCCTTCATAATGTGTGTAACTGATCTGGACATGTGCGGGCTGGTTAAAGGTCTGGTAAAGCTGTCAGAGTTATAGTTTGGGTGTAGGACGCACAGATGCGCCACCAACACGCACCAACAGCCTCATTGGCTCCCATATTAAAAACGCAGGAAGATTTCTGAAAAAGGGAGATGTAACAGTTTTTTAGATCGCTCTATCAAAGCTATTTTTTTCATTTTTCTTAAAAAAAAACATATGTAGACGTTCAGGGAGAACTCAGGACGCTCGAAGTGAAGTCAGATCAATGATAGGTATTATGGTTTTGCCAGAAATTCTTTCTGTTCGAGGCCAGAAATTCCAGTCTGTCCACCTCTGGCAGCTGTCAGTGTTCCGGAACATTCGACAGTTGGTGTCAGTTAATTCTGTTGATTGCTTTGATCTGATTGCCTTTGATCTTTGATGTGATTACAGTTACAGATACACACACACACACATGCGCGTAAGCACGCACACTCCTCACACATGCATACACATGCTTCAAACACACACACACACACACACACACAGGTCACTTTATGCGATTTTCGCTACACACACACACACACACACACACACACACATATGCGCGCGTAAGCGGGCACACTCCTCCAGATATACGTTTCACACACACACACACACACACACACACACACACACAAATTTTGAGGTTAAAGGGCAAAGTTATAAATCTCTGAAGAATCTCATCATAGTGTACACACACCGGCAGTAGCCCCCGTGGCCCTTTCAAAATTTCCCCAGAGGAAATTTTCTACTTATTATTATGACCTTTGCCTGCCGCCCGACTCTCTGCGCACCCGGCCCGCTTAGCCTGCTGCCCCCGCGACCCGGCCCCGGATAAGCGGACGAGAATGGATGGATGGATTATTACCATGAGTATTATTTTCCCCTTTTTTATGTGAAGCACTTTGTGTTACATTTCTCTTGTATAAAAACTGCCACATAAAATAAAGCCTGACTGATTGATTGACATGAATAAGTGAACAGGAAGTGGTTTATCAAGGAGAGAATACGAGAACAGAGAAATACAAGGAATGAATGCTCCTTGTTATGTGACGTGGGAGCAGCAGCCGGCTCATTAGAGTGCAGGAGATCTCTTCTACAGCAGGCAGGTGATGATACACACAACTGTATGAGTGTCTGGCACTCGGATGGCGAGGAGGGCCCAGCATGATCACACAGTAAACCAAATAAAAGCACACAGGACTAGTTAGTATTCACAGCAGTCTATGTCCTTGTAACGGCATGGAATTTTGGTTTTATCTCATCGGAGGATCTCATCCATTATTTAGAATGCAGGCGCAAACCGACCGACATCTGCAATAATTCCTAGGGAGCTGCCTCTCTCTCTCTCTTTTCTCTCTCTCTTTCTCTATTTCACACTCTCTCTCCTGCTCTTCTGTCTTTTTTATGACTGTTTTCCATTCCCCCAGCCGCCTGCTCTCTAATATTCCTCAACAAGCGTGTGTTTGGTTGACCTGGACAGGGTTTGGCAGGCGCAGCAGTGGGAATACAGTACACACATATATACTTAAAGCCTGAGAGGTGCAAGAAGAAAGCAAGTGATGGAATCAGACAGAAGTGTGAAGCTGCCTCCGATGCATATATTATGCAGAGGCTGGACTGGATCCTCATCGTTTGTTAATTTCCTGTCAGGCTGCTCTATTATTCATGCACATACTTGGGATGTGTGATGTTTGCATGCAGCTGCAGAGCACAGAGGGATTGGCGCTACACTCCAACTGACCTCCCACTGACTCACTTACATGCAGCCTCCAAATCTCCCATGTACATACATCTTGTTATTTTGACACAAAGTGTAATTTCAACACTAACATTGTTAATTCCCTTACACTGTGAGTGTTGATTTTTACATTACATTGTCATTTTGTGTCTGTTGTTGTTTCTTTTTTAGTTATTTTGTGTCTTTTTTTTGGTCATTTTGTGTCTTTTTTCGGTCATTTGTGTCTTTTTTGTGTCTTTTTTGATAATTTCGTGTCTGTTGTGTATTTTTTAGTGATTGAAAACAAAACACACCAGGCGGCAACCTCCGGGTCTGAGCAGGGAGGCAAACCAGGAAGTGCCTTAGGTCATTTTGTGTCTTTTTTTGGTAATTTGTGTCTTTTTTTGTCTTTTTTGTGCCTTTTTTGGTAATTTGTGTCTTTTTTTGTGTCTTTTTTTGGTCATTTTGTGTCTGTTGTTGTTTCTTTTTTAGTTATTTTGTATCTTTTTTGGTCATTTTGTGTCTGTTATTGTGTCTTTTGTAGTTATTTTATGCCTTTTTTTGGTCATTTTGTGTCTGTTGTTGTGTCTTTTGTAGTTATTTTGTGTCTTTTTTGGTAATTTCGTGTCTGTTGTTGTGTCTTTTTAGTTATTTTGTGTCTTTTTTTGGTCATTTGTGTCTTTTTTGTGTCTTTTTAGGTCATTTTGTGTCTGTTGTTGTGTCTTTATTGTCTTTTTTGTGTCTTTTTAGGTCATTTTGTGTCTGTTGTTGTGTCTTTATTGTCTTTTTTGTGTCTTTTTAGGTCATTTTGTGTCTGTTGTTGTGTCTTTTTTGTCTTTTTTGTGTCTATTTTTCGTCATGTTGTGTCTGTTGTTGTTTGGGATGTGTGATGTTTGCATGCAGCTGCAGAGCACAGAGGGATTGGCGCTACACTCCTACTGACCTCCCACTGACTCACTTACATGCAGCAGCCTCCAGATCTCCCATGTGGCTGCTGCACATTGAGATTCTGTCGACTTGCAGAGCTGGCGTCTTTCATGGTGACACCCTGATGAAGATTATCCGTGATCAAAATGTTAATCAGTGGATTTATCAGGAAGAAGATTGTCATTATAAAATGTGCAACATGGCCATCCTTTACACTGTGTGACTAAAGGTATTACAGTGTTGCATTATTTACATTCAATGCATGCCAATCCTGAATCCTGTGGGCTACTAGCATGAGTTGGACAACAGGTGGCAGTGTTGGTTTGGATAGAGACAGAAGTCTTTCATTGATTCACCTGATGGATCGGCTGAAGACACTGCTAGAAATAAACATATGATTAACACTGACGGGCTGTTTGATTATGTCAATCAAGTACTTTCTGAATGTCTACAGGGATTCAATTTGGAGGCAAAACTTGAAAAAAGTATTCCTCCTTGGAGTCCGATAGATAGATGGATAGATAGATAGATAGATAGATAGATAGATAGATAGATAGATAGATAGATAGATAGATAGATAGATAGATAGATAGATAGATAATTTCCCTTGGTCAATTTGTCATTTGTGTCTTTTGTGTCTTTTTTGGTCATTTTGCGTCTGTTGTTGTTTCTTTTTTAGTTATTTTGTGTCTTTTTTTGTCTTTTTGTGTCATTTTAGTTATTTTGTGTCTTTTTGTGTCTTTTTTGGTCATTTGTGTCTGTTGTTGTGTCTTTTTTGAGTTATTTTGTGTCTTTTTTTTTGTTTTTGTGTCTTTTTTGGTCATTTTGTGTCTGTTGTGTCTTTTTAGTTATGGACGGATGGATGGATGGATGGATGGATGGATGGATGGATGGATGGATAGATAGATGGATAGATAGATAGATAGATAGATAGATAGATAGATAGATAGATAGATAGATAAATAGATAGATAGATAGATAGATAGATAGATAGATAGACAGACAGACAGACAGACAGACAGACAGACTTTATTTATCCCAAGCTGGGAAATTACAGTTTAGCAGCATCATTACACACAGAAACAATAACAACACGATTAAATAAAAACAAAACCTAGGCATATTCAAGCAATAAAATGCAATAAAAATAAAAATGTCTAAAGAAGGAGTATTGATTGTAGTAAAGAATAAAATATAAATATACAGTATGAAAATTATAGGTGCCATCAAACAAATAAGGTGCAGTGAACAGTACACTCAAAAAAATAATCCTGCATCTTACTTAATTCAATCATTGCAACATTACACTTAAAAAATATTGAGTTGATTTGAAAGCTCTCAAATCAGTTAAACAAAACATGAGTAATGAGTAAATTTAAATAATATTTTCAAGTACATCTTGAATGACTTGACTTGGCTCAATTACCACATAAATTGAGTAAATGTAACTGAAATATTATTATTAAATAAATATTATTATATTAACCATATGGAAAATATTTAAGTCAAATATTATTTTATTTTGAAGAAGTAAACTTAATTTATATATGGGTATTTTACACAAAGATTCCTGTTGGAGTTCTACTAATGAATTTTGATGTAGTCAACTCAAACACTCATCATGATGATATTCAGCATTTTTATTTAGTATGCATACCTTTATATTACTGTCACATTTACAGGCTCCTTGAATCATTTCTTACAGTGTGTGCATGAAAAAAAAAACACATAAAGTGCATAGCGACTGAATGTTCTGACCAGATTTTTAGCTGTTATTGTACAGTGTGATGGCATGTGGCAGGAAATATTTTCTATATCTGTTTCTACTCTAGGGTGCTGATTATTGTCCATGATGGACAGCAGTGTATTCAGTGGTCTCATCAGATGTAGAGAAGTGGAGCAGGAACCTGAAGCGGACGGTTCTCATCTGACACGCTCTGTTTATTATTCTTATAGCTTATTGATCTGAGCCTCTTTACACTGAGAACAATTAGTGTGACAGCCAACATGGAGACATGCAGCTTCATACAACCAGATGCAAACGGCGCATAGCCTTTTTCATCCTTCACAGCAAAATCAGGAGTGTTAATTCAACTCAAACAGTGTTAAATTTAACACTTTTCCTGAGTTTATACAGTTCTCATGAGTTAAAATTACACTTTGAAAAGTGTTAATATTTTAACTCTTCAATAGTGTTAAATATTTGACACCCTTGGTGTTGTTTTATGACACCACATAAGTGCACTTTTAACTCCAAATTGTGTTATTCCTTTTCACTTTGAGTGTTAATTTTTAACATACATTGTGTGACTTTGACACATTAAAGTGTATTTTTCACCCTGAAATCGTGTTATTTCCTTTCACTAATGTGATAATTAACATTCATTGTTTTGTTTTACCATACATTAAAAGTGTATTCTGTCTTTAACTCTGTGGAGTCTTATAGAGCTTTTTTGTCCATTTTTAAATATTTTGGTCATTTTGTCTTTTTTGGTCTTTTTTGGTAATTTTGTGTCTGTTGTTGTGTCTTTTTTTGTTATTTTGTGTCTTTTTTGTCATTTGTGTCTTTTTTGTTCATTTTGTGTCTGTTGTTGTTTCTTTTTTAGTTATTTTGTGTCTTTTTTGGTATTTTTGTGTCTGTTGTTGTGTCTTTTTTGTCTTTGTTATGTCTTTTTTGGTCATTTGGGTCTTTTTTGTGTCTGTTGTTTCTTTTTTAGTTATTTTGTGTCTTTTTTTGGTCATTTTTTACTTTTTTGTGTCTTTTTTGTTCATTTTGTGTCGGTTGTGTCTTTTTTTTAGTTATTTTGTGTCTTTTTTTGGTCATTTTGTGTCTTTTTTAGTCATTTTGTGTCTTTTTTTTTTGGTCTGCTTTGTTTTTACATCTGCATGTGATGAAGAAGCCATGCTTTGGCGCTGTTGGAGACTCCAGAGGGTTAACTGAACATACAAGTCACAAAATCTGAAAATCAACTCCAACTGAAGTGAATCTGAAAAAACAACACTCCAGATTTAGCTGTGTTGGGAATGTGGAATGTGTCAGAGGTAAAGGAAACGGTGGAGAGTGTTTAGAGTTTGGAGTTGTGTTTCTCTGTTTGTTTGCCCTTGAATGAGCTCAGGTTCGCTTTGACATTTTATTGTGATGCAAAGAAGAGGAAGGTCATATAAAAAATAATAAAGTCTTTCTTTTCACACTGATTTACAGCCTCTCTTTTCTTTCCATGTTAATGCATCTCAGCCCGAGTTCAGCTTTCATTTCCATGCCGGCCCTGTCTTCTGTGTGATGAGTACACAGAGGCTGATGTGATGTGACATTTCCACACAATCAATAATTTAGTGTGCAGTAGGCTTTGTGTGTCTGACTTAAAGCTTTGTTAAAGGCACACTCTCTGCAGACTGTAAATATACTAAGAGATGTTTTATTTTTCATTTCGAAACATGGCACAACAGAATAAAAGCAGAACTATGAATGTAACTATGTCTGCCAGAACAGCTGGCTGTTGGTCCTATCACTTTATTAAACTTACACAATCTTTAGAATTCAGCAACATCACAAAAATTAGTCCAAAAGGGAAACAATCGCAATTAGCAACCACTTTATTGAAGGTGAGTGCTTTGCTAATTTAATTAATAATAATCAACTAATTCTACTGTCACTTTTGCACTGTGCACCTGTACAAAACTCCACTCCTATTGTTATTATATATCATATTTATACAATAGTCTTGTCCTTATGCACATTCTACTTATTTATATATTCTTATACTCTTATAGTATATATAGTATATATAGTATCTTATAGTATATTATCTATTGTATGTACATCTTGTATAGTCAAGTTGCCGGTACAATATATACATATATACATTTATATATATATATATATATATATATATATATATATATATATATATGCACACCCTGCACAGGCTAAATATATGACACATTGCCATTATTTTATATATATAATATATTATTCTTATAGTCTTAGTTTATTATCTATTGTGTCTACATCTTGTATAGTCAAGTTGCCGGTACAATATATAATATTATATCTTATCTTGTGTGTTTATATATATATATGTATATATATATATATATATATATATATATATATATATATACATACATACATATTGTATGTAAATCTTGTATAGTCATGTATCTAAATACATTCGTTCTGGATTTGGATTTGATTTTGTTGGACAACATAAGATGAAAGAAATTACTATTGCACCTTATAAAGCTGTTATGGCATAATTAAAAATCTCAAAATTCATTAGGAACTCCAATTATTCCAGTTATTTAGCACCTGCCTTTTTCTCTTGTCTCTTTTTATGAAATAGTTAAAAGTCCAAATTTCACTCAAGTGAAATTTTCAAGACTGGTCTCCTCCAAAACGTAAATATAAAGTGTTTGTACTTTCGTGTATTTACGCTTTAGACTGTCCTCTGACGCCATCTTGTGGACGTAAAAGTAATGATGATAATTTGATATGATCATTTTTTTATCGTAACTTCAACCTCATAACTACTTCACTTCGGGCATTTACAGACATTTATTTAGTGTTAAAACTCTTCTTTTATAGCGCCTTACCAGGACGTTTTTTGCCCTAAACATAGATCAGTGGCAACTTTTTTACAACCACGAACTCTACGTGTATGTATAATGAATGTATAGTGTGTTATGTTTAAAATGCGCCTGGTAGTGTGAGTTTGATGCTTATTTGACACCTTTGTCTCAAAGGATCAAATGCAGCAGAGTGTCACAGCAGCTTCCTTCCCTCTGGTTCATTCATTCACATTCTGGAGACACAAACTATCGTGACTCAGAGAGCACTGAACCCAAAAGCACGAATCAGAGTGGCCAAAACTAAGTTTATTTAACCCTCTGGAGTCCATCTATTTAATGAAAATACACCTGTTTTATTTACAGTAATAACTTTATTTATATATGATATGTAGACAAGCTGAGAAAGCCAGTTAAAGTTCAATCATAGGAGCTTTCACAGTGTGACATTTATGTTTCTAGACCATTTTTAAATTGTGAATTTTCTTTCTACAATGAAAACTATTACTATTTTTTAATTTACATGCAAATAGACTGTTTTGTAGTTTTACTATTTATTTTTTTCTGCTGTTTTTGTGTGTATAAATGGTTTAAAAAATGGTACATTTCCATAGACACGTGTCTTTTGTTTGTATTTTCGATATTTTTGGCAGCTTTATACTTTAATTAAAATAAAATGAAAAATCTGACTGATAGTCAAGTTTGTGTGGAGAAAAAGGAGCCATGCATGTGATGTAAGGACAGACTGGAAGATGCTAAACAGAGACAGAAATTAATGCAGAGGAAGATGACAAATTTGAACCAAAATCTCCTGGACTTCAGAGGTTTAAAGCAGCAAAACAACTTAGGCAGCAAACAAAAAAAAAGCTAACTAAACTGAGGGAGAGAGGCAAAAAAAAAAATCCTCTAGCGGAAGTCACAGGCAAGACGAGAGCAGGACATGTGGCATGACCAGGCGGCAACCTCCTGGTCTGAGCAGGGAGGCAAACCAGGAAGTGCCTTAAGCTGCATTCTACTGAAATTTCCAGCAGGGGGCGCTAAGTTTGGCTGCAAAAGCATTTTTGTCCATTCATTTCAGTGCAAAATGAGAAAACTTCTCACTTGATTTATTCCCTCAGAATGTTTTTCAGGACAACACTATGGTCTCAATCACTAGTAAAAAATCTTCTTCAAGACAATCTGATGTTAATAGTGTAAATAATGGCCCCATTTAGAAGAAAATAGAAGATAAAGAATCATATGATTTGGGGCGGGGCTACCTTTGATTGACAGGTCACTAACAAGGTCAGCCGTCATCAGGAGAGAAGCAGAACAATGCGTATCCACTGCAACGTGTCAATAAAGTTATATATAACGTTATATAGATATAAAAAAGGACATTTAGCGGTTTGGTCTCATAACTTTGACCCTTTCACTGTATTTTCACTTAATGACAGTTTGTTTGAACGTTTTGTTCATTAAATGTCTTGTTCATCGTTTCATCAACATTAAAAACGCGGCGACGTCGAGTCCAGGTTTTGTTTAATGATGATAACCCAAGTAAAACAGACATAAAGTCAAATATATTTAGTATAAAAATATATAACTTATATGTTATATTTGCAACTTCTAAACACATTTGCAACATTTAACAAGTTAAGTTTAAGTTATTGTTTCAAAAGGGGAAAAAAACATAATTTTTTAAAAATCAGATTTTAATGTTTGTTGTTTTTTGGTTTCTTTTGGGTTCAAAATGTTAATCCAGTAAGTAAAGGTGAAAAAAATTATTATCAGGTTACATAAATGAGATTGTGCAAAAGATTAACCCTTTATCAGGCAAAGAACTATATTTGGTAACTTCAGGTAATATTTCGAGAAAAAAGTTGCAAATTTACTAGATTAAAGTGGCAAATCTACAAGAAATAAGTTGCAGATTTAAGAGATTTAAAGTGGCAAATTTGCATGAAAAAATTTGCAGCTTTACAAGAAAAAAAGTGGATCCCTATGTTTTTTTTTTTTTTTACACATTCTGGCTGTATGTAATATCCTCCAATATTCTCTAGGTTTAAAATTTGGAATTTGCAAGTATTTCAATGAGTGTCCTATTAAGGGTTAAAAATGGACAAAATAGCCCAGGACTCTGAATGGTTAAATAACAGTGCGAAAATGGCGCTATATCCATCTGGAATCTAGAAAATAGCAGACTGACACAAGAGAGAAGGTGAGTGCAGTCTGAGTTTTAGGTTCATATCTCGTCCCTTTTGTTCTGTTTCTTTCAACTATCTTTTTTTTTTTATTATGAAAGGTCAGTGGTTCAGTCCAGTTTGTTCCTGTACAGATTTCTTCCCTCCTGGTAGCAGCCACGTCCATCTTATTATTATCCCACTCTTCTAGATTTCAAAGCATCTACACATTTTAAAACTGCTCCACATTACTGTGCCTCTCATTTACACTGTAAAACAATCCAAATAATCCCTGATGAGAAAATCCATCTTCATCTTCAAACACTATAAGTTCACTGTGAGAGCCAGAACTGACACTTTTGCTCCAGTAGCCACTTTAAAATGATTGCTCTAATGCACACTGACACTTGTGTAAATAGATTTCACAACAATCCCTGTTGGTTTTCTGACTGGCTTTCAAGCACTGCTGTTGTTGTTGTTGTTGTTGTTGTTGTAAAATAACCATAGTGGTCATAAATTGCTTAGGAAGCAGGAGAGAGGTTAAACTATTATAATTCTTATCAGATGTGGGACTAAAGTGAGTTCCCTGGGGAACAAAACAGAGTCAAACAAGGAGCACGTGCCGAGTTTATCACTAAGTATAAAAGCTGATTCAAGCTGTTTTTTTTTAATTGGCTAAACAACAAAGTCACTGACCCGTTTTTAAACACAACAAGCATTTGAATAACTTAAGTACAAAAGTGATCTGAGGAATCCTGAGTATTTCTACTACTTCTGGTTTCAATTACAGAGACTTTACAGTAGCAGTATGTTTTGCACACACATGTTTTAATGATTTTTTTGTACTTCATAACCACAATTGCTCTCATTGTCATGCAGCGTGTTATACAGATGCATGACAATGACAATTTAGTGTTTTTTCAGTCATTTTGTGTCTTTTTTGGTAATTTTGTGTCTTTTTTTTGGTAATTTTGTGTCTTTTTCTAATAATTGTGTGTCTTTTTTGTAATTTTGTGTATTTTACTGTCATTTTGTGTCTTTTTTTTAAGTAATTTTGTGTCTTTTTTTGGTCAATTTGTGTCTTTTTGAAGTAATTTAGTTTTTTTTCTGTCATTTTGTGTCTTTTTTTAGTAGTGTCTTTTTTTGGTAACTATGTGTCTTTTTCTAATAATTGTGTGTCTTTTTTGTAATTTTGTGTATTTTTGTAATTTTGTGTCTTTAGTAGTGGGTTTTTTTTTGGTAATTTTGTGTCTTTTTCTAATAATTGTGTGTCGTTTTTGTAATTTTGTGTATTTTACTGTCATTTTGTGTCTTTTTTTAAAGTAATTTTGTGTCTTTTTTTAGTAGTGTTTTTTGGTAACTTTGTGTCTTTTTCTAATAATTTTGGTAGTTAAGTGCAGTAGTAGTTTTTATGCCCAACCCTGTTCATTTACCCTAACCTTAGTCCAGTGGGTTGTTTTTTTTTTGCCAAAAGTGACCTTTTCCTGTGATCAAAAAAGTTTATTTTGAAAAGCCACCATTCATGTAACTAGTGGAAAGTTACAGAACGATACACCGGGCCCCTCTTTTCTTCTCTCTCTGATGTCCCAATAATACATGACACATGCTTATTTCTAGTAATTCAATAAATCTTGTCAAGGTAAATTATCTGTCCATGCAGCAAGATCATTTCCCTCAGATTTACTGTTTTTATCTGGTTTTTGCAGTGCTGTTTTGAACATGTTGTGTTTTTGGTGCTGGTCTGCCAAAGCCTAAAGGTACTAATAAAAGTCTTCATTTTTATAGAAATACATTATTATTTTATACATTTACAGATACATTTTTCATACTTGCCTATCTCAGAGTGACAAATTGTTATAATATCAAGAAAGTCGCCAGTCAAAAAAAGAAATAGTCCCGTGAGAAAACAGTATTGTTTGCCAGCTGGTTTTCTTCGTGATCACAGTGTTCTTATTGGCATCTCATTCTTTTTGCAAGCAACATGCATGTTGTGCATAATTTATCATGTTTTGATATGTTTATCATGAGTTAATTTCTTATTTTAAGCGTTCAACATGCTTATTTCCAGATTTAACAACCTTCATTTAAGAAATCTTGTCAAGGTAAATTATCTGTCCATGCAGCAAGATCATTTCCCTCAGATTTAGTGTTTCTATCTGGTTTTTAGACACTCCTTTTTGCAGTGCTCACCTTCATCATTGCTGCTGTCCTGCTCCTCTCTGTCTCCCTCTCCCCCTTCATCCTCTATCTACTCTATTCTACTCTGTTGATCTGTACAACAACATCTATTGTACGTCTGTCTGTCCTGGGAGATGGATCCCTCCTGTGTCTCTCCCTGAGGTTTCTTCTTCTTTTTCCCCTGTTAAAAAGGTTTTTTGAGGAGTTTTTCCCTGGCCGCTGTGAGGCTCTAAGGACAGACGATGTCGTACCATGTACAGTCTGTGAAGCACTTGATTTTGGGCTATATAAATAAAATTGACTTGACTTGACTTTTTAAGTGACACACCATCCCTGACACGTCCAAAAACAAAGCAAAGGGTCTGTATTGTGCGTCTGTATCACATGCCGATGGCCATGACAGTCAGTATGTGATGAGCTGACAGGAACCGTAGTCAGTTCTTTAGTTTTCTGTCTCCAGAGCAGCTTTAAGTTCAACAACTTTGAGAACCAAAACCCAAGTGTGCTTTGCCCTCGTTATCTGTGTGTGTATAGTATTCATTAATTCATTATCCTTAACCGCTTATCTGCACTCAGGTCGCGGGGGGCTCTCATTCACTCCTACGGGCAATTTAGAGTCACCAATTAAACCTAAGTGCATGTTTTTGGACTGTGGGAGGAAGCCGGAGTACCTGATGAGAACCCACGCTGACAAATGGAGAACATGCAAACTGCAGAGAGCTGCAGACGGGAGTCGAACCGGCGACCCTCTAGCTGTGAGTGTATGTGCTATATAATAAGCCAACCCAGTCGCTAGAATAAATGTTGGCATTTTTCATTTCTGCAAACCAAATTTGATCATTCCTGACAAATGACGGCTGCTGCTTTTAACACTTTGCCAACGTGACGACGGTGATAAACAGGACAGTCACTGATTTAAGATATTAAATTATGGCTCTTTTAAAAATGCCTTTGTTAAGATTAGCCCGTAAAAAATACTTGGTTTAGTTTGGGTAAAAAGAACAGGTTTTGGCTTAAAAAAAATACAGACAATACATCCAACACTCTGTATGTTTACATGACACTTGGAAAAAAATGAATTACTGCCTTAATCTGACTATAACTGGACAGTGAATACACTGAAGTGCATGTAAACGTGTTAGTCTGACTGATGTTGAGTTCTCCAACTCCGATTAGGACGCCCAGATAATGCTATTGAAATGTGTGCTGGCGTATGACCCCGGAACAAAAACATCCAAGAGAGTCGGTCGCATTAGCCGGTTGCACATTAGCCAGTTGCACATTAGCCGGTTGCATTAGCCAGTTGTACATTAGCCGGTTGCACATTAGCCAGTTGCACATTAGCCGGTCGCATTAGCTGGTTGCACATTAGCCAGTCGCATTAGCCGGTCGCATTAGCCGGTTGCACATTACCCGGTTGCATTAGCCAGTTGTACATTAGCCGGTTGCACATTAGCCAGTTGCACATTAGCCGGTCGCATTAGCTGGTCGCACATTAGCCGGTCGCATTAGCTGGTTGCACATTAGCTGGTCGCATTAGCCGGTCGCTGTTCAGTAGCGACGGCACAAAGTGTCGAACTGAGGTCAACTGGAAAGGGCGCCAAATTAACCCGCTGAAACGACGCATATCGCCACCCAGTGTTGAGGAGGAGGACACGTTCCCGTCAGTTTTCCGATTTTCTCAGTTGCATGTAAACTGGGATAAGGACAGAAATCCTATTAGACGCCAATATCGATTTTTAAGCATAGCTCGATTAAACTATGCATGTAAACCCACTGAATGAGATGAAAAAAGAGATCTGTGTTGGTGCCATCCACGGACCATCCTGCCCACCTGATGGCTGAATAAGCAGCAGTCACCTGTTGAACCAGTCTGTGTATGTTTATAGTGTCTGTGTGACTGTGAGGGTGTGAATCAGGTTGTGTAGCTGTAGAGCCAGCCACTGTGTTTAGAGGCTGTCATGAATAAGTGATGACATGGTAATACAGGGAACTGCTCTCTGGGACTTGGTGGTATTGCATTGCAATAAAAGAAAATCAGGTCAGGCCCCTGTTGCCTCTGTTATGTTACACTGCAGGTCAGAGATACAGATAGAAGAGAGGAAGAGTGAGGAGGAAGGTGGAGGATGACTCCAACACAAACAAAGCATCCTGACCAAAGCTCTCTCTGTTTCTAGGAGACAGCTGACAGTGACAGCTTTGACGGCTTTGAGTTGAACATGTTACTACTTTACACTCTGTCGGAAACAAAAATGCCAAAAAACCTGAAGCACTTATTTCATCTCATCAGTTTCAAGGTTTTTTTTAACGATGTGTTGAATAAAACGATGTATCGATGATGTGTTGATGCACGCACAAAAACCTTGTGTTTGCCTTTCCCCACAAAATGGTGTTCATAAAGACAGAATGGCCCTCATTTATTAAACGGAGTGTACGACAGAAAATGAGCGTAAAGTGGGCGTACGATCATTTCTACACAAGGCTTGACATATGGAAAATAACTACATTTTTGTGTTGTTCTTGTTTTTTTCTCTCCATAAAAAACATCAGTGACACCATGCAATTAAACTGGCATTTAAAGGGTTAAAATGCCAAAATTTTTTGGTAGTTTTGAGCAGGGCGGAAGTTGTTTAAGAGGTTTATGCAGAAAAAAGTAGAAGAAATTTTTATTGCGTTTTTTTTGCAAAGTGGACATTTTCAGCTTTTTTCAAGGGTCTGAAAGGGTAAATTAGAGTTAAATAAGATTTAACTTTAAATTAGAGGGTTAAGTGTCACTATAATGGGAGGATCATGGACATGTGTGCAATTTTGCAATGACTTGATTTATAAAAGGGGGAGGACAGCTTTTTAAATCTTGGAGAATGCGTATGCATATTTCTGCCATTGCATACACACAGTTTATGTGTAATAAAGTTTTATCTTGCCCCTAGATTAGTTTCCTTTGAGCAGCAGAATGGCCTTTGAATTAAGAGGGTTAGTTGAAGTCAAATTCATATGCCATATCTTCCAGAGAACAAGACTAACTGCTGCCCTATCTGCTGCAGGAATAAGTCCAAACCAAAGAATATCTCCCCAAATGAATGAATATAAGATTTGGAATTAACATTTTTCCTTTTCAAAGCAATCTCTCATGTTCTGCAATTCTAAATCAACATTCATTTTGACATGATACTCAAAAGACATCGTAAATTAAGTCCTTTTGGGTGTAAAAAACGCTGTAATGGAGAGAGATGCCATGCAGAAAAGTGCAACTAGAGAGAAAAGAAGCTTTAGATAGATTTAGCTATATATAGCCTGGAGATGAGCACAATAAGCAAAACACTGTATGCGAGCCAATTAGATTAGGAAGAGAAAGTTTGGATTCATGGATAATGGTTGAGACGAAAGGAGGTTGATGTTGGGGCTGGGGTCTTTGATGCAGTATAGTATACAGCAGGGGTCTCAAACTGGCGGCCCGCGGGCCAATTGTGGCCCTCGTGATGATATTTTGTGGCCCCCAACTTGATATGAGTTTAATGTGAGTTTTATAGGAATGGCACTTTACCGCGTTGTGTTTAATTACTTTTTTAATAAGTTTGTGTCTTTTGTGGTAATTCTGTGTCTTTTTTTGGTCCTTTTGTGTCTTCTTTTGCCATTTTGTGTCTTTTTTAAAGTAATTTGGGGTTTTTGGTCATTTTGGGTCTTTTTTTTAATAAGTATGTGTCTTTTTTGGTAATTCTGTGTCTTTTTTGTCATTTTGTGTCTTTTTTTGTAATGTGTCTTTTTTTGGTGAATTTGTTTCTTTTTTAAGTAATTTTGGGTTTTTTTCTGTCATTTTGTGTATTTTTTAAGTAATTAAGTAATTTCGTTTTAGATCAGATCATTTTAAATATTTAAATAAAACATTTTGGTTAAGGCATGGAGTGGAAAAATAACTCATTGAGTTGAAATAATTTGCTGACAGCTTCGTCCCCCCAGTTCAAAAATCCCATCTGCGCCCCTGGTTGTGATAGTTTTCTGTGGTTTCTTTTGGTCTGTTGGTCAACAGAGTTGAATAAATGTTGAGAACAAGATGTACGTGTGTCCTGATTATTTAAGAGCCTATTGATGTGCAGGAAGAAGCTGTAGAAGCAGAATCATTAATTAAAATGACACGTTTAATGTGCAGATAAGCATGGATGGTTCTGTGGTTATTTTACAACAGGAAGCTTATTGCACAGAATGTAAATGCATTTCTGCCGTGTGTAATTGTGGCTTGACAGCACGCAACTGCAGATGGAAGCTGCTGAATGTAAATGACTGTAAAGTGAGGCAATTAAAATACAAGCTACAATCATCAGTTTTTCTTTATTAGTAAATCCAATTGCAAAGTGAAATTTTGTGGGCAGAAGGGGGCTACTTAGTGAAGCTGGAAGGTATTAACCTGAAAAAAAGGAGCTGAGAATGCCACCCTGCAAATTTCATCATAGGAAATAATGTTTACCTCAAAGCATTACTAGCACTAAGGAGGCATTCAGATTCTTTATTATAGGAGGCAGAAGTTGTGGTTCCATTTATTAACCCTCTGGGGTCTGAGACGTTTTTGGCCATTTTTGAATACCGTATTTCCTCAATTTAAAGCCGGGCCCCTATTAATGACCGGCCTCATTTAGTAACCAGGTGTAAAAACAATTTTTAGTAAATAAAAGCCGGCCTCTTTTATAAGCCGGGTGTCTTACCGGTGTTGTGTCAAAGTCTGTTCCCCCGTCGATATGTGTCCCCCTTACCTTAACCTGCACCAACCTGACCCCAACCAGTCCTCCTTTAAGTTGTTAACTTGAGCCCAAGTTTACCTGAACCCCAAACAGTTCTCTCTACAAGGCCTAACCTTAAACTTAAATCCTAACTCCAACCGCGGAGGTGATAATACAGAGAACACCATTCAGGAAACATCATTTGACGGGTAACAAATTTCAACACAACACCTTTATTTTGAAGTTTGGCCACACGAGTTAGTACTGTAGGTAAATATGGTTGTTTCTAGTCATTCTCTGTAAAGTCGAGCCGTTTACGCACGTTCTTCTGGGCTTTTTAGTAGTTTAGACATTTTAAATCCTGCTTAAAATAAACATTCAGCGTGCTGTTCATTGTTTGTTTACATCCGAGTCCTTCCAATATGGCCGACATCCGGCTAACTGGCCACAATGCGCTGTGTAAAACACTCTAAAAAGTGCTTTTTTAATAAAAGCCTCCTTCAAATAATAGCCTGCCCCTATTATTAGCCGGGTCCCAAACTGATTTTTTATTAATAGAAGCCCCGGCTACTATTTGAGGAAATACGGTACTTTTGATTTTGCCCTTCATGTACCACATGAAAAATATTTACTATACCCATATTTGGTGTCCATTTTTTCTACACCTATATGATCGGACAATTATTTTTTCGATTTAACCAACTTTATCAACATGTTGAGCCCAAAAATACACAAAAATCATGAAATCTGAGTTGAACATTTTTACTATTTACTACAATAAAAAACAGAAATATGCACAATGAACTGTTTTGGGACTTGAAAATGTAAACATAGGATACATATATGAACATATAAAAAGGTAAACATTTAAATATAATAAAACTATATACAAAAAGAGTCCCATAAAACATGTATATTTATAGGTGTTTTTTTTCTTGTTAGCTGCAACTCTTCAAAAACAAACTATATGCCAAATTAAATATTATCATTATTATCTTATCTTATCTTATCTTATTATCGTTTTTTAATACTTTTGATTTTGTCCTTCATGTACCACATAAAAAAATGTTTACCATATCCATATTTGGTGTCCATTTTTTCTTCACCTATATGATTGGACAATTATTTTTTCAATTTAACCTACTTTATCAACATATTGAGGGCAAAAATCATGAAATCCGAGTTGAAAAATTATACACTTTACTACAATAAAAACCACAGATATGCTCAATGAACTGTTTTGGGACTTGAAATTGTAAACATAGGATGCATATATGAACATATAAAAAGGTAAAAATTTAAATATAATAAAACTTTATACAAAAAAGTCCCATAAAACATGTATATTTTAGTCGTTTTTTTTCGTTAGCTGCAACTCTTCAAAAACAAACTATGTGCCAAATTACATATTATCATTATTATCTTATCTTATCTTATTATCATATATTTGGTTTTACATGACCTGGGAATGTCAATGTTGAATGTTTTTTTGTTAAACTTCACATGATCTGATCAGGGTGCCACGATCACAGACCCCAGAGGGTTAAAACAAGTTATTTTTTATTATCTCTTATAATGGATAAAATAAAATTAATCTTCCACTCAAAACTGTATCAATCCATGCGGACTGGTTCCTGGACCACATGGTTACTGTGAGCTGTCTTTATCAAACTGAAGAGCATTTGAAGATAAGTGAGAAAGACACTGGCTGGACCTCACATGGATCTGTGTGAAAAATAAAAAAGATGGTTAGGGGGAGAGAAGAAATGGAGGACAAATCAGAGGGAGAAAGTGAGAGCATATCACTGTCTAAGGTTTTTTTTTTAATGAAGAGAGAGAGAGCGCTGTAATTGCTCTCAATGACCCACCGTAAAGCTTCAGTGTGTCTCTAGTTAGTGATCTTTTATTAGACAGCATATCACAGGAACATTTGTCAGAGGAAGAGTTCTAGACCAGCCTTCCTCCTTTTCTCCCTCCATCTTTCATCGCTTCATCAATACTTCTTTCTAGTGTTGGGACAACGAAGCCTCATGAAGCATTTGCTTTATTTTTTGACCCCACTAGATGGAGGTCTTGGCTTTAAAAAAAGGCTTCATCAATGGTGATTGAGTGTGTTTTCAGCCTTTTGTTGAACAAAAGCCGTGTTTCCTTTAGGGGTAAGAGTGGCCACCGGGAAAGTCTCAGGCCACGCCCTCTCAAAAGTCCTCTCACTCTGCGTGTCTCCATTACAAAAAGGCCCCCAGAGGGATTTAGAGACTCTGGATGGTTTTCGATTGTTGTGTAATCGCTTAGCGACCGTTTTGACCGTGATCAGATACACGACGGATTAAACACGGGAGACGCAACTGTGGCCGCCGTTGCTAACTGTGCACAACGTCAGCAGCTGATCATAAACAAACCAGCATGGCTAATTAAGCACAGCGTCTGCACTGATCATAAACATCGTGATCGTGAATTAACCGGCATCGCTAACTGTGCACAGAGTGTCTGGTGCTTGTTGTAACAACAAACAGAGATCGCTAAGTGAACACCTCCTGCAGCAGCAGCACATACACACTGTACTGCTACAGAGCTAACTGTTAGCCTGTTAGCACATACACACTGTACTGCTACAGAGCTAATTGTTAGCCTGTTAGCACATACACACTGTACTGCTACAGAGCTAACTGTTAGCCCGTTAGCACATACACACTGTACTGCTACAGAGCTAACTGTTAGTCTATTAGCAATTTGCAGACTGGACTCTAAGGGGTTAACATCCCCTCCGGCTCTGTGACTGCAGCTGGGAGAGACTGCTGCAGGAGGAATGTGCCGCTTCGACTCGTTCTTACTCTTCTTAATGAGCCGCCGCCCCGCAGCTCGTTAAGAAGAGCCGAAAAGTTGCTAATTATAGCAACAAAGTCGCTAAGTGGCTTTTACAAATGGTTCATGTTGGTGTGGCGTCCAGTACTATGTCACATCCTGCTTAGCGTTCTATCCAATCAGTAACCAGGCTTTTTTCAGGGGAGAAAAACGGCCCTGCTCTTCCACAGAGATGGAAAAAGACCCCACAAAAGTCAGCTCAGGACGGCTCATATTCAAATTAAGGGCGTTTCGACAAGTGAGACCCGCCTCATTCTAAGTATTGGACTGTAGTGGAAGCAGCCCTAATGAGCGCCATCTCTTGCTTCGTAAATAAAGCAAATGCTTCACGAGGCTTCGTTGTCCCAACACTACTTCTCCTCCTCTGTGCTCTGGTACATTTCATACTACAATGGCCCGTCATGCAATTAGTTGAGGATTTGACCAATTAAGAAGCATAATAATGGGGTTAAAATAAGAGATTTTTGTTCCAGTTTTGGCTGAAATGCCAGTTTTTAGCGCTCTAACTTTTGTCTCTGGATGACAGAAGTAACATTGGCATGAATCTGGCTCCAAGCATCAAACATCTCCACACGTCTCCCTCCTCTGTGTCAGACAGGTTGTTTTTCCTGAAGTTCGCAAAGCAAGTAGGGCAGATCTAATCATCAGATGGCAATGATGGATCCCAGGGGGAAGAAATATGATGCGACACGTGGATCCCCAGTGACCCTCCTTCCATGCTGATCAGCTTCCACCTGTCACCATTGTCCCTCTTTCTTTCTTTTTTTTAAACTTCTCTTTAGAAGAAGAAGAAGAAGATGATTATTTGTTTTTTTTCTTTTGTCCACATAAAAAAATAAAGAAGGTACATGTTCATTTTTGCTTGAAATCAACACGAAAGAGCAGAATGATAGTAGAAAAATAAAAGCAATAAAAGACAACAAAAAAACATCGGGGGAGTCAAATCAAATATCAAAACAAAAAAAAGGTTTACAAATAAAAGAAAGAGATTTAAATATTAATAATGCAACTTGGAGGATGTCACGTTTTCTAAAATTTACATTTGTTAATTTTTTTGTCCCTCTTTGTTGGTGTCCATTGTGGATCTTGGTTGTATTTACTTTGATAATGGTTTCACCAGCAGGCTTCCCAGTTCTATCAGCCCAGTTCAGCTCTATTTTCAAGTGATCCAGATGTAATTTTTCACCAAATAGTTTTCTTACTTTTCTTCAGATTCAGACATCTTTTCTTTTTCTTTCAGAGACTCTTTGATGCCATCCACGTCTTGTCCGTCCCTCAAGATATTCAGTCGTCTGAGACTGAAATCAAACTTTAACAAACTTTGTCCAAATCTGTCCTGGTTTCATTACATTTCTTGTACAAAGTGCCACAAGAGATTTTAAAATCCGATCACCAATTTTTTAAAAGCCTGACCTCCCGATTCCGATTTTGGCAGATATAAATATACCTATCTATCTATCTATCTATCTATCTATCTATCTATCTATCTATCTATATATATATATATATATATATATATATATATATATATATACAGGCAGAATCAAATGACCAAAAAAAGACGGCAAAAATTACTTAAAAAAAAGAAACAAAATGACAGAAAAAAACTAAATCACTTTTTAAAAAAAGACACAAAATATATAATAAAGTAGTTCTACTGTAAATAATAATTACAGTAAGTTACTTGTTAATTGCTGCCAATAAGTTACTGTAAAAATCACAGTCAATTATTTACAGTGCAGATGCAGAAAATGCCTTTTATGTGTCCCTTGTTTAAGAAAAACACAAAGATCAGGCAAGTCTCAAATATAAAAATAATGTTAAACAACGACATAAAGCTCTCAGTTATTCTGTATTGCTTTTAATATTTATGTTGCCCTGCTGAGGGAATACACATGTAGGCACGATTTACTCTTCAATGATAAATTCATTCTTTTTTATTTATTGGTAAACTTTAATAGCTCATATGTCTTTCAGCGAGATTGTTCTCTTGGAGAATAAATTCTCATGCATTACATTATTGCTCTGCTGATATGGAAGTGTCTGATTCAGACTGTCTGGGTGAATCCCAATGTCGACCCTAAGGCCTTAAGCCCTGAACCATTAAGTCACGTATGTGAGAGGCTATAAGGCCTCAAAAGAGTGTTAAATATGAGCATTGTATACATGCTACATATACTGTTTGGCATTGTGTGCAAGTTGAGAATAATTAATATGCTGCATGACGCTAGATTTGCTCATATTTCACAGTCTTTGCAAATGTTGCATGTCACATACAATTGTAGGTTTGGGACTTTTTATTTTATTATTTTACTTTCTTCATGAAGAAATGAAGGGGTCAGTCCCCGGTGAGAACGTTTTGAAGACTCCTGCATTACTGAGAAGAGGAGAATTAATTGTCAAATAATTAATATCCTCATCTTTGTCAAAAGAGCATCATAAAACAAAATTTATGATAAGGGCCAATTGAAAATGGGCTCTACGGGTTCCCATAAGTCTCCTCTTTACATACATGTAATGGCTACATGGCTACTTAATGCTGATAACATGCAGGTTAAGGCCTTGTACTTCCTACATAGTGAGGACCGGAACACGTTTTTAACCAACAGAGTGAGGACATTTTTGCAAAGTGAGGACATTTTGGCCGGTCCTCACTTCTTTAAAGGCTTTTTTTTTTTTTTGAGAATTAAGACTTTGTTTTAGGGTTAAGGTTACAAAAAATGATAATTAACTGAAACTGTATTATGTGGTTACAAAACTAACCAAAACTAACTAAAATTATAGCGAAAATGTCTTTCGTTTTTTCAACTTTTTTCATACATAATGAAGATGGATCAGACAAAGGAAATAAAGGCAAAATTTACTGTGACCTCTTTTAATCTCCCACCCAACAAATACCCCATTACAAAAAACTAAAAGTAATAAAAACTAAACTAAAACTAAAGCATTTCAAAAAAATAAATACTAAACTAAAACTAGTTAACTCACCAGGTATAGGCCTGTCACACAATGGGGTGGAGCTCCCCTAAAAGGCGTCCGATCAGAAACCATTACTAAAAAAAAGACACAAAATGATGGAAAAAAACCTAAATGACTTAAAAAAGACACAAAATGACCAAAAAAAGAAACAAAATTACCAAAAAAAACCACACAAAATGACTGAAAAAACACTACATTACTTAAAAAAGACACAAAGTTACCAAAAAAGACACAAAATTACCAAAAAAGACACAGAATTACCAAAAAGACACTAAATTATTATTTTAAGGCAAAGGAAATAAAGGCAAAATTTACTGTGACCTCTTTTAATCTCCCACCCAACAAATACCCCATTACAAAAAACTAAAACTAATAAAAACTAAACTAAAACTAAGCATTTTCAAAAACTAAAAACTAAACTAAAACTAGAAAGCTCACTCTAAAAACCAACTAAAGCTAACTGAAATTGAAAACAAAAATTCACAACGAAATTAAAACTAAAACTAATGAAAAATCAAAAACTATTATAACCTTGTTTCCCGGCGGCCACTCTTCCCCCTGAAGGAAACGTGGCTTATCTTGTCAGCGCTCTGCTCTCCTTCACACTAATATGCAACAGTTGTGTTTGAGCAGGGAGGCAGTTATTCCTCCTGCACACACACTGAGACAGACAACAGCATTAGGCTGCCCAGGTCCTCGTGGGCTTCTCTGGAGTGGTTACACCAAAGTGTGTTAGCTTTAGAGGCATGACTCAACCAGACAGATAGACTGATGCAGGCAGATGTGGTGGGCAGCTCTGCAAAGAAAATGATGAAAATCTGAGTGGGTTACAGCAGACACTCTACAAAAAAAGACACTGGCTCAACTTTAAAAAAATTGTTGTAACAATTTGCATTTATCTTTTCAAGTGATTCCAACTAAGACATTATTGAGTATTTCCCATGAGACTTTTATAGCTGAACTAACTCAAATAGTCTAGTACAACCAACATGATTTGTTTTGTCCTCTGCAAGCTTCATTATGTTGAACCAACTCAATTTTTATATCAACGTTTTAGTGTTAAAAAGGGGTCAAATTACTCCCCAAAAAAAAGACACAAAATTACAAAAATGACAGAGAAAAACTAAATTACTTACCAACGCACAAAATTACCAAAAAAATACACAAAATGACAAAAAAGACACAAAATGACCAAAAAAAGACACAAATTGACCAAAAAAGACACAAATTGACCAAAAAAGACACAAAATGACCAAAAAAGAAACAAAATAACCCAAAAAAGACACACAATGACCAAAAAAGGAAACAAAATGACAAAGCAAAGACACAAAATGACCAAAAAAAAGACACAAATTGACCAAAAAAGACACAAAATGACCAAAAAAAGAAACAAAATAACCCAAAAAAAGGAAAAAAATGACCAAAAAAGGAAACAAAATGACCAAAAATGACACAAATTGACCATCAAAAGACACAAATTGACCAAAAAAGACACAAAATGACCAAAAAAGACACAAATTGACCAAAAAAGACACAAAATGACCAAAAAATACACAAATTGACCAAAAAAGACACAAAATTACCAAAAAAAGAAACAAAATAACCCAAAAAAGAAAAACAATGACCAAAAAAGACACAAAATGACCACAAAATGACCAAAAAAAGGACACAAAATGACCAGAAAAGACACAAAATGACTTAAAAAAGATACAAAATGACAAAAAAAAGACACAAAATTACAAAAATGACAGAGAAAAACTAAATGACTTAACAACGCACAAAATTACCAAAAAAATACACAAAATGACAAAAAAGACACAAAATGACCAAAAAAAGACACAAATTGACCAAAAAAGACACAAATTGACCAAAAAAGACACAAAATGACCAAAAAAGAAACAAAATAACCCAAAAAAGACACACAATGACCAAAAAAGGAAACAAAATGACAAAGCAAAGACACAAAATGACCAAAAAAAAGACACAAATTGACCAAAAAAGACACAAAATGACCAAAAAAAGAAACAAAATAACCCAAAAAAGGAAAAAAATGACCAAAAAAGGAAACAAAATGACCAAAAATGACACAAATTGACCATCAAAAGACACAAATTGACCAAAAAAGACACAAAATGACCAAAAAAGACACAAATTGACCAAAAAAGACACAAAATTACCAAAAAATACACAAATTGACCAAAAAAGACACAAAATTACCAAAAAAGAAACAAAATAACCCAAAAAAGAAAAACAATGACCAAAAAAGACACAAAATGACCACAAAATGACCAAAAAAAGGACACATAATGACCAGAAAAGACACAAAATGACTTAAAAAAGATACAAAATGACAAAAAAAAGACACAAAATTACAAAAATGACAGAGAAAAACTAAATTACTTAACAACGCACAAAATTACCAAAAAAATACACAAAATGACAAAAAAGACACAAAATGACCAAAAAAAGACACAAATTGACCAAAAAAGACACAAATTGACCAAAAAAGACACAAAATGACCAAAAAAGAAACAAAATAACCCAAAAAAGACACACAATGACCAAAAAAGGAAACAAAATGACAAAGCAAAGACACAAAATGACCAAAAAAAAGACACAAATTGACCAAAAAAGACACAAAATGACCAAAAAAAGAAACAAAATAACCCAAAAAAAGGAAAAAAATGACCAAAAAAGGAAACAAAATGACCAAAAATGACACAAATTGACCATCAAAAGACACAAATTGACCAAAAAAGACACAAAATGACCAAAAAAGACACAAATTGACCAAAAAAGACACAAAATTACCAAAAAATACACAAATTGACCAAAAAAGACACAAAATTACCAAAAAAAGAAACAAAATAACCCAAAAAAGAAAAACAATGACCAAAAAAGACACAAAATGACCACAAAATGACCAAAAAAAGGACACAAAATGACCAGAAAAGACACAAAATGACTTAAAAAAGATACAAAATGACAAAAAAAAGACACAAAATTACAAAAATGACAGAGAAAAACTAAATTACTTAACAACGCACAAAATTACCAAAAAAATACACAAAATGACAAAAAAGACACAAAATGACCAAAAAAAGACACAAATTGACCAAAAAAGACACAAATTGACCAAAAAAGACACAAAATGACCAAAAAAGAAACAAAATAACCCAAAAAAGACACACAATGACCAAAAAAGGAAACAAAATGACAAAGCAAAGACACAAAATGACCAAAAAAAAGACACAAATTGACCAAAAAAGACACAAAATGACCAAAAAAAGAAACAAAATAACCCAAAAAAAGGAAAAAAATGACCAAAAAAGGAAACAAAATGACCAAAAATGACACAAATTGACCATCAAAAGACACAAATTGACCAAAAAAGACACAAAATGACCAAAAAAGACACAAATTGACCAAAAAAGACACAAAATTACCAAAAAATACACAAATTGACCAAAAAAGACACAAAATTACCAAAAAAAGAAACAAAATAACCCAAAAAAGAAAAACAATGACCAAAAAAGACACAAAATGACCACAAAATGACCAAAAAAAGGACACAAAATGACCAGAAAAGACACAAAATGACTTAAAAAAGATACAAAATGACAAAAAAAAGACACAAAATTACAAAAATGACAGAGAAAAACTAAATTACTTAACAACGCACAAAATTACCAAAAAAATACACAAAATGACAAAAAAGACACAAAATGACCAAAAAAAGACACAAATTGACCAAAAAAGACACAAATTGACCAAAAAAGACACAAAATGACCAAAAAAGAAACAAAATAACCCAAAAAAGACACACAATGACCAAAAAAGGAAACAAAATGACAAAGCAAAGACACAAAATGACCAAAAAAAAGACACAAATTGACCAAAAAAGACACAAAATGACCAAAAAAAGAAACAAAATAACCCAAAAAAAGGAAAAAAATGACCAAAAAAGGAAACAAAATGACCAAAAATGACACAAATTGACCATCAAAAGACACAAATTGACCAAAAAAGACACAAAATGACCAAAACAGACACAAATTGACCAAAAAAGACACAAAATTACCAAAAAATACACAAATTGACCAAAAAAGACACAAAATTACCAAAAAAAGAAACAAAATAACCCAAAAAAGAAAAACAATGACCAAAAAAGACACAAAATGACCACAAAATGACCAAAAAAAGGACACAAAATGACCAGAAAAGACACAAAATGACTTAAAAAAGATACAAAATGACAAAAAAAAGACACAAAATTACAAAAATGACAGAGAAAAACTAAATGACTTAACAACGCACAAAATTACCAAAAAAATACACAAAATGACAAAAAAGACACAAAATGACCAAAAAAAGACACAAATTGACCAAAAAAGACACAAATTGACCAAAAAAGACACAAAATGACCAAAAAAGAAACAAAATAACCCAAAAAAGACACACAATGACCAAAAAAGGAAACAAAATGACAAAGCAAAGACACAAAATGACCAAAAAAAAGACACAAATTGACCAAAAAAGACACAAAATGACCAAAAAAAGAAACAAAATAACCCAAAAAAAGGAAAAAAATGACCAAAAAAGGAAACAAAATGACCAAAAATGACACAAATTGACCATCAAAAGACACAAATTGACCAAAAAAGACACAAAATGACCAAAAAAGACACAAATTGACCAAAAAAGACACAAAATTACCAAAAAATACACAAATTGACCAAAAAAGACACAAATTGACCAAAAAAGACACAAAATGACCACAAAAAGGCACAAATTGACCACAAAATGACCAAAAAAACCCCACAAAATGACCAAGAAAAGATATTAAGTGACCAAAAAGACTAAAACACATTAACACATGAACACTTTAACACAGTGGAGACAGAGCTGACTTCCAAAATGATTTGGCGACCCCCAGAAATCATCTCGCGACCCCAATTGGGGTCCCGACCCCAAGGTTGAGAACAGCTGTTCTAATGTATGTGTGATTACTTTTCTCCTGCAGCATTGCAACACTTGGAGCAACAGTGCTGTCCTCATACATAATAAATACTATAGACCAAGGTGTGTGCAGCAACTGCATAAATAGTTGATATGCATATTGCAGCTTGTAGAGACTCCAGTTCGCTCTGAGCCATGTTAATCTACGTGTTGTGTAAGCCGCGCTGATATTGTTTATTTATATAATTCTACAGGAGTGCAGTGGAACTGTGGGCTATTTAGGAGCATGGAAATGTAGAATAAATCATCATCACCTTTTAGAGATGTACAGTGTGTAGTATAAGTTTACATAACATTTTCCTTGATCTAACAAGGAGATGAAGACAAATCACTTCCAGCAAGCAGCAGGAAGGCAGAAAAACATTCAGATGAACAACAAAGGAAGGAGTTGATGAATGCAAAGCAGATGCATTTTACTCTTACTCACTTGGCACTGCAACCACATTCGAGTTATCTGCAGACGTGTGGGGCAAAGTCCGGGAGACATATTGACACTTTAGCGAGCAAACATATTCAAATGACTGCAGGTTAAACGGACTCTTTCCAGATCTTATATCATGGACTCCATCTGTCAGCTGAGTTTGATATAGTAATTTCAGTGCATCTGATACTGACACACAAGACTTCATTTAGTGTCTGAATTAGACACACCACACTGCAAAAAAAGCCAACTTGTATTTTTTGGCCTAAAACAGTGATTTAAGTTGGTAAAACTTGGAAAATTATTGACATTTAGGGCAATAATGTAAGTTAGCACAACAAAGGAAGCCAGTTGTCTGCTCAAAAACAAGTTGGTGAGTTGTTGTTACTTATATCTTTATGTTGGGGTTCACAACAAGGGACAATAGTTCTGATAACTCTTATTTCTTTGTTGTGAAATGCGGGAAAGCGGTGAAATTTGGTCATTAGCGAAAGCTAGCGGCTAACTGACGCTAGCGGCTAACTGACGCTAGCGGCTAACTGATGCTAGCGGCGCTGCTTGTTACAGCTACAAGAGTAGCCATTAGCGTATCAATGCTAACTCAAAATTGTGGTCGCATTAGCTGACATTTCAAAGCGGCGTTACAATCGTGCCAATTCAGCACATTGCTGAATTGAAGTAAGGATTAAAAGTTATTACAATGTAAAATTATAAGTTAGTACAACTTAAAGTTCAGTTGAAAAAGATCTGAATTCAGAGTTGAGCAAACTCAAAAACAAAACTTAAAATATTTAGTTTTTAATTGTCCAACTTAAAATTTTATGGAAGTTTGTTGCCTTAAAATTTTGAGTTCACCCAACTTTTTGCAGTGCAGGCTTTCCATTAACTCCAATGTAAATAAGGGTTATGGCAATATTAGAAGAAGAGAGTAAATTACATCATACAAACTGGTGCAATGCCCGTAGGAAGTATATAGTGGGAGATTAATTGCTTTTTTTTTTCATTTATGGCCAAATGAGGTTGTGTGTGAAAATGGGATGTACAATGAGGTGTAATACTCTTGCGTAGTGTTAATATACAAAGTGTATATTGGGTAATACATGGATGTACAGTATATTGAGATATAAAGAGACACAGAAATAGTTATTTTAAGAAAACATGGTTAGACATACAGACACAGATATAGGAGGGAATTAGTTTACATGCAGCACAAACAGATGGATGTAAATAACAGAATTTGCACATGCAGATGCAGACCACTACAACGTCTGCAACTCCATAAAACTCTTACTTTTCATAAGGTACCACACCATCCAGCACATACACATTGAACATTGATATTCGCTGGAAACTATTTGAATATTATTGGAAAATTGAACCTTCTAGCGCACTTTAAAAGTATGTATTTTAAAGGTGTGAGAGTTATGTCCCAGTATAAAACCCTAGTATCTGAACTTCTACTTGAGTAATGAATGTTAATACTTTTGACACCTCTAAGTGTTGCTAAACCACAACATGCTGCTTATTAATGTGACCAGTGAAGAGTTTGATTTTCCAATAATATTCAAATAGTTTCCAGAGAATATCAATGTTCAATGTGTATGTGCTGGATGGTGTGGTACCTTATGAAAAATAAGAGTTTTATGGAGTTGCAGACGTTGTAGTGGTCTGCATGTAATGTGCAAATTCTGTTATTAGCGATTAGCATGCTAAGCGGAGATTTAGCTTTATCCACTTCTTATGTTGCATTACTATGTAATTCAGGGTTGACATTCATGTTGCTTAGCGTAATGCCCATAATCATTTGATATGAGATACTTATATGAAATCTAGTATAACAGCTTACTGGGTTCATGTTAATGTACTTTTAGTGCAGCATACTGCGTAATGTGCTATCTCACCATTAGCATGCTAAGCTAAGCTAAGATTTAAGCCCTTTCTTCTGCATCAGTTTGATCCATTGAAAACAGAAAAAACAAAACACAAGAGTATTACACCTCATTGTACATCCCACTTTCATACACAACCTCATTTGGCCATAATTGAAAAATGTAGTTAATTTCCCACTATATGAATACATACGTCCTACGGGCATTGCACTAGTTAAAATAATTAATCATAAATCTTCACTGTCAGTAACTATTTATATGAAACGTGTAATAAATTGTTTCATGTTTTTTAGTTAACCTAGTTTTTCCTGATTAAATGAACACGCTTTTACTAAATACGTTTCCTCTCTGACTGACTGGGACTATAGAAAAGGTAATTGATTGTTTAACAGGTGAAAAGATGGCCTACTGATAGCTGACACCTTAATGGAAAGGCTTCAGATAGAAAGAAAAGAGGGAAAATCATAATATCTCAGTAGAAATTCAAAGCGAAAGCTCTTTTCTCGATGCATTATTGAAACGGTGTTGATTCCTGACGGGACTGAGTAAAAATCTTCAGGTTCATGAGCTGATTCTTGCAGCAGCATCACACTTTCTGATGGGAATTTCTAATGAGATGCAGGTATTTACAATACATCAGCCCCAGAATGCAGAGCAATCACTCATTAGAATGGGCCCGGTAATGGAAAAAACAACAACAACGATTTTTACACTGCTAACATTAAATCATGGGAATCAGCCCCCAAACAACTTTATAATAGCACCCCCCTTTTTTTCTATGAATATTAATTATTCACAGCTATCTATGCATAGCTGAGTGTGAATATTTCTTTTTCATCAACATCTGAGGTGCTTTCAAGGAGTTCATTTTAAATGACTCCTTTATTTATTTATTTTTCAAGCATTTGCATTGGTTTGTCACACATTTGCATTTTGGTGTTTCTCAGTCAAATCTCTAAAGCTGTCCTGCCTCTCTCTATTCGAGTATTTGCACATTTATTACCCTTTTATACAACAAATCTGCATATTTAATTATATGTACGAGTGCAGTGCCTGTAGGAAGTATGTATTCATATAGTGGGAGATTAAGTAGATTTTTCCAATTATGGCCAAATGAGGTTATGTGTGAAAGTGGAATGTACAATGAGGTGTAATACTCTTGTGTATTGTTAATATACAAAGTGTATATTGGTGTTATACATGAATGTACATTGAGATATAAATAGACACAGAAATAATTATTTTTAGAAAAAGAAACGTAGTCATTCAACATGGTTAGACATATATACAGACACAGATATAGGAGGGAAGAAGTTTACATGCAACACAAACAGATGGATGTTTTGCACATTACATGCAGACCACTACAACGTCTGCAACTCCATAAAACACTTACTTTTCATAAGGTATTGGAAAATGGAACCTTGTAGCCACTTTAAACTCCTAAAGATAGGTAGGCTAAATAGACTTCCAGATGAGATGAGTCAGGGTGGAAATCCAGAGTGAATTGTGTTACTGACCAGGTGTAGGCCTATCACACAATGGGGCGGAGCTCCCCTAAAAGGCGTCCGATCGGAAACAGTGCAATGCTGCAACACGTCCTACGTAAATAATGATATTTTTTAAAATTGAATGCAAAAATCTTCTAAATCGAGGATGCACACCTTCGTGCCATGAACAAGACACATACGAGATCTGAGGTCAGTCTGACTAACGGTCAGAGAGATTTGCCCTGGAACAGGGGTCTCTAACTCAAATTATTAAAAATAAGACACAAAATGACAGAAAAAAACTAAATTACTTTACAAAGGCACAAAATGACCAATAAAAGACACATAACAAAAAAGACACAAAATGACCAAAAACACACAACACACAAAATTACCAAATAAAGACACAAAATCACCACAAAAAACACACAAAATGACATTACATAACATTTCCACTTCTTCCGGTAACAACAACACGGCAGAAAATAAACGGTCCGGTAGCAGCTGCCTTTCTTTTTGTTAACGTCGTCATAGAAATGTCAGGCCGGGCTCGAAGCAGGACTCAGACGCAGAGATATATCAGAGAATGTCAAAAGCACTTTATTTAGGTACTTAGTCAGCAAGAGGAACTCCCCGAACAGAGGAAACAAAAGGCTATAAACATTAATAGTCTAAAAGACCTAACAATATTAATCCCTACAAAGAGGGAAAAACACAAAACTCCTGACTATCCTGAAACTCAGGGCAAACTATCCTATGGGGTAATGAACAAACAACTAGACTAGGGAAAAGGGGGAAAAAAGGGACAACTAAAATACTAATAAACAAAAGGCGCTCCAAAAGGGAGGAAACCTAAACAGGGAAAAAGGACTAAACTAAAAATCACAAGGGCAAAAACTAGATAACACAAAATCACTCTAAAGGAGGAAAAACAAAAGGCAATCTAAACAACTAACAAACTAAGGGAGCAGCTAAGCTGTGAAAATTTACAAAAAGAAAATCACTCTTACGAGGAGAACACACTTGAAAACGAAGCAAGGCAGATGACTGTGGCGATGACAAGAACTGTGGAAATGCTGGCGAGACGAAAAACGACACACTGGCACAGGACAAGGGAGACACAGACTATTTAACACATGAGGGAGGGAGCACCAGGTGAACACAATCGGTAATTAGGGGAGACACTCAGGCAGGTGACACACACAGGGAGGGGCAGGTGATCTGAAACGAGAGGAGAGTTACTTTTCAAAATAAAAGCAGTGACAAGACCAAACATAAAAAACCCAAGACCTCACCACGGTGTGACAAGAAACAAGTGAAACAAAGCTCCAACTGGAGCAATAAAGGGACCTTCCAACTTTCATGTCAAGGTGAGGGCCACAAAATATCGTCACGAGGGCTGCAATTGACCCGCGGGCCGCGAGTTCGAGACCCATACCCTAGACAAACATACACACACACACACACACACACACACTGTATGTATCAACCTAAAAAAACTTCTTACATTTTCAAATGCAGCTGGACTGGATGTGCACTTGAAATAAGACTATCAAGAGGCGGTTTGGTGCTTTTGGTTTCACTGTCTGACTAACCAAGACAGCAAATAGCACACTGTGAGAAATATAACTCAGCTTACTTTTCACCTCATAGACTCCTGTTCAATCACCAGCTCCATCAAATCCCATCAAATATCCCGCTGACAGATGTTCTTGTCAATCTACAGCAATAATCCATCACTGCACAGTCTGGGGTGTTATTTTTCTTAAGAGAAATCGCTTCCTTGTTTCTTTCTGGAAAAACTCAGCAGTGGCTGCATATTTTTTTTTATAATAATTTGCATAGCTGTTAACTTTCATATTCTCTTTCTTTTTCTGTTGAAAAATAAGGGCAACATCACAGTTTGCTTTATCTCTCCTGCAAAAGTTTCAAGGCCCCTGTTATCAAACACACACACACACACACACAGACACACACACACACACACACACATACTGGTTTTCATAAATCATGGGTCATAAATCAGTTTTAATCATCACTTGTGGGGGACCACCTTTTCTAGAGGTTGTACAGAGCTGAATAAAAAGAGTAAACTTACCTTACACACACACACACACGCACACACACACACACACACACACACACACAAACACACACATACTGGTTTTCATAAATCATGGGGACTCCAGTTTTAATCATCACTTGTGGGGACCACCTTTTCTAGAGGTTGTACAGAGCTGAATAAAAAGAGTAAACTTACCTTACACACACCAACACACACACACACACACACACACGCACACACACACACACACACACACACACACACACACACACACACACACACAAACACACACATACTGGTTTTCATAAATCATGGGGACTCCAGTTTTAATCATCACTTGTGGGGACCACCTTTTCTAGAGGTTGTACAGAGCTGAATAAAAAGAGTAAACTTACCTTACACACACACACACACACACACACATACTGGTTTTCATAAATCATGGGGACTCCAGTTTTAATCATCACTTGTGGGGACCACCTTTTCTAGAGGTTGTACAGAGCTGAAAAAAAATAGTAAACTTGCCATAGCTCAGTTAGCCTAAACACGCCTTCAAACCTCTGAAATGATGAAGTGATGTTTTAATCAGGCTTTATGGGGATATCTGGAAAAAACAATAAACATGCTTTCAGGGTACATCATTTACATGAATTAGCATATTTCACACAGATTATTTGGTGACTAATGGGGACCTACTTTTACATAAAACAATGAAAATTAGATACTTTTCTAAGAAGTCAATTCTATTATTGTGGAATTTGCAAAAAATACTAAAACTTAAATTCAAACCTTGAAGCAATCACACACACACACACACACACACACACACACACACACACACACACACCACACACAGGGTTGGAATTTTGATGGCATCTGGGAATAAAGTATTGAATCTGCTTATGGAATTCACCTATTTCCGAATCCCTGATTGAATCTAGGAAGGGCTGAGCTTTTATCATATATTTTTGATGGAGAAGGAAAATCGCTACAGAGTGACGGTTCACAGCTACAACCTGGAAACGAGAAAAACAGCAGAAGATACAGGATGTTTATTAAATATGTATCTAACACATTCAAATGCCAACTGTAGCCTACTTTTGCACGCCTTGCTGCTTGCAGAAAATATAGAAGGATCTACTGGATGATTTGACTAGAAAAACCCCTGTTCGTCTTGTTGAACATAAAATACACAGTCCAGGATCAACCGTATTGTATTTTTGGAGAGGGATGTCTCTCTAACAAACAATATTTGGCTGAGTACAAACACTAGCTTGAGATAAAAATAACTAAACAATTGCCCAGTGTTATATTTGCCTTTGCACTGCAAAAAAGCGGACTTGTATTTTTTGGCCTAAAACAGTGATTTAATTTGGTAAAACTTGAAATATAAATTACTGACATTTAGGGCAATAATGTAAGTTAGCACAACAAAGGAAGCCAGTTGTCTGCTCAAAAACAAGTTGGTGAGTTGTTGTTACTTATATCTTTGAGTTGGGGTTCACAACAAGGTTCAAGGTTCAAAAATAGTTCTGGTAACTCTTATTTCTTTGTTGTGAAATTCGGTCATTAGCAAAAGCTAGCTGCTAACTGATGCTAGCGGCTAACTGATGCTAGCGGCACTGCTTGTTAGAGCTACAAGAGTAGCCATTAGCGTATCAATGCTAACTCAACATTGTGGTTACAACATTAGCTGACATTTCATAGCGGCGTTACAATCGTGCCAGAGAAATTCAGAGTTGAGCAAACTCAAAAACAAAACTTAAAATACTTAGTTTAATTGTCCAACTTAAAATTTTATTGAAGTTTGTTGCCTTGAAATTTTGAGTACACCCAACTTTTCTTTTTTTGCAGTGTGGTCAACATACTTGGAGTCAATAAATCAGCATCATAGACTGTATATAAATAATGGACGTAGTCACCGTGATGTCTCGTTGGTTTGTGGCCCGTTGGAAGCATCAAGTTCAGCGTTACACTCGTCGCCATCTTGTTTCCAATACGGGGAGCTACGCAGAGTGCCAGAAGAGAGTTTCTGCCACTTTCTCCAGTGTTACTTCTCATTTGTCCTTTGGAACTGTCAGGTTACAACAATACATTTTCCATATGGTAATGAGTTAATACTAGAAAAAAATAAGTGTGAGACCAAACCAAGTACTGACTTATTTCGGGCTCTTTCCTGTTGCTTCTCACCAAAAGTATGTTTTCTTTGAAAACTGGAGCAGTGGGAGCAAACTGGACTGTCTTGGGTTCTGTCATTGCGTTTTTTTTTGCACTTGTGAACCATTTACTTAATTTACGGAGCCCAAGAGATGGCGCTCTTTGTTTAACAAAGGGCTGAAAACACACTCAATCACCATTGCTGAAGCCTTTTTTTAAAAGCCAAGACCTCCATCTAGTGGGGTCAAAAAATAAAGGAAATGCTTCATGAAGCTTCGTTGTCCCGACGCTAAAATCCACCATTAACTTTGCTAGAATTTACAGTGTGTAGTGAGAAAGAGAGAAGGATTGAGAGAGGCAATGACCTAGAAGGCTTTTAAATCATATAATTGATAGTTTATACAAGGTTGACTTTAACGAATTGAACACTGAAATCAAATATCTATTCATATGTCTATCCATCCATTTTCTTCCGCTTATCCGGGGCCGGGTCGCGGGGGCAGCAGGCTAAGCAGGCCATTCCAGACGCCCCTCCACCGTATTTGATACATTATTAAAAATGGAAAATCAGTAATCTGTAAAGAGTGAGTTTCAACTCCGTAACTCATTTGTTTTTGTTCTTATTCCAGCCAGCTTCAGCTCTCATCTATGTGCTCCACCATGCTAAGATTTTTGTTGATGGAAGAGGTAAACTAGTTTGTGTTGTTACACACACACAACATCCTAATAATGAATAATGCATGCAAATGAGCTTGGAAAATTGGCGAAGTGTTCCTTTAATTAAAACAAAGCTTGTGTCTCATTGTCGCTACTGAAATAGATAGCTCCAATTTGGGTTAAAGTGTGTGTGTGTGTGTGTGTGTGTGTGTGTGTGTGTGTGTGTGTGTGTGTGTGTGTGTGAAACAGAGAAAGAGGCAGAGAAAGGCCCATAAATTGTATTTTCTAATTAAAGCTTTATGTTGTTGACTTTCAGGGAGTTGTGCTTTCACGGATGATTACATACCTAAATGCCTCTGCCTGATTTATAAATTCATTTGTACAACAGAGATGTAGATTTGATTTTCCCATTTCCTGTACAGTTTGTAGATAAATATCAGCACTACTGTCAACGTTTAATAAGCTTACAAACTTAAATTACTGCTGCTTTCTCCCCTCTGACAGCAGTGGTGAGTACACACACTTCACATGGTTTCTCCACTCACACTGAGATTATTCATCTTCTGTTCAACCGGCTGAGCTGAATCGAGGAGGGGGGTTTAGGAACAACATTTAGAGTAGAATGATGCAAGAAAAAAGCAATTAGTGCCTTTTAATTGTTTCAAATGACCACTGTAGAAACATTTCATGAGGAAAATTGTGGGGGCAGGCGGTGAATAGAGATGTGTTCTAGCTTTTGGGGATTAATATGTCAAAGAGACATCTGTCCAAAAAACAACAACTCTTTATTTCAGAGATTGTAGAGCAGGGGTCTCAAATTCAAATGACCTGGGGGCCGCTGGAGGCAGTATCAAAATGACCAAGTAAGATACAGTTACGAAAAAAAGACACACAATGACAGAAAAAAAGACACACAATGACAGAAAAAAAGACACCAAATGACCAAAAAATGACACAAAATTACTAAAAAAAGACACAAAATGAGAGAAAAAAATTAAATTACTTATAAAAAGACATAAAATGACCAAAAAAAGACACAAAATGACCAAAAAAGACACAACATTACAAAAAAGACACAAAATGAAAAAAAGACACAAAATGACTGAAAAAAAGCCAAATTACTTAAAAAAAGACACAAAATGACCAAAATTGACACAAAATTACTGAAAAAAGACACAAAATGACTGAAAAAAGACACAACATTACAAAAAAGACACAAAATGAAAAAAAGACACAAAATGACTGAAAAAAAGCCAAATTACTTAAAAAAAGACACAAAATGACCAAAATTGACACAAAATTACTCAAAAAGACACAAAATGACAAAAAACACACAAAATGACAAAAAGACACAAAATGACTGAAAAAACACCACATTACTTTTTTCAAAAAAGATACAAAATGACCAAAAAAAATAACACAAATTACTAAAAAACACATAAAATGACAGAAAAAACTAAATTACTTAAAAAAAGACACAAAATGACCAAAAGAAGACACAAATTACTAAAAAAGACACAAAATGACCAAAAAAGAAACAAAATTAAGAAAAAATACACAAAATTACTAAAAAAAGACACAAAATTACCAGAAAAAGACACAAATTATTTTAAAAAAGACACAAAATTACCAAGAAAAGACACAAAATTATATTACATAACATTTCCACTTCTTCCAGTAACAACAACAGTTTGAGACCCATGCTGTAGTGGGTCAGTTTTTGAGAAACTGTTAAGATCCTCCAATGGTACCAACACTATGCTAATCCCATCTAGTTTGGGCAGAAACTTTGCACCTTTTATCCTATTGTTTTTGAATAATTAATGCATGCAATAATCAATGCATACTTGGATCCATAAACAGTTCTGGGGTTGCATAAATAGGGTATGAGTTGAAAAGATGAGACTCGTCAATTCAATGAGCTCAACTGTATTCATGTGTATGTTAGTCCCATAGACTGTATATGAATAATGGATGTAGTCACCGTGATGTCCCCCGTTGGTTTGTGTAAGTCAAAATGAAAAAAATAACCAGATCATATAGGTGAGGTTGTCTTGAAAACAATCATACCAACACGTCATTGTAAAGATTTTTAAGTGCTTTATATTCAGGCAGAATGAAAAGGAGTCCAAAACCGAAAAAATAGCCCCAAACTCCAAAGGGTTAAGTAATGTGAATGCTTAGACTTCTAAGGATTAATGATTTCTACTAGTTGCTGGGAGGACTCGTTTCATTCACATCACAGGCTTTTTGTAACGTTTACTTTAGATAATTTATTGGTATTTAATTTAAGTTAGAAACAAGAGGTGGATGATTACTTAAAGTTTACAAATTTATTTTGTAAATATATTATTTGTTTACTTAATATTATGATGTCACATCCTGTTTAGTCACTTCCTCTGGGATCAACCCCTATTTAGTCACTTCCTGTTTAGTTACTTCCTGTTTGACTGGAACAAAGGAAGGCAGACATGTGTTGCATGAATCTGCACATCCACTCTGAAGCATCATAGAGGCAATGCCGTAAGTTTGATTTGCATTTGACATGTTTATATATAAGCAGTGATTTCATAAATTAATGTATTTGATAAATTAAGTTAAAAGTGTTTTCATTTACAATTATATACAAGCAGGCAGCAATGTGTATCATGTTTACAGCTGTGTTTGTTGTAATGTTTAAGTTAAAATATGTTTTGTATCGCTTTATTTGCAGTTTTCACCAACATGTTAATGAAAAAGTGTGACAGTAAACGATCAAACTTACTACGGCTCTGTCTTCATTGGCAATGGTTTAACTTTTTTTTTTCTTTCTTTTTCTCTGTTATTTCTTTCTTTTCTCCTTTATTGTTGTATAGATTTATGATGATTTTAAACTCTAAGCTATATTTATACAGGGTTTATTTTATTTTATATATATATATATATATATTTTTTTTTTCTCAGGGAAAATGTATATTGTAATTGTTTGTAATTGTATTATATTTTGTAGATGGTGTAATTGTATATTGGATTTTTTTAGTATTGTGATTTTGTATGTAGTTGTAAAAGCCCAACTAGGGACGGGAGTTGAAAATTAGCTGAAGCTATATCTCTGTATGCAGCACATCAGATGCATGTCCTGTATCTATGCTAACTGCATTGTCCCTATCAAATAAAATAAATTCAAATTCAACTTGGTGTTTAGTCAAAGTTGCAACACTCTGCACGAGAACACTACAATATCTAACCAAAAACTCTAACAATTAATTCAATAATTCAGCTTTAATTGCAGCTGTGACTAAGACGTAGAAATAGTCGGCACCATTCTAGTATCAAACTGCAGCCTTTAACTCCTAACCCCCACTGTTTCTCCATTTACCAGGATTACAGCATGTAGCTAAGTGACAGGCGAGCTTGCATAACACTGACCCTTGTTATTCAAACCTGCTCTCCCATTTCTCTGTGTATATTTGTTTTAGTTTAACCACGATGCGCTTCACAAGCTCCCAGTGTCAACATGGGTGATTGCTGAGGGGTTTAAACAACCCTCCAAGCAATTTGTTGCCTGGGATGAATTAATCTAATGAATTGGCGAGAGTCAATTAGATCGAAAGCTGCAATTCTATGTCTTTCTTATTTGGCGTGGCGTGCTAAGTGCAAACCTTGTCAGCCGATACCATTAAAGCGCCTTCGTCATGGGAGAAGTAGGCAATAAATAAAACTGATAGGGCCCTCTTCACCCCGCCTGCTGTTTGTCTCAAGCACCGCAACTGCTGTTTCATTTTGTGCCGTGTTGTTTGTGTGCATGTGAGCAAATAGCTGAGGGTTATACTGCTCTACAAAGACTAACTGCTGTAACTACACAAAGGGTTAAATTGAGAAAAACTGATTTAAAGTTGTTTTTTTAACGTTTTTTAACTGGCCAGCCAAATGGGTTACATGTAGGTAAATGATATGACACTTATTTCTACATGTATTGATGATGTAATATTTATGCTTAAAAATCATGATGAATTATTTGACCTTTGACCCCAAAAATGTAGTTACTTCATTGCTGTAAAACAGGGGTCTCAGACTCAAATTACCTGGGGGCCGCTGGAGGCAGTATCAAAATGACCAAAAAAAGACACAAAATGACTGAAAAAACATTAAATTACTTAAAAAAGACACAAAATGACCAAAAAAGACACAAAATGACAAAAAAAGACACAAAATGACTGAAAAAACATTAAATTACTTAAAAAAGACACAAAATGACCCAAAAAGACACAAAATTACCAAAATAAAGACACAAAATGACCCAAAAAAGACACAAAATGACAGAAAAAAAATGATACAAAATTACTAAAAAAGACACAAAATTATTTTAAAGACACAAAATTACCAATAAAAGACAAAATTATTTTTTTTAAAAGACACAAAATTATTTAAACAGACACAAAATTACCCAAAAAAGTAATTAAAGGGACCTTCCACATACAACACGGTAAAGTGCCATTCATATAAAACTCACATTAAACTTTCATATCAAGGTGGGGGCCACAAAATATCATCACGAGGGCCGCAATTGGCCCGCGGGCCGCGAGTTTGAGACCCATGCTGTAGAGGATGAAGAGGAGGGGCCAGAGAACTGAACCTATGAGCAGAAAAGAATGCCTCTCAGCAAATACACCCACATATCCACTAAAGATGTTCACTTTTACATCATATATTGTATATAGAGCATATAGTTCTGTCCATGCTGGCAGGTTCACCTGTCTGACTCTCATTTACATTCATTTTCATGACCTTTAAGGCTTCTTCTTTCACACAGATAAAGGAGATGGGACAATTACCAGCCTTAACAGACAGCAGAGCAGCTGAATGGGCTGAAAGCAGGAGATTAGTGGTGCCACCCCTTCCATTTATCCACATTTATCCCAGAAAGGTTAGTCTAACCAGGACACGGGAAGGAGATCCTGGATTTCATACAAATCTATGCTCTCACTCATTAAGTGATTAAGTGCCCCATGTGATCTTCTGAAATGTTTTCCCCTTTTCAGCGTATGTGCATGTGACATGCCATATGAAAGGGGTTAGACAAAGGATTAGAGTGGAGGAGGATATGTGAGATGTTTCTTGTTACAGCAGTGAACAGGAAAAGCCTCACATGGCACTCCTCGCCCTGAACAGCAACAAATTCTGAGCACGGCCCAGCTCTCCTGCAGCACCATCGCTGTATGGTGTTTTTTTTTTTTCTACCAACTTTGAGATTGTACTTGCATCCTTATCAGGGAGAAGTTTCTTCACAATGACGTGGAGAGAAGAGGAGAATTATATCAAATTGTCATGGTGCAATTCCTCATATGTTTAATATTGTAATACTTAATAACGTATTGTATTCATAATTCATGCTAATTCATGCTAAGTCATGTTAGCATTAACTGGGATGTTCATTTTGGCTAGCAAAAAACAAAAACAAAATGTACGATAATTACCTCAGAAAACTGAGCAGCGACTCCTTGGAGTGTCTGTTAGTCCAACCAAACGCTGAACAAGACATTTAATGAACAAAACGTTCAAATAAACTGTCATTAAGTGAAAATACAGTGAAAGGGTCAAAGTTATGAGACCAAACCACTAAACGTCCTTTTTTATATCTATATAACATTATATATAACTTTATTGACACGTTGCCGTGGATACGCATTGTTCTGCTTCTCTCCTGATGACGGCTCGCCTTGTTAGTGACCTGTCAATCAAAGGTAGCCCCGCCCCAAATCATACGATTCTTTATCTTCTATTTTCTTCTAAATGGAGCCATTATTTACACTATTAACATCAGATTGTCTTGAAGAAGATTTTTTACAAGTGATTGAGACCATAGTGTTGTCCTAAAAAAAGTTTTCTCATTTTGCATTGAAATGAATGGACAGAAATGGTTTTGCAGCCAAACTTAGGGTACCTACCTTTTACGGTTTGGTTAATGTCGTTGTCGTTTCTGATTTGCTGTTGTGTTTTCTGATTTGCCATTGTGATTTGCACTTCAGGGCCACCGTAGTCATTTACCCTTGTAGAACCTGATAATGTAATAAATTCCCGATAATGTAATAAAGTGCATTTCCCAATAATGTAATACACTTTTTTACCAATAATGTAATAAAGTATAACATTAATGGGAGGTTATTACATTATCAGGTCAGCCTTCATTTCGCAAATCCTGATAATGTAATAATTCCCCAATATTGTAATAATTCAACAGCAGACCACCCATTACTTGGGTTCAAGTGGTGATACTGTGTATCAACTCTAGCTCAAGAGCTCTAGCGCCACCAACAGGTCAAAGTTGAATGTTTATTTACTTTTGACCCGTTCATTTGTTTTTCACCAACGAGGTATCCATGACAACACGAATGCATTCAACAGCTTCTTGAAATCTAAAGGTGCTTGGTGTTATACTTTATTACATTATTGGTAAAAAGTGTATTACATTATTGGGAAATGCACTTTATTACATTATCGGGAATTTATTACATTATCAGGTTTTATTACATTTTCAATGGACTCAAGTGCAGATTTTTATTACATTATCGGGGTAATTAAATCATCAGGTTCTACAACCCTGAATGGACACAAGGTGCTCAGAGGAGTTGTTAGTGGGTGAATGCATTCAGAAAGCCCTTAGAAGTGCAATAAATACACACATGTACATGATGTGTGTGTGTTTACATGTGTGCAGGGATCAGTGTCAGTCAGTCTGAAGCTGCCAGCAGCCGGCAGCCCCCCGCCACGCCGTCTTAGCTGTGGCGTGTTTGTTGGAAGCGTCTGTGGTGACGGCAGCTGTTGGTGCGGCGGTGCTTCTCGGCAGTCTGCTGCTGTTGCGGCGAGGCTGCTTTCACTTTGATGAACAGCTGATGACACAGCACCGGAGAGGCTGGAAACGGGAGACAGAAGAGCTAGAGGGGGAAACAGAAGAGTGGTTGCTTATGAGGGGACGCATGATGAATAGGCTGGGCAACAGAGATCAGAAGAAAAGGATGAGGGGTATGAATACATATTTTTGTGTGGGAGGGAAGTGTTTGACAAAGATAGAAGCAAAGAATGACTCAGGATTTTGGCTCGTCAGATGCAGGTTAAGGGCTGACCTGAACATGAATGTTTGAAATTAAATGACATGCTAATTATTCAAGAGTTAACGAGACAAGACCACACCTCAACTGCACCACTTCCAGCCTTCTTTTACTGTATAACAGGGGCGCAGATGGGATTTTTGAACTGGGGGGGACGAAGCTCAACAAATGATTTCAACTCAATTAGTTATTTTTCCACTTTCCATTTTTAAATGAACTGTAGTGTAAACAACAACCAACATATTTACATAAAAGAAGTTTGTACATGAATTTCCCAGTGCAGCCAAACAAATTTACTGACTTGAAGCTGACTCAATGAAGGACCCAAAAACATCTCTCCTCCTTTTATTACCCTGAACATACTGCAATTTTCTTGTCTTCTTGCCACTATTCCATCTTAATCATTGCATTTTTAATTAATTATTGTAAAGGAGAATAAGGGTTCTGTTTTATTTAAGGCATCATATTTTGACAGTTTTCTTGTGAATTCTGTGGTGGACTCTGCTAATACATCCATGTGCTTTTATTTTGAAGGCGGGTCTAACACGCTCTTACCATAATGCCTTATGGTGTGTTTAATTTACACTGAAAGTCGAAACTTGTAGCTTGGACATTGTCGAAAATGTTGACATTCGTATCGACCTTGAACGCACCATTAACCATAGCACACAAACGCCAGACTCTCTATGTGCTGCAATGTAAATTAGTCTAACTAATGGGCATTAATCCTCATGGTCTGCACACAATTAAGATGTAAACAAGCAAACTTTCGTTGTTGTATGTTGAAATATTTCCTTCCACCCTCAGGACAGATACACTTTCATTATGTGAAATGTGACATCTGTACAGTTAACACTTAGCTGTTTGCATATAAACAGGAAAATACAAAATGTCTAGCGACTAAATCTGTCTGAATAACAAGAGGCAAAAATTTACATTCTCCTTTAACGCGTTTCATAAGGTGGATGGTCCAAAAAAAACAGTAGAAGTTTAAAGCAGAGCCTTTTTTCCTTTTTTAAAAAAGGGAAATATACTGTACTGTACTTTATCACTCCTTAGTACCCCGATATTTTTTGTATGAAATGTAAAAAAAAATCTCCTTGTTGCTTTCTTCCAGCATAAACTATGGGTCATTGACAAAAGTATCTCATTTTTCCAAACAGTAATACAAGAACCAGAAAGAGTGGTAACAATATCAAGCTTTAAATTAGATTTTTTTGTTTTTAAATTACAGAGCTGAAAACAAATAACTTGAATATAGCCTGCACGGTGACTAGGTATTTGAAAATGTCAATGTATGTGTGGATGGAGAGGATGATTTCTTCTACGCCAATCTCCCTTAGGGTGTGTGTGTGTGTGTGTGTGTGTGTGTGTGTCTTCTCCCTGAAGTGAGCAATAATGACGATGATAACCATAAAAGAGACCAAATCTGCCTCTGACTGATACGACAATAGCAACAAGGGAAGGCCAGCTGCCATGTTACTCATTCACCAAAATGATAAAGTCAAATATGAATGTTTTTCTATATTATTTTCTTTCTATCACATTCAGGCTCAGCCACAGATTGCCTGGGGTAACTTTATATTTTGATAAAGCTGATGGGAAATTCAATTTTGTGTGTGTGTGTACAGTGGAAGCAGAGAGAAGTTATTGTCCGCGGTGTTTGGCATGTGATCAATATTCAGTATAGTGAGTTCAAGGGTCACGAAACAGAGAAATACACAACTTTGATGTGGACCTTTAGAGCTCAACAGAGCAACTGAGCTGCATTGATTGCAGACACAATCAATGCAGCTCAGGCGTTTTCTTAATGTCACATACAGCACATTGTACAGAATCAACAACTATGTCACCTTTGTTTTTTTTTTAACCCTTTATCAGGCAAAGAACCATATTTGGTAACTTGAGTGGACATCTATAACAGGTCTCCTCATAGAACCATATGGATTTCTACATCACAGATAGTGACACTGTGGCATCTGACCAATCAGTAAATCATACAAGATTCAAGCTTTCCTTTATTGTCATTGTATTAAAAAAGTATACAACTAAATGTATGTGTGCTTCTCATATATAAGCTGCATTCAGACATTATGCATTTGTAATAAGTAGTCTAAAAAGATAATTTAGATAGTTTAAAGGTAAAAGATAAAGTGGTGATGGATGAAAATGATGTGTTATTGTCTATTTAGGGTAGCTGTGGGAAAGAGACTATAATATAATGATAATAATAATAATAATAATAAAAAATGACTCAATTGACCTCAATAACACCTCCAATAACACTTCAGGGTTGACATTTTCAATTTCCAGGAGTGCCCTATAAAGGGTTAACCAGCCTCTTAACCCATAAGAACCCATGGTGACACCCGTGTAACAAACACTTTAAATCTTCTATAATCTCCCATATTCAGCTTTATGCTTCACCTTAACTCATTAAATCCCTCTGGGGTCTGAGCCTATTTGCCCTTTATATACCACATACAAAATGTTGGTTTCTGCACAACTTCACCATTACTTTTTTTTTTCACTTTAACCCACTTTATTAACATGTAGAGCCCAAAAATACACAAAAATCATGAAATCTGAAATAAAATTATACTATTTAAACCAATAAACTTACTCTGTGTGCCTTGACCCTGTATTCATCCTCTGCACTAAACAAATTTTCTTTCCCTGCTCCCTCACCTGTCATGGTCTTCTTCTTTCAGTTTTTAAATTCACATAGAGATGTCTGAACAACCTCTTTGGATCCGTTCTCTTCCATCTTGTTGTTAGCCCACTCAACAAACCCTTTTTTTAAGCAACTTTCGTGACATTATTCATGTTTTTAGCCTGTCTTGTAGATGATTATGTCCACTAGTCTGGAGGTATTTGGAGAGAGGTCAATCTCTGCACTGGTCAACACAGTCTCATATGAATATATTGCTTTGAGCCAGGTCCTTTGCCCACCATTCACACACACATTCATACTGGTGGCAGCGGCTATCCTACAACGGTGCCACCTGCCACCATTGGGAATTCATTCACACACCGATGAACGCAGCATCGGGAGCAATTTGGGGTTCAGTATCTTGCTCAAGGATACTTGGACATGTAGGCTGCCATGGTCGGGGATCGAACCACCAACCTTCCGATTCATATATGACCGCTCTACCAACTGAGCCACAGCTGCCCAACACCACACAGGATGTTACCTCCTCAGACCAGTGTGCTGTCAATCTGCACAGAAAACATTCCTGCCTCCCTTACTTCCCTAGACTTGTTATCCTTGATAAAGTGACTGATTACATTGACTTCTTTATTTAGCCCCAGACTTATGTAGGCTTTTGCTTTTTTTTGTATGCATTAATCCACATGTTTTTGCAGCAAATCATCAAACTCGCTCAGCACGATGATCATTTCCAAGAAATTTCCATGACCTGCAGCAATGTTCTCCCAGTTGTATGCAGCTTCAAATGTAGTGCCTCTATAGAGAAGACTGAACCTTACGATAACTTTGATCTCTTCTATGACACGTTCCATGACTTGCCGTTTTCTTTCTGACCTGGTCAGGGTGAAGAGAGATTTGTATTCCACTGAGGAGACTTGCTATGTCTGCTTGGTTGGCCTTCATAAAATATGCCGCTGCACAATCTCTGTGGACTTGGTTTCTTTCATGCTCTTCTATTCTCTGGTGTACATGCTTCCAACTTCTCATTCCCCCTTAATGAATGCTCTCTCATTTTCAGATGGCTTTGCATATGTCAAACATACTGTGCAGTACAGCGTGTCTTCTTTCTTACAGTATGTAAGCCACTTTCTCTTAACACTTGTTTTCTTTTTTTGCTGGTTCTCCTTCTGTTCCTCCTCCTCCTCCTACTCATCAGCATGACTGATGTCAATCTGTCCACCATCACCTCTGAAAGTGACACTGAAAGCTGAAACAGCTGAAAAATAATAAAATATATTATTATTAACTTTATTTATATAGGACTGTTTTGCTATATAAAACAGTTAGCTTAATGTTAACAAACACAACAGTAAATAAACATAGGAAAAGCCAAAACATGCAACAAATAGAGTATTTATTAGTGTTGGGACAGCGAAGCTTCGTGAAGCATTTTCTTTATTTTTTGACCCCACTAGATGGAGGTCTTGGCTTTAAAAAAAACCTTCAGCAAAGGTTATTGAATGTGTTTTCAGCCCTTTGTTGAACAAAGAGCGCCATCTCTTGAGCTCTGTAAATAAAGAAAATGCTTCATGAAGCTTCATTGTCCCAACACTAGTATTTATATTACATATATTTTGTTTCTCTTTTATATATACACTACCAGTCAAAAGTTTGGACCCAACTTCTTATTTAAAGGTTTTTCTATATATTTTTTATATTTTCGATAATGTAGATTAATTAAAAAAAATTCAGATCTATGATGGAACACACATGGAATTATATAGTAAACAAAAAGTGTTAAACAAAACAGATTATGTTTTAGATTTTAGATTTAGATTCAAAGTTGTCACCTTTTATTTTGATGGTCTCAAACACATTAAAAACTAGTGTTGGGACAACGAAGCTTCGTGAAGCAGTTCGACCGTGACCGGTGATCAAATACGCGACGGATTAAACACGGGAGAAGCAACGGTGGCCGCTGTCGCTAACTGTGCACTACGTCAGCAGCTGATCATAAACAAACCAGCATGGCTAATTATGCACAGCGTCTCCACTGGTCATAAACATCGTGATTGTGAATCAACCGGCATCGCTAACTGTGCACAGAGTGTCCGGTGCTTGTTGTAAACAAACAGAGATCGCTAAGTGAACACCTCCTGCAGCAGCAGCACATACACACTGTACTGCTACAGAGCTAACTGTTAGCCTATTAGCACATACACACTGTACTGCTACAGAGCTAACTGTTAGCCTGTTAGCACATGCACACTGTACTGCTACAGAGCTAACTGTTAGCCTGTCAGCACATACACACTGTACTGCTACAGAGCTAACTGTTAGCCTGTTAGCACATACACACTGTACTGCTACAGAGCTAACTGTTAGCCTTTTGCAAGACAGCTAATTATTGGAAGACCACCTGCAACCAAACCTCCTCCCAACGCCTTCTTCATAATGCCTCTCATTTATGGACTGGTATGTATTGGGCTTAGATAAGATAATCTGCAAGGACTTAAGCACAAAGCATTGACCTGTAATCAATAATTTAATAGGTTTATGTGTTTTTTTGAGTATTATTGTTGTAATATTTGTGTATTAGCTATCATCTGAAGTTGAATGTTAATCTTGCTTTACACAGACATTAAGTCATACATGTAAACTAACTCTACCCACTCACTTGATTTGCTCACACACTAATTCACATACAATATACTTTAAATTTGCTTTTTCACAAACACATTTTATAGAAGCTTGTACAGCAACACATGGCCCCGTCCCTCCAGACAAGAAAGGTCATTCTTCCGCCAACAACTATCTTGTGGTTTACGACCCTTTGTGTGAAGACATGCTGGCTACACACACACACACACACACACACACACACACACACACACACACACACACGCACATGTTAGTGTAACTCAGGGAGAAGCTGTCTTCCCATAGCCCAGTGAAACACTCGCCTAAGGCCGTTTTGTCAAACTTCTCCCACTTCAAAGTCTCTTGGCATCCACCAGAGTGGCCACTGGAGCGTTGGCATCAATTTTAGATCATAAAGTGGAAGAGCGAGCGAGGAGGAGAGAGACTACAGTCTTAACAAAGAGAGCCAAGCATGTTATTATTGCCAATAAAGGCAATGAACTCGGTGATTCTGCTCAACACAACAGCTTTCCAGTCAGGACATCAGTGGAATAAAAGCAGCATGTTTAGCTTGTATTCAGAATGGAGGATGACATTATCCTGCAGACCCGGCTCTGTGATTACTTTAGACCAGCAGAGGAGGCATGGCCCAACATCACCAAACTCTGGATTTAGATTAACAAGCTGAGCCGCAGATCAACAGGGCTGTTGGTCTGCCCCTTTGACCCTCGATGTCCTAAGTGCCCTTTCATCAACTTGATTTTATTTAATTTATTTATATTTTTTGTGAAGGATTGCCATGGGCTCTCATAAAGAAGAACATTTAACAATTAGGCTGTGAATAAAATGACCTGGCTGTGATTCAAGACTCAGTAGTTACACTGTAGTAATGTTTAGATCAGGGGTGTCAAACTCAAATACACAATGGGCCGAAAATTTAAAACTTGAATAAAATCGCGGGCCAACATTGAACAAATCAACCTTTTAATATATACCAAACATGTTTTGCTTTAACATTAAATATGGAACCAGCAACGCTTATAAACATACAATATATAACTAAATAGTGCAGACATGCAAAATCAAATTTCAAATAAAAAACACATCATTGTCATTAATTTATTAAATAAAAATCGTATGCCTCTTTTCTATTTGCATCCTTCTGATTTAAATATCAAAATAAAGTTTTTCAACAGATTAATACATTTAAAAATAAAATAACAATAATAAATCTAGTATAAGCGGTAAATGAGCCGTATAATACCGGCGGGTCAGCTTTTATAGTACAATAATATAAAAATAATTTGGTATTGCCTCTCTTGTTCCTCGCAAAATTACACTGCGGGCCAAATTTGGCCCGCGGGCCAGAGTTTGATACCCCTGGTTTAGATGGTGAGTTTTGTGTGATTGATTATCATGTTTTATTTATATTCTTAGAGTTGTGCAGCATCACCTTCAAATACTGCATTTATTCAACATAATATTGGTCCTGATTACTGATTCTTTTGTAGATAGGGGTCAAAATGATAGTCAACTGGGACTGTCAGTGATCATTTTACCATTTAACTAACCATTTTTTGTCCCAGTCCAGCCCTTATTATATTATGGTCTTGTCATTATGTCTTAGGCTATGTTCACACTGTCATAAAAGAAATCGGATCCGAGTTACGTATGAGCAAAAAAGTTGGATTTCGGCAAAATATGCCTGCAGTCTGAATGTAGCCTAGTTACTCTCATAATCAATTCAACTTCAATTGGGCAACTGCCTTTTATTTCCTCTTCTAAATTTCCCTACACGGCCCTGAGTCAAATTTTGTTGCTCAAAATCAGGCCAACGTTTTCCATAAGGCCACAGCTCATTCGGGATGTTGCTACTTTGTGAATGTTCACATCTTTTGAACTCCACACTCCCAGCTTGTAACCCACTTTTACTGTGTTTAAATACATTTCTTTGCTTATTTCTCCCTCTCTGATTATGAGAATTATACCAACTGCAGAATTATGCATCAGAACCCACATTGGAGGTTAATGAAGTCTGTCATGGTGTGCCCACAAAATGGTGTGTTCCCCGGAGTGTACGGATAACAGCCTGTGCAGGTTGGACATTAAAGGTTAGGTGCCACAGCCACTTTAAAGCATTGCTTAATCTCCCCTCCTCCGCTGACACAGGACTCTATGGGGAGCTGCTTATTAAGGGAACGAGGATGCAACCCAGGCAGCTGAAACCCAAAGGAGGATGAGTAGCTGGTGAAAACTGGTGAATACCTTTTCATGTCGCAACGGTTTCCGAACTCAGCCCAGACCCACAAAGACTGGACTTTTCCATCTGCTGGTGATTCCCTGTGTAGAGAATTTAGGATGTAGGATTACAAATAAATGATACCTCGCAATGCCTTAAAAGGAGTACATCAGGATGCACAATATAATGTTATATGATTTGATTTACTCTAAGTGATCTCGTTCGGGGCACCACTCTGCAAAACAGAGAAAAAGATAGCCAATTCACCTAAATCAGTCTCATAAAGTTTCTAAACTATCAATTTGGAACACTAGTTAATAACTAACTTAATGATTATAATCAAATTACCATATTTATGTTTAGTTTAGAATTTAGAATTATTTTCATAGAAGAGGTTCACAGAGAGGTTCGCAATGTAGTGTAAACTATTAAATGGACAGCATGTATATTCCAAAAGGGTATTTATTCTAAATAAACAAAGTTAAACAAACAAAACACACAATCTATAGAGTATAGAGAGCTACCAAGTCTAATCTAAGATTATTTACAGTGTAAGCTTGCGAAAAAAGGAAAAATGTGTGTGTTTGGGGGTGTGTCTTTATTTTCTTTGTCGTTTTGGCCATGCTCACCCTGAAGAGAACTACCTTTTGCGTTAAAATTAAGTTTGTGTTGGACTACAACTCTGGTCATATTCTTCTCTTAATTGTATGTATTTTTTGTGTCTTTTTTTAAATAATTTTGTATCTTTTTGGGTAATTTTGTGTCTTTTTTTGGTCATTTTGTTTCTTTTTTAAGTAATTTAGTTTTTTTCTGTCATTTTGTTTCTTTGGGTCATTTTGTGTAATTTTTAAGTAATTTTTTTTCCTGTCATTTTGTGTATTTTTTTTCTAGTAATTTTGTATCTTTTTCTGGTTATTTTGATACTCATTCATTCTCAAAGGTTATACATTTTAAACCAGCACAGACTTAATAGTGATGACAACTATTGAAGCCATTCCTTTCCATTCTACCTGGCTGTGAAGCCGACAGGGAGCGACATTAGCAATTTCCTTTTATTTTCCCTTGAAAGAAAAACAAATGTCCAAATGTCCAAATTAATAATTGCTACCCACAGATTGCACAAACTAGTGTTTATTTTACATTCCATCTGTGGAGGTTGGTAATTTAGAAATAATTGCTTGTTTGTATATTAAGTCTGTTTCGAAGCCCAGACCCCTTGAGGCAATGACCCGCTGCGATCATGTCTTCAGCAAATTGTGTTTTTCGTCCCTGGTTTAGTAGCAGCAAACAACTACAACTCACTCTGCGTGCTCGAGAGGAGAAAACATGTTATAATAGAAGCAGGATATTGTTCTATTAATTACATATTGTAGACCTTGGAAGGAAATTTCTGCCTGCGGCTTCACACCAAAATATCCTCAAATTCTTCTTTGCAGGTTCCTCGCAGCTCTTATATATAAATTATTAGTTATGTTTTCCTTTTTCTCTGTGCTGAGCTATATGAACCCTGCACTGCAAAGACAATCAGCTTTTCGTCTGATAATGGTGCTGATGGTAAACAACTGCTGTGAAATAGTAGCGCTCTTTAATTTGCTATCACAGGCTCGGTCTAATAATCAGCCTTGTAATTTCCATGTTGGCTGAGGACAAAAGAAGCAGAAGTGTCTTGGACAAGCGAGTAGTCTGTTATGACAAAGTTTGAAAGGAACTTTCTGATTTATTCAGCTTGTAATACATTTAAAAGGCCATTGACCCTTTGGAGTTTGGGGCTATTCTGTTGGTTTTTGACTCCTTTTCATTCTGCCTGTAGAAACGACTTAAAAAGTGTTAACCATGCCATGTTGGTATCATTGTTCTCAGCACACACTTTTTCATTTTGACTTATTGGATCAACATTTGGAACACAAAAACACACACAAAAAACTTAAAAAACACAATAAAATGACAAAAAACACATAGAAACACACAGAAATCACACAAAAAATACAAAAAAAGGCACAAATACAAAAAACACACAACACTGAAAAAATGACAAAAAAACACAGAAAAAATACACAGAAAACACACATAAAAACGCACAAAAAACACAAAAAATTGCAAAAAAACACATAAATCTGCAACTTTTTTTCTCATAGATTTGCCACTTTAATCTTGTAAACTTTTTTGGCTATATGAAATATCCTCCAATATTCTCTAGGGTTGAAATTTGGAATTAGTACGTATTTCAATGAGTGCCCTATTAAGGGTTAAAAACAGTGTCCATAAATATGATAGTATTCAGTGTACATTATACTGCTCTGCAGTGTTCATGGGACCACTTTTGTGACCTCCTGTGGGATGGAGAGACATAGACGACCTATTTACTTGTCATGAGTTTCAGACAATGTTTCCTTCCTCTCTTGTTCCTCTGAAAATGCTTTTGACAATTAGACATGCACATGCACTTTGAGAACTCCCCGGATCTTCAGACGTGTTATAAAAAGCTCCTTGTTGGTCTACGTTCATAGCTGAGGTGATGAAATAAATATGGTTGATATTTGGATGGATCACTAGCTCTCCTCAATTAACCCTCTGGAGTCCACGAGACGTCACAATATAAAAAAGAAGCAGCATGGAGCCCTGCTGTCAGCTTTTCTCTAAAGTTTTAGCTTTTCCAGAAGTTTCCATGTCCAATTTAATGCATCAACCCTTTTTAAGCAAAGGTTAAAAAAACACCTCAAAGTGTATTAACATGATTTACATTTTTTTGCAGAGATTTTTTGTTTTTTATCATTTCTTTGTGTTTTAATCTGTGTTTTTTGTAATTTCTTTGTGTTTTTTACGTGTGTGTTGTGTGTGTTTTTGGTTTGTTTTTCATGTTTCATGTGTGTTTTTTGTAATTTTTTTGTGTTCAAAATGTTGATCCAGTAAGTCAAAATGAAAAAAATAATCAGGTCATATAGGTGAGGTTGTCTTGAAAACAATGATACCAACACGGCATGGTAAAGATTTTTACGTGGTTTATACAGGCAGAATGAAAAGGAGTCCAAAACCGACAAAATAGCCCCAAACTCCAAAGGGTTAAGTAATGTGAATGCTTAGACTTCTAAGGATTAATATACAAACCACTGACTGTAACTGTATGGAGTTGATCATAATTCTTGAAAGTTACATTTCCTGCAGATCCACTGGGTTATTATGTATCTATTTTACACTTTTTTTGTTTTTTTATAATTTCTTTGTGTTTTTATCTGCGTTTTCTGTCATTTCTTTGAGTTTTTTTTTTTTTTTTTTTTACATGTGTTTTTTGTAATTTTGTGTGTGTTTTTGGTTTGTTTTTCATGTTTTATGTGTTTTTTTTGTAATTTTGTGTGCGTTTTGTGTGTTTTTGGTTTGTTTTTCATGTTTTATGTGTGTTTTTTTGTAATTTTGTGTGTTTTTGGTTTGTTTTTCATGTTTGATGTGTTTTATGTGTGTTTTTTGTCATTTCTTTTGTGTTCAAAATGTTGATCCAGTATTTTAAAAAGAAAAAATAATAAGGTTATATAGGTAAGGTTGTCTTGAAAACAATGATACCAACATGGTTTATACAGGCAGAATGAAAAGGAGTCCAAAACCGACCCAAACTCCAAAGGGTTAAGCAATCTAAACGCTTAGACTTCTAACGATTAATATACAAATCACTGACTGTATCTGGGTGGACTTGATCATAATTCTTGAAAGAACCACTGGGTTATTATGTATCTATTTTACACTACTTGTTGCTTGATGGATGAGGTCAGCTTTGGGTCAGAATGGAGGAAAAAGAAAAGAGTTGACATGCATTATGTTGGAGGTTAGAGAGCTAAGAGGAGGGGAGGAGGAGATGTCAGATGTGCATGGCTGGCTCCTGTGGCAGCTCCATCTCCGCTGGGTGCAGACACCTCTTCACCCCACTCTCGCCTCTTATCCTCTTCCTCGCCACAGTCGTGTCACGGTGCAGCCGTCTCAGCTCTGCACAGTAAATGTGCTGCTGCTGCCACACTGGAGCCTCAGTTCAGACCAAACAAATGGAGTTCTAACTCTCTCATCCACTGATCATACACTGTGGGTGAGATGTCTGGTGTCTTTATGTCAGTTCAGCGGTCTTAATGCCAATGTAGTCATACAGGCAGGATGTTAAAACCCTCTGGAGTCCTCGAACGCACCGGAGCAAGACTTCTTCATGACGTTGCAACGTAAAAACGAAGCAGCATGGAGCCCTGCTGTCAGCTTTTTTAGAAGAAGTTTCCATGTCCAATTTAGTGCATCAACCCTTTTTCAGGAAAGGTTGAAAAACATCTCGACCTAGTGTAAGTTTTTGCAGGTTTTTCAAATTTTGCAGTTTGCAATCAGCATTTTTAATGCAATATTTTGTCTTTAATGGTTTTTTTGGTGTATTTTTTGTGTGTTTTAAGTGTGTTTTTTTGTTTAAAAAATGTGTTTTTTATGTGTATTTTTGTAATTTTGTGTGTGTGTTTTTAGTGGGTTTTTATGTGGGTTTTTTTTTTTTAAAAAGTGTTTTTATGTGTTTTTGTAATTTTGTGTGTGTGTTTTGTGTGTGTTTTAAGTGTTTTTATGTGATTTTTTTGTAAAAAAAAAAAAAGGTGTTTTTTATGTGTGGTTCTGTAATTTTGTGTGTGTGTTTTTATATACGTGTTTTTGTAAAAAAAAAAAAAAGTGTTTTTATGTGTGTTTTTGTAATTTATTGTGTGTGTTTGTGTATGTTTTTTTTGTTTAAAAAATGTGTTTTTTTTGTGTGTTTTTGTAATTTTGTGTGTGTGTTTTAAGTGTGTTTAAGTGTGTTTTTTGTGTTGAAAATGTTGATCCAGTAAGGCAAAATGAAATAAATAATAATCAGGTCATACAGGTGAGGTTGTGCTGAAAACAATGATACCAACATGGCGTGAAGTCGTTTCTACAGGCAGAATGAAAAGTCGTCAAAAACCGACAAAATAGCCCCAAACTCTAAAGGGTTAACCAGGTGTCCCTCTGGTGTATCAGACCAAAGCTTCAATATTATGACATTAAAGCTCATTCTCTTTCTGAAATAAAGACAATTTCCCACCGTTTCCTGTGGCAATTACCCCACCATTTTTTTTTAATCAACTCAAATTTTACAGGGTTATTAAAGGACTGATTAACTTTTTATCAGAGTGATAAATCTGCTCCTGTGTCTGGTTCTTTTTGCTCATAGTCTTCCTGTCAAGCCAACCAGAGAGACGTTGGGACAGCTGCTGTCTCGGGTGTGAACGTTCTGCAGTGATGTTTCCTGACTCAACATGTCAGTCCTGAGTCCTAAATGAAAAGCAGCCTAGCAGTGTTAACCTGTTAACGTATTTTCTAACAAGAGCTGCAGGAAATCAAATCTCAAAATCTGTGAAAAATTCTGTGATAATAGAACACAAGTCAGCTTTCGACTCGGCTGACAAAATGATTAAACCAAGAACTTTTCCATTCCTTCCCTTTGTAAAGCAGTGTCTTGAAACAAAAGGCCAATTTTCATTCTTTTTTTCATTTCAAGCAGTGGTCAACAATGATTGAATGAGCCCATACACTTTTCTTTTTTGCTCCATGACTTTTGGTCAATTTCTATTCATAATAATCCTGTTAAAATGTCAGTTTTAGTTCAACTGTACTCGTTCTTTAAAACCACTAGTGCACTGCCCGTAGGAAGTATTCGTTAGCATGCTAATCGTGAGATAGCACATTACGCAGTATGCTGCACTGAAAGTACATTAACATGAACCTAATTAGCTGGGGGGCATCCCTATGTTCCCCGTTTTTCCCCAAAAGGGTCCTATGTTCCCCACAATCGATCAATCTGTATGGTAGACCAGGGGTCTCAAACTCAAATTACCTGGAGGCCACTGGAGGCAGTATCAAAATGACCAAAAAACGACACAAAATGACGGAAAAAAAGTCACAAAATGACTGTAAAAAACACTAAATTACTTTAAAAAGACACAAAATGACCAGAAAAAAACCTAAATTACTTAAAAAAGATACAAAATGACCAAAATAGACAGAAAATTACTAAAAAAAAAGACACAAAATGACTAAAAAAAACACTAAATTACTTTAAAAAGACACAAAATGACAAAAAAGACACAAAATGACCAGAAAAAAACTAAATTATTAAAAAAGAAACAAAATGACCAAAACAAAAGACACAAAAATATTTAAAGAAAGACACAAAATCATTAAAAAAGACACTAAATGACCAAAAAAAAAGTAATTAAAGGGACTTTCCAAACACAACACGGTAAAGTGCCATTCATATAAAAGTCACATTAAACTTTCATATCAAGGTGGGGGCCACAAAATATCATCACAAGGGCCGCAAACACACACACACATTCTTGTACTTCTATCTTTGTGAGGACCCTCATTGGAACAGTGAATCCCCTACCAAGGTTATAATAGTTTTGGATTTTTCATGGGTTTTAGTTTTAATTTCGTTGTGAATTTTTGTTTTAATTTAGTTTTTAGTTTTTGAAATACTTTAGTTTTAGTTTAGTTTTTATTATTTTTAGTTTTTTGTAATGGGGTATTTGTTGGGTGGGAGATTAAAAGAGGTCACAGTAAATTTTGCATTTATTTCCTTTGTCTGATCCATCTTCATTATGTATGAAAAAAGTTGACGAAGATGAAAACGAAGGACATCTTCACCATAATTTTAGTTAGTTTTGTAACCACACAATACAGTTTCAGATAATTATCATTTTTTTGTAACCCGAACCCTTAAACAAAGTCTGAAATCTCAAAAAAGCCTTTAAAGAAGTGAGGACCGGCCGAAATGTCCTCACTTTGCAAAAATGTTCTCACTCTGTTGGTTAAAAACGTGTTTCGGTCCTCACTATGTAGGAAGAACAAGAACAAGAACACACACACACACACACACACACACATCCAGACGCTTCTTGCCTTTATAGATAGATTTCTAATAATAAATACATCGGTGCAAGACAAAACAAAGTGAGGAAGTGACCTCAGGTCCTCTTTCTGCTTCACCTTGGTACATAATTAGAATGACAGCAGCAGCAGAAGGTAATTGATAGGAAAAGGGGACAGTGGAGGTTGGAGTGTGAAGACACAGCGGTGTAGCCAAGTGGAAGCACCGGGACCTTTTCAACCAGTCCTCACATGGTGGAAGATGTGAGGACATCGCCACATTTAACCCTCTGGGGTCTGTGATGGTGTCGTCCTGATCAGATCACGTGAAGTTTAACAAAAAAACATCCAACATTGACATTCCCAGGTCATGTAAAACCAAATATATGATAATAAGATAAGATAAGAATGATAATATGTAATTCGGCACATAGTTTGTTTTTGAAGAGTTGCAGCTAACAAGAAAAAAAAACGGCTAAAATATACATGTTTTTATGGGACTTTTTTGAATATAGTTTTATTATATTTAAATTTTTACCTTTTTATATGTTCATATACGCATCCGATGTTCCAAAACAGTTCATTGAGCATATTTGTGGTTTTTATTGTAGTAAATAGTATCATTTTTCAACTCGGATTTCATGATTTTTGTGTATTTTTGGGCTCAACATGTTGATCAAGAAAAATAAATTATTAAATTATTATTTAAAAAAATAATTGTCAGATCATAAAGGTCAGGGGTGGACAACCTTTACTAACTAAAGAGCCACTGTTGGCCAAAAAAAAGAGAGAAAATCACGGAATGGAGCCACAAACCTTAAATTGAGCCTAAAATGAAAATTAAACCGACATTATTAATAATCATATTGAGCATTTAATAATATGATTTTGAAAACTAGTCTATCTAGGGGAACTCAAAACTAAACTCAAACTTGGCAAAACTTAAAGGTTAAGGTGCCGGGCCGGAGACTTTCGTAAGCTATGAAGCACATTTTAGTTGACTTAAATGTCAAAACTTTTTTTAATATGCTGTAAAAAGGCTTTACAATTTTACAATTGAAGAATACAAATAGTTTTTGGTCTACACCATTGATCAATGAACATTTTAATGTAAAAATATATCTATAATTTTTTTCTCTCAGCCACGGGGAGCCCCTGCAGGCGGCCTAAAGAGCCACATGAGGCTCTGGAGCCACAGGTTGACCACCCCTGATATAGGTGAAGAAAAATTGGACACCAAATATGGGTATAGTAAAGATAGATAGATAGATAGATAGATAGATAGATAGATAGATAGATAGATAGATAGATAGATAGATAGATATACTTTATTTATCCCAATCTGGGAAATTACAGTGTAGCAGCAGCATTACACACAGAGACAATGACAACAAAATTAAGTAAAAAGAACAACCTAGGCATACTTCAAGCAATAAAATATAAAAAAACAATAAAAATACAATAAAATATAAAGTGTCTAAAGAAGGAGTAGAATAGAATTCCAGTGCAGAATAAATATGAATATACAGTATAAAAATGTTGGTGCTATGAAACAAATAAGGTGCAATGAACAGTGTGCATAAAAACACATAAAGTGCATAGACAGTATGTAATGAACCAGGTTATTATTTGTTATTGTACAAATGTGTGATAAACATTTTTCATGTGGTACATGAAGGGCAAAATCAAAAGTATTCAAAAAAACGGCCAAAAACGTCTCAGAGCCCAGAGGGTTAACTTTCCTCCTCCTGTTGCGTCTTCTCTCTCTCCCTGACGTTTCATTTATGCTGAATGTATGTGTGTGTGTGTATGCTTTCTCCTACATATTTAATGTTTGCACGTCCATCTGTTCTTTCATCGTACATTCCCTCTATGTCAGAGCGTATTTACTTTTTTATTCCTGCACCCCTTCTCCTCTTGCATCTTCTATGTATAAATTATTCTGTTTTAAAGCAAAGCAGGTTACTGTATGCATGTTCAACAGCAACATGTATGCAAACCTGTAAGCTTCACACCTGTTTTTTTATCAGTTTGTTTGTTTTCTACAGCGACTAAGTGGCATGAGTTCATTTTTCATAGAGCTGCTTTGTGTCCTCAGGCTTTCAGTGCTGTTGAATGCAAGGCTGTTGCACGAAGACACCCAAAGAGGACTGGAGCTGCATTCTAAACAACCTAAATGGCTTTTTTACCTGCAAACAAAATCTTATTGTACATATTCCACCAGGCTGATTCTGTTCTGCATACAGTAAAGTACACAAATAGGCCAAGCAATAATACTCCATGCATTCACACTTCTCCTGCTCACTTTACTCTTATGTTACATCAACAGCAGCCTGAAGAAAATAAAGAAAATACAATATGCTGCCTGCTTCTTTTTCCAAAGCCCCTCCTTTCATTTCTCTACACCATGTCTCAATATGCACCCTGTGGCTACATTGTAATATATATATGTACAAAAGAAGAGAAAGAGGAGTTTTTCCCCCAGAATCAGGCACTGAATATATAGAGCTTGTTATCCAGAAAGCTATTTCACTCAAGGAACACATGGGGCTACATAATTGAGGCTTGACAAGTAATAACTCATCCAATTTGGCTGTGATTTTGATTCTAAGCTATTGTAATCAGAGATAGTAAAAGACAGAGAAATGGAGAAGAATTGTGTGTAGAGGATAAGACCAATTTCCAGTCCAGCACTTTTTCCTCCACTCCATCTATCTATCTATGTATCTATCTATCTATCTATCTATCTATCTATCTATCTATCTATCTATCTATCTATCTATCTATCTATCTATCTATCCATCCATCCATCCATACATCCATCCATCCATCCATCTATCTATCTATCTATCTCTGTCACTGAGCAAGCAGTGTACAGTTGGTTTAGCAGATATTTTTCTTTTTTTAAATCAGAAGACTGAACTGTACTGTACTTAGCTACCTTCTTGGTTAAGTTTTTAGCTAAGTAGGTTGCTAAGCTAACTACTTAGCTACCTTCTTGGCTAAGGTTTTAGTGAAGTAGCTTGCTAAGCTAACTATTTAGCTACCTTCTTGGCTAAGTTTTTAGCTTAGTAGCTTGCTAAGCTAACTACTTAGCTAACTTCTTGGCTAAATAGTTAGATTAGCAATTTTGACCCATTTTGTGCATTAGAAGAGTAGTGACACAAAAAGGGATTTTATTCAAAAATGAATAAAGGAAAACATAAAATTAGGATGTATGATGATCAAAAACAAACTAATTGAGGAAAACCTGGAATACTGAATACTGAATAATTTATTGCAAAGATATAGAAGATAAAAACTTATTCTAGAGATTATTTGGGCAATCTGTGTAATAAGTGATACTTACTCTTTTAGCTAAGTAGCTTGCTAAGTGAACTACTTAGCCAAGAAGTTAGCTAAGTAGTTAGCTTAGCAAGCTACTTAGCTAAAAACTTAGCCAAGAAGGTAGCTAAGTAGTAGCTTTGCAAGCTACTTAGCTAAAAAATGTATATGGGTCATTTTTGACCCATGTTGTGAATTAGAAGAGTAGTGACACAAAAAGGGATTTTATTAAAAAATGAATAAAGGGAAACATAAAATTAGGATGTATGATGATCAAAAACAAACGAATTGAGGAAAACCTGGAATACTGAATGATGAAAATAATTTATTGCAAAGATATAGAAGATAAAAACTTATTCTAGAGATTATTTGGGCAATCTGTGTAATAAGTGATACTTACTCATTTAGCTAAGTAGCTTGCTAAGCTAACTACTTAGCCAAGAAGTTAGCTAAGTAGTTAGCTTAGCAATCTACTTAGCTAAAAACTTAGCCAAGAAGGTAGCTAAGTAGTTAGCTTAGCAAGCTACTTAGCTAAAAACTTAACCAAGAAGGTAGCTAAGTAGTTAGCTAAGCAAGCTACTTAGCTAAAAAATGGATATGGGTCACTTTTGACCCATGTTGTGCAATAGAAGAGTAGTGACACAAAAAGGGATTTTATTGAAAAATGGATAAAGGAAAACATAAAATTAGGATGTATGATGATCAAAAACAAACTAATTGAGGAAAACCTGGAATACTGAATGATGAAAATAATTTATTGCAAAGATATAGAACATAAAAACAAAAAAATGTTGTGCATCAAAGGGTTAAAGCCACCATGTGTATAATTGAAACATTTGCAACTTTATCTTTATTTCTGCCAGGAACTTTCTCCATTTGAATAATTACTTAAACGGTGCTGAATGACATGTTCTGCACACAGTTTATTAGATCCTTGCTGTCATGTGCTCAACATGGCATCACTGTTGAAGGACTAAGTGGTCAGCTATATTAAGTATCCATTGTTTAAACAGGATATTAGAGCAACTTTAGAGCCAGTAGCTGTCGACTCAGTCCTAGTTTAGCTCACCTCGGTATAATGGACAACATCAGACTGACAGGTGCTCAATTAACATTCTCTGCTCTTCACACACATCAATCATTATTATGTAAAACAGTGCAGAGTGGGTGTTGAGTGGTCAGTCACCTCAGCGAAGGGAATGAAAATGTAGCTGAGATCAGGAACCTTTAATTTTTACTGAGTGATATGTAACAAATACTAAAAAAAGTTAAAAAGTTAACACTATGGAAGTCGGCCAGAGATGACTTATTGCAGCGAGACTCCCTGAAGTCAGAAAATGTTAGTAGGCGTGTAAACAAAGATGCAAAACACAAACGCATGGAAAATAATGTTGTTGTTCTTTTAACCATTCATAGAAAGTTTCACACATTTCTTTTCTTAGTAAGCAAGGCAGTGTGTAAAACATGCACTTTATTGATCCCTTTGGGAAGACTCCATCAAGGAAATTGAAGTTCCAGTAGCATACGGATACAACTGCAATTAAGACAAACTGTTGTGAATTAATTTGAAGATGTATTAAAATATCTGACATATAGCAGTTTAAATATGCATCAAACATGTTTTGATAAACACACAGATATTTGACCAACAGTCACAGTCTCTTTACAGCAGGGGTCTCAAACTTGCGGCCCGCGGGCCAATTGTGGCCCTCGTGACGATATTTTGTGGCCCTCACCTTGATATTAAATGTTTTATATGAATGGCACTTTACCGTGTTGTGTGTGGAAGGTCCCTTTAATTACTTTTTTTTGGTAATTTTGTGTCTTTTTTTATATCATTTTGTGTCTTTTTTTATATCATTTTGTGTCTTTTTTTAAATAATTCTGTGTCCTTTTTTTAAAATAATTGTGTCTTTTTGGTAATTTTGTGTCTTTTTTAAATAATTTTGTGTCTTTTTTGGTCATTTTGTGTCTTTTTTGGTCATTTTGTGTCTTTTTTAATAATGCTGTGTCTTTTTTGGTAATTCTGTGTCTTTTTTGGTCATTTTGTGTCTTTTTTGTGATTTTGTGTATTTTTTAAGTAGTGTTTTTTCAGTCATATTGTGCCTTTTTTATGTTGTGTCGTTTTTGGTCATTTTGTGTCTTTTTTAGTAATTTTGTGTCTTTTTTTTATATCATTTTGTGTCTTTTTTTATATCATTTTGTGTCTTTTTTTAAATAATTCTGTGTCCTTCTTTTAAAATAATTGTGTCTTTTTGGTAATTTTGTGTCTTTTTTAAATAATTTTGTGTCTTTTTTTGGTCATTTTGTGTCTTTTTTGGTCATTTTGTGTCTTTTTTAATAATGCTGTGTCTTTTTTTGGTAATTCTGTGTATTTTTTGGTCATTTTGTGTCTTTTTTGTGATTTTGTGTATTTTTTAAGTAGTGTTTTTCAGTCATATTGTGCCTTTTTTTTAAATTTTGTGTCGTTTTTGGTCATTTTGTGTCTTTTTTTAGTAATTTTGTGTCTTTTTTTGGTCATTTTGATACTGCCTCCAACGGCCCCCAGGTAATTTGAGTTTGAGACCTCTGCTTTACAGGAAACTTCTGCTTGATTAGATATGAGCAGCTCTGATTTAGGAAATCCCACTGCACCATTTGGAACAATAACAGGAAAGCATGAGACCTTACGCACAAAAATGAGGTATAATAGCACCAGTAATAGGATTTCTTGGGAGATGCTGTTCGAACGAAGGACCTGATTTTGTGTATCTTGAATATTGTATCTGTTTTGTGATACTTGTCAATAAATCCCGCACACGGCTGTCTTTCTAGAAACCTTTGCTGTCTCTTAAGATTTTCCACCACATAAATGAGCAGATAGACAGTAAACATGAAACAATACACTATTAAAGTAAACAAGTGAAAAAAGATCCGATAAATAAATAATAGAGAACTGAAGGAGGATGGATATAGATAAATAAATGAAGAGGAATGTATGGCATTGTGTTTTGTACGGTGGATAAATGACCAAATAAGAAGAAGACTTGGTAACGCTTTATATTAAGGTCCTTGTAATAACCATTAATTAACAAGTAATAAGGCCCTTGTAAGTTCTTACAAGATGCTTATTAACATTATTGTGTGTTTATAAGCTTATATAAGTGTTAATAATGGCATTACAAACACCCATGACCCACCCATTATGTCTTTGCCATGCCTTTATTAATCTTATTTTGTTTGCTTATTGATATTAAAATATACTTTATTGCTCATCTATTATAAGTTAACTATAAGTTAACTATGCTTTTTGCAACTACCGGATCTAAAGCAAGAACAATGCCTTATTACTTGTTAATTAATGGTTATTAAGGACCTTATTATAAAGCGTTACAGAAGACTTAAATTAGCAGTTAAATAAAATATTGCACGGTTATTGCACAAGAAAAGGAAGAAGATGAGTGTCCGGCTTATAATTGTGCAGTGAGTGACTCTTTCCTCTTCAGGTGGAGCCTCAGGGTCCACTAGACCAGCTGTTCTCAACCTTGGGGTCGGGACCCCAATTGGGGTCGCGAGATGATTTCTGGGGGTCGCCAAATCATTTTGGAAGTCAGCTCTGTCTCCACTGTGTTAAAGTGTTCATGTGTTAATGTGTTTTAGTCTTTTTGGTCACTTAATGTCTTTTTGGTCATTGTGGGTTTTTTTTTTTGTCATTTTGTGTCTTTTTTTGTCATTTTGGTCATTTTGTGTCTTTTTTCGGTCATTTTGTGTCTTTTTAGGTCATGTTGTGTCTTTTTTTTTAATCATTTTGTGGTCAATTTGTGTCTTTTTAGGTCATGTTGTTTCTTTTTTTGGACATTTTGTGTCTTTTTTTAGTCATTTTGTGTCTTTTTTTAGTCATTTTGTGTCTTTTTTTGGTCATTTTGTTTCTTTTTGGGGTCATTTTGTGTCTTTTTTTGGTCATTTTGTCTTTTTTGGTCAATTTGTGTCTTCTTTGGTCATTTTGTGTCTTTTTTGGTCATTTTGTTTCTTTTTTGGGTCATTTTGTGTCTTTTTTGGTCATTTTGTCTTTTTTGGTCAATTTGTGTCTTTTCTTTGGTCATTTTGTGTTTTTTTTGGTAATTTTGTGTCTTTTCTGGTCATTTTGTGTCTTTTTTGCTCAATTTGTGTCTTTTTTTAATCATTTTGTGGTCCATTCGTGTCATTTTTGGTCATTTTGTTTGTTTTTTGGGACATTTTGTCTTTTTTTAGACATTTTGTGTATTTTTTTGGTAATTTTGTTTCATTTTTGGTCATTTTGTGTCTTTTTTGTTCAATTTGTGTCTTTTCTTTGGTCATTTTGTGTCTTTTTTTGGTCATTTTGTGTCTTTTTTGCTCAATTTGTGTCTTTTTTTAATCATTTTGCGGTCCATTTGTGTCTTTTTTGGTCATTTTGTTTCTTTTTTGGTGATCTGAACTGTGCGTGTGAGATTCTGTTCAGTGAGTGGGGGTCACGGACAACATGCATGTTAAATTGGGGGTCGCGACTCAAAAAGGTTGAGAACTACTGCACTAGACGAGTGTAACACTGAACTGATGAAACCAATGGGTGACGTCACGGTCACTATGTCCATGTCCATGTAATTAATTGATTTGTTCCGCTCTGGGGGGTGTAGCACAGACCCTTTTTCATGGCAGACATTTTAACATGTCATTACAGGAAAATCACAGGTGTCACTAATAACCTTATTAACGGCTGCATTCAAAAGTATTTTTTTCCAGATTCAATATGGTTTTGTGCAAGCTGGCTCACTGTTTCACAAGTTAATTAAGAAAAATGGTCAAAATGTCTCATCAAGTTTCCTTTAAAAGGTAGTTTTGTTAATTGTTTAATTGACTCTTCAGAAAATTTTCATAATCCTCGTCCACAAGTGTTGTGTGATTATAAGGAGTTGAGGTAATCAGGATACATGCCAATAACACACTGCAGAAAAAGAGGGTGCAGTGAAATGATGTAATTAAAGGGTGCCAGTCAAATGAGAGGGACAGATATGATGCTGCCAATCAGCCTCACTACCAATTTGTCCCAGTGGGCATTAGTGACTCTGCTCTAGTAATATTCTCTGCTGCATGAAGAGCATTTTTCCCATCAACCAACACTGTAAAGAGATGATGATGTCAGGTGGATTGAATGAAATGCTAGTTTTTTCTGCCCTTCCTCACCGTGTGGTATGGGTCTCAAACTCATGGCCAGCGGGCCAATAGCGGTCCTTGTGACGATATTTTGTGGCCCTCACCTTGATATGAAAGTTTAATGTGAGTTTTATATGAATGGCACTTTACCGTGTTGTGTGTGGAAGGTCCCTTTAATTACTTTTTTTGGTAATTTTGTGTCTTTTTTTAATAATTGTTTGTCTTTTTTTTAATAATGTGTCATTTTGGGTAATTATGTGTCTTTTTTTTGGTAATTTTGTGTCTTTTTTGGTAATTTTGTGTCTTTTTAAAATTATTTTGTGTCTTTTTTAGTAATTTAGTTTCTTTTTTTGGTCATTTTGTGTCTTTTTTAAAATAATTTTCTGTTTTTTTTTGGTCATTTTGATACTGCCTCCAGCGGCCCCCAGGTAATTTGAGTTTGAGACCCCTGACTTAAGGGTTTATTATCACTCCCAGTTGAAGTTGACTGTAAAACTGAAATACATACAACAAAGACAATTAAAATATTATCCTCTCACATATATGTAAACATATCCTTATACATCTCTAAATATCAAAGGATGCTCAACACAGTTTGCAACAACACTCAACACACCATTATAATAATAAAATGATAAAGTCTGCCAGCTTAATGCTAACGTATAATGCAAAACCCCATACACAGGCTAACAAATTAGCATTGTTATAGCTTACACAAACAGCAGTGACAGCAACATGTCCTATATTGTACATAATACTCACAGGCATATTCTCTTTACTCTTAAAACGATTGGCACTGTTAAAATAAGGCTGCAGATGACTACTTCTTCTGACTTTTTATCAACTTGTTCTACTCTTGTAGCAATACACCACTTTGAGTGTGATATGTTAATTTTTTTTTGGGTTAAATCTAAGATGTGCAACAGCTCAATGCTAGATACTAAACCAAGATTTCGTCAGTAGTCATGGTTATATTTCCTGCATTTAGTATGTAAGAAAGTTGTACTAACAAGAAATGATAGAGTGGATGTTTTCAATGGCAATTAAAAATAATAAGGGAAAGCAAAATGTTTTCCAAAGATCCAAAATATTATTTGTTTTCTCTTTTCTTCTCAGTATGCTAAGTTTTTTAAAACTTTTTCCAGTTTGAACACACAGTTTACACTATATTCTGAGTTATGCAGAATATCATTCAGACTTTAATTATGAGCAGTTAAGTGAAAAATAAAAAAAAACATTAGTTCAATCTTAATTGTAATTTTAAATTGGAGATATTTCTGAATTTTTAAAGCTACATTATCTCTTGATCAAAAGAACTAGAGAAGTAACCATGTGCAAAATGGTAACAAAAAATAAGATATTTTAATGGTATGACTACAAAGTTAGAAATAGAAAAAAAAGCATGAAGCACCCAAGGGAGAATAGCAGACGGTCTCCCTATTCTTCCCAGCTGTAATGCTGCGTTCGATTGCACTTGGAGCTCGGAAAGATCTGACCTCCGTGTCAAAAAAAGTGCAATAGAACGGCCCTTGAAATCGGGATTCCGACTCGGGAATTTGGGTAGGATCCAAGTAGCCCGAGTAGGTCAGAAATACGTGGAAAATGTCAAAGCCAAATGGTACCACGCACCGTGAGAGGTAAACAGTCACTTTATCTTCAACATTTAGTCTGTTATGTGTCGTTTGATTTAGCATTTGTGTTACTAAAAGTGTAGGATTACTTTGTAGTGGTATTTGCACTCCCACTCTGTTAATTAAAGAGTTTGTGTGAGCGTAGTAGGCATAGACGGATCATCATGACCACGGGCCCCTGTCTACTAGGGTTGTCACGATACTACAATTTTCAACTCCATACCGATACTCAGGAAAATATTTGATACTCGATACCATTTTCGATACCACAAGGATAAAAACAAAGAGCCCAAAATTTAACAGAAATATTTTTATTAACAAGAAAGATGCAACATGTAAAAATGAACAGAACCACAGGTTAAATATTTATAATAAAAAACAGTTGTGCAAAAAGAAACTGCAACTATGATAACAAGCTTCAGATACTCGATACTTTTAAAAATGAGTATCGTATCCGGATACAACGTTTTAGTATCGATTTATCGTTTTTTTGAGTATCGATACTTTTGACAACCCTACTGTCTACACACGCATTACGCACATAACAACACCGAGCAACATACAACCACACAATATTACTGTCAGTTTAGTTCTGTTTTGTTTGGCACCTGCCATGTACAGGACAATATATATATATATATATATATATATATATATATATTATGGGAGAGACAGAAAGCTCAAATAGCCAGCCCTTGCAGTATTAATTAAAATTTAGGTAACCACCTATTTTTTCAAACGAAATTATCAACCAGCGCATCCAGAGTCCCATTAATACTTTCTCTCTCCCTCACGCACTTACACACACAAATACGAGCACATGTCATGTTGCCATGGTAATAAACAAATGCACTAAATCGCGCTAATGTGTTCAGACCGACCGGGGGGTCGAACCCCGCACTCGGATGCCGAGTACTCAGATACCGGCTACAGTCCTAGAAACTGCTCACCTAAACCACCGTTTTTTTCCTGGCCTTCTTCGAGGAAAAGTCCTTGATAAAGTAATCACAGTCCAACTCTCTGACCAGTTTGGCCTCAACGGCCAGTTACATAGTGTGGTTTCACCTTTTTCTTTCCACTCTTTTCGTTTAAATGATCCACTGAGCGCCCACGTCTCCATTTTAAAAACGCACTTTTTCCACCTTTGTCCCCAGCAACCAGCGTATTGTGTCATCACACATTACTGATTTAATCTTATAATTTCTAAAGCATTTAATTGATTTTATTATCATACTACTGTTGTGTTGTTTTCATGTTATGATAAAATGTTATGTTGTTATGTTGTATTTTTTTCTTGTGTTTGTATATGTATTTTGTATATTGTACGTGTTTTTTTTTTAAATTATTTCGTAATTCTCTGCTTTTTTACATCATGGCCAGGGGACTACAGATGAAAACTAGCCTTCTGGCTAACTCTGGCTTTTTTAACCATGTACAATCATGTGTTTTATGAAATTGCACCGTCCCCTTTTAAATAAACTAATACTAATACTACATTTTCAAAGCCACATTCATTCCAATATCTTTTTAATTGTACCAAATTTTTTTTTTTAAATCTGAAAGCCAAGGGCCCCTATTGGCTCTAAGACCCTGGGCTCACGCCCACTTTGCCCATGCGGTAATCCATCTATGGTATAAGGGATGAAAAAGCACAGTAAAAGTGTAAAAAATATTATAGTTTTATCCATATTTAGACTACATTAGTCAATTAGGTGTAATACTGCACTTCTTTTTAGTATATCCAGGAAATTGATAAGATTTAATTATATTTTTGTCTTAATTAAATAATTATATTTCCGAGTTCCGAGTGCAATCGAACGCAGCATAAATGTGAATGCAGCTGTAAAACTGTATATATGGAACACATACACACATGAATCCTGAGGGAACTGATAAAACCCTTTTCTATCTAGTGAGCAAATCTTTTGCCTCCCATCATCAAAGCTATCACTGGTCATCTTGACATAGATTCCATTCAGTATCTTCTCATTTCCATGAAATCTTAAAAAAAAAACATGTTAAACGTGATGTGTTTTGGTTGCTTCAGGCCTGGTTCTTGTTCATGATGAAGGAATTGTTCCAAAGGATTCAGTGATGACGTCTAAATCCCTCTACTGTGTTTCAGATTGCGTCAAGGATCGTCTGCCTCGGGCTTTACTAAAATAGACACATAGCATTACTGATGATTCAAACAAATTATCCCTCCTAGCATTTTCTGCATTTATATAAACATAGCCTATGTAATCTCTGTTGCACCTTATATGGAATGCATGCCTTTCATCACACTGGCCCAAAAGCAACAATTTGCAGCCATTTAATTGGCTCAGCATTATCAACCGGAGCTAGATGAAGGCAAACTGCCAACACAAAGTGTGGCTCATTGGAAATACAAAATGTGGGTGGACTACAAGTGAGTTGATAATCCCTGCCTATTTATTCATTACAATTTTTTTTAAATATTATATATATATATATATATATATGTATATATATATATATATATATATATATATATATATATGTATATATATATATATATATATATATATATATATATATATATATATATATATATATATATGTATATATATATATATATATATATATATATATATATATGTATATATAATTTTGTGTCTTTTTTGGTCATTTTGTTTCTTTTTTAAGTAATTTAGTTTTTTTCCCTGTCATTTTGTGTCCTTTTTGGCCATTCTGTGTCTTTTTTTGGACCATTTTGTGACTTTTTAAAGTAATTTAGTGTTTTTTCAGTCATTTTGTCTTTTTTTGTAATTTTGTGTCTCTTTTGTAATTTAGTGTCTTTTTTGTCATTTTGTGTCTTTTTTAAGTAATTTAGTTTTTTTCTGTCATTTTGTGTCTTTTTTGGTCATTTTGTGTCTTTTTTTGTCATTTTGTGTCTTTTTTAAGTAATTTAGTTTTTTTCTGTCATTTTGTGTCTTTTTTGATCATTTTTGTGTCTTTTCTGTCATTTTGTGTCTTTTTTTATCATTTTGTGTCTTTTTTTGGTCATTTTTGTGTCTTTTTTTAGTAATTTAGTGTTTTTTCAGTCATTTTGTCTTTTTTTGTCATTTTGTGTCTCATTTATAATTTAGTGTCTTTTTTGTCATTTTGTGTCTTTTTTAAGTAATTTCGTTTTTTTCTGTCATTTTGTGTCTGTTTTTGATCATTTTTGTGTCTTTTTTGTCATTTTGTGTCTTTTTTCTGTCATTTTGTGTCTTTTTTGTCATTTTGTGTCTTTTTTGGTCATTTTGTGTCTTTTTTAAGTAATTTAGTTTTTTTCTGTCATTTTGTGTCTTTTTTTGATCATTTTTGTGTCTTTTTTGTCATTTTGTGTCTTTTTTTGTCATTTTGTGTCTTTTTTTTGTCATTTTTGTGTCTTTTTTTAGTAATTTATTGTCTTCTTTGTCATTTGTGTGTTTTTTTTATATAATTTAGTTTTTTATAATGTAATTTTGTGTCTTTTTTTTAGTAATTTTGTGTCTTTTTTTTTTAGTAATTTTGTGTCTTTTTTTTTTAGTAATTTTGTGTCTTTTTTTGGTCATTTTGATACTGCCTCCAGCGGCCCCCAGGTAATTTAAGTGTGAGACCCCTGCTTTAAGGGTTTGTTATCACTCCCAGTTGAAGTTGACTGTAAAACTGAAGGATCTCCTGCCTCGGGCTTTACTAAAATAGACACATAGCATTACTGATGATTCAAACAAATTATCCCTCCTAGTGTTTTCTGCATTTATATAAACATAGCCTATGTAATCTCTGTTGCACCTTATATGGAATGCATGCCTTTCATCACACTGGCCCAAAAGCAACAATTTGCAGCCATTTAATTGGCTCAGCATTATCAACCGGAGCTAGATGAAGGCAAAGTGCCAACACAAAGTGTGGCTCATTGGAAATACAAAATGTGGGTGGACTACAAGTGAGTTGATAATCCCTGCCTATTTATTCATTACACATTTTGTGTGGGGTTTTCATTTCATTTTTTGTCATTTTTTGTCATTTTGTGTCTTTTTTGGTCATTTTTGTGTCTTTTTTGTGTCTTTTTTGGTCATTTTGTTTCTTTTTTAAGTATTTTTTTTCTGTCATTTTGTCTTTTTTGGTCATTTTGTTTCTTTTTTAAGTACATTTTTTTTTTCCGTAATTTTGTGTCTTTTTGGTCATTTTTGTGTCTTTTATTGTCATTTTTGTGTCTTTTTTTTGTCATTTTGTGTCTTTTTGGTCATTTTTGTGTCTTTTGGTCATTTTGTGTCTTGTTTTGTCATTTTTGTGTCTTTTGGTCATTTTGTGTCTTTTTTGTGTGTCTTTTTTTGTCATTTTGTGTCTTTTTTTGGTCATTTTTGGGTCTTTTTTTAGTAATTTATTGTCTTCTTTGTCATTTGTGTCTTTTTTAAAGTAATTTATTTTTTTTTCTGTCATTTTGTGTCTTTTTTTTGTAATTTTGTGTCTTTTTTTGGTCATTTTGATATTGCCTCCAGCAGCCCCCAGGTAATTTAAGTGTGAGACCCCTGCTTTAAGGGTTTGTTATCACTCCCAGTTGAAGTTGACTGTAAAACTGAAGGATCGTCTGCCTCGGGCTTTACTAAAATAGAGCACATTACTGATGATTCAAACAAATTATCCCTCCTAGTATTTTCTGCATTTATATAAACATAGCCTATGTAATCTCTGTTGCACCTTATATGGAATGCATGCCTTTCATCACACTGGCCCAAAAGCAACAATTTGCAGCCATTTAATTGGCTCAGCATTATCAACCGGAGCTAGATGAAGGCAAATTGCCAACACAAAGTGTGGCTCATTGGAAATACAAAATGTGGGTGGACTACAAGTGAGTTGATAATCCCTGCCTATTTATTCATTACACAGAGAGAGAGGGAACAGAGGGAGAAGATAGGAAGGAACCTGTGTCAGGACTGATAATAATTCATTACAATGCAGAGGTCTAAAAATGATACAAGAATTGCGAAAATGACATTGTTCCTAAAGAGTAGTTTATTGGAATGCAATTATAATGCAATGAAAGAGTGGATGTCAGGATGAATATTTGATTTTTGTCTGAGTCTTGACATTCAGAGCAGTTTCTCTGTTTGTAATAATGCTATAAAAGAAAGATTCCTCACTCTGTAGGTCATAGAGCTTTTACACTTTTACTGCTGCACTGGAATAGTAGTTTGATGTGGCAAGACACTGTAGGAGGCTGACAATGGACTTTTAAAACTGAATATTGTCTAGTTATTTCATACCCCCTAATATGAAGTTTTATTGATTACATTATGCAGCTGAATTGCTCAGCAGAGCCAGGGGTTTTCAGGTTATGTATGATTTGATGAAGTCGGTTTAAGAGCTGAGCTGGTTTTACTGAACAGCATAATACTGCTGTCTTTGAATGTGGTGCAGCATTTTAATCATAACTTTGTTTTGAGATGTGGTCCATGATATATAATACAATATTTCTAGAATATGGTCTAAAACAGGGGTCTCAAACTCAAATTACCTGGGGGCAGTATCACAATGACCAAAAAAAGACACAAAATTACAAAAAAATGACACAAAATTACAAAAAAAAAAATGACACAAAATTACAAAAAGACACAAAATGACAGAAAAAAAACTAAATTACTTTAAAAAAGACACAAAATGACCAAAAAAATACACAAAAAACCCCCCACAGAATTACAAAAAAGACTAAATCACTTAAAAAAGACAAAAAATTATTTTTAAAAAGACACAAAATTACCAAAAGAGACAGAAAATGACAGAAAAATAATTAAATTACATAAAAAAGAAACTAAATGACCATAAAAGAAACAGAATTACCAAAAAAAGACACAAAAAATATTTTTAAAAAGAGACAAAATGACCTTAAGAGACACAAAATGACAGAAAAATAACTAAATTACTTTAAAAAAGACACAAAATGACCAAAAAAAGCTACAAAATGACCAAAAAAACCCCCACAAAATTACAAAAAAGACACAAAATGACTGAAAAAACACTAAATCACTTAATCACCAGAGTTGAGCAGGATATAATGAAACAAGCATTAGGTATGGATCATGTAATGTCAAGCATTAATCGATCGTAGTAAACACTCGTCATAATTACAACCCTTTAATAAATCAGAAAGTGTGGCAAGGCTGCTAATGAGGCTCTTCATACCTGGCAATAACATGCACCCTGGGTAATACAATGGTAAATAGCCTGATTGCAACCACTCAAAGGGATTTAAACTATTCTGCTCTACAAAGTCTAACTGCAGTAACTACGCAAAAGGTAAAACTGAGAAAAACTGCTTTAAAGTTTTTAAATGTTTTTTAGCTGACCAGCCAAATGGGTTGTAGGTAGATAAGTGATCAACCTGGTCTCACAGGAATCCGTGAAATAGCCACGGATTCGCTTAACTCAAAATCCGTGGAATAGCCACGGAATCACTCAAATTTCCGTGAAACTGACACGGATTTCGCTACAATGCAAGTTAATGACAGTCATATCCCGTGGCTATTCCAACATACAAAGTGATTATGTACATTCACTGAGTGAATATTTAGAAAATAAAACATATATTTCTCGCTAGAAATGTGATCAAAATCCATTTTTATGCAGAAACTAAGTCAAAATATTGATTTTTTTTTACTAAAAATGAGAGAACTGTCCGCCATGTTTTTTGTTCTGACCACCGGGACCTTAAAAGTCACGTTACTTGGAACAAACCAATAGGAAAAAATATTAACTTGCATTGTAGCGAAATCCGTGTCAGTTTCACGGAAATTTGAGTGATTCCGTGGCTATTCCACGGATTTTGAGTTAAGCGAATCCGTGGCTATTTCACGGATTCCTCTGAGACCAGGTTCTAAGTGATATAACACTTATTTCTACATATGTTTATGATGTCATTTTTATGCTCAAATATCATGATGATTTACTAGTGTACCATGGGGTTTTCCACCACTGCTTGCAGCAGCAAAAAACAAACAAACAAAGCTGTAAAAACAACGAGAGTAAGGTAAGTTATGTTCTACAGCTAAACAATAAGCTGAAACAAAGTAAAGCTGATGGCAGCAGCAGATTTAGGGAAAAAAAAATGTAAATCTATGCATCCTTTGCATTGTCTCTGTACACTCCATTCATTCTGATTCAGGGCACTTACTCATGCATTGTTTCCTCAGTAGATGTTGTTGTTTGAACTCTGTTTCTGCTAAATTATAACATAACATTTATATGATAATTCTCTGTAGTTTCAGCACTATGATTGACCCCTTTTACATTGTCACATTGTGTTTGCATTGTCATTTGATACAGTGGAATTATAAAATTTCATCAAGTATTTGATTACCACCAGGGCTAAGAGTTAGCATAATCCATTGTAATGTGGACTTTTTATATTCAGGTTTCTTATTTTCATACCTGTCATCCATAAACAACAGCCACAGACAGCATCACAGTTATTGTTATTGTTATTAGTTAGTGAGCCTGTATGTACCTGAACACACCGCAGACACCTGTACGTACCTGAACACACTGCCAACACCTATATGTACCTGAACACACCGCAGACACCTGTATGTACCTCAATACACCGCCAACACCTGTAGGTACCTGAATACACCACAGACACCGGTAGGTACCTGAACACACCACCAACATCTGTACGTACCTGAACACACTGCCAACACCCGTACATACCTGAACACACCACAGACATCTGTAGGTACCTCACCACACCACCAGCACCTGTACGTACCTGAACACACCGCCAACACCTATAGGTACCTGAACACACCGCAAAAAACTGTACATACCCGAACATACCGCCAACACCTATAGGTACCTGAACACACCGCAGACTACCGTACGTACCTGAACACAACACCGACATCTGTATGTACCTGAACACACCGCCAAAACCTATAGGTACCTGAACATAGCGCAGACTACCGTACGTACCTGAACACAACACCGACATCTGTATGTACCTGAACACACCGCCAAAACCTATAGGTACCTGAACATAGCGCAGACACCCGTACGTACCTGAACACAATGTAGACTACTTTACGTATCTGAACACACCGCCAACACCTGTAGGTACCTGAACACACCGCCAACACCTGTAGGTACCTGAACATACCACAGACACCCGTACATACCTGAATACACCACCAACACCTATATGTACCTGAACACACCACAGACACTTGTAGGTACCTTAACACGCCACCAACACCTATATGTACCTGAACACACCACAGACACCTGTAGTTACCTGAACACACCACAGACACCTCTAGGTACCTGAACACACCGCACAAACCTTTACATACCTGGAGTCAATAAAATCAATTTTATTCATTTAAGTCTGGAAAAACTGATGGCTGCCGATTTAAATTGGAAAACTGTTGGTCTCGCTTATCAATCTAATTAAATGAGCAAAGGTCAGTTAATATAATTTTCAAATGTAAAAAAAAGAAAACAGGCAAATACAAGAGTGTGACTTTAAAGTGCAACAATTAAAAAAACCTATTTGAATCGACATCTAAACCAGTAATTGATGTAAAATAACCATAAAAATATTACGCTTATAAACTTTCCCATTGGTGATAAGTTTCCCTGCTATCCTTTGAAAGTCCATTTATAAACTTCTCCATTAGGGAGACAGGCAAAACAGCAGCATTATCAGTGTTTGCTACTTGTTTATAATCTAGCAGGTGTCTCGGGTGGTAATGAATTCTTCTCCACCAGCGCCCCATGTACACCATTACTCTTATCCCCTAGACCATGGCATGCTAATTAACATTTATAGAATACAATTTGTTTTCAGAGAGCGTGAGAGAAGAGAGAGTGAGAGGAAGGAGGATGAAAGAAGGAGGGAGGGAAGGAGGGAGGGATGCTTTTTTGATTTGATGGAACAAGTTGACAGGAACAAAAAGGCAGGAAAAGCAAAAGGAGTGCGGGTCGAATTTATAAAAAGGCAACACATTGCAGAATATAAACAGAGACAATTAACCAGAATATACAAATAAGATAAAGGGAGAGGCAAATGATGCCGACAGCCATGAAAGCAAAACGGCAGCTGCATTGCAGAGAGGAGGGGCTGGAGTCAACAGCATGCTGAAATAATATATTATTAGTATGTAAGGTAACATTTGCAGTTTTAAATGAGCTTTTTTGCAAACATTTCGTCCAGTCCAGTCCTGGGCCTCCAGAAAAACCTTGTTTTAAGAGTTAATTTCTTATTTTTAGTGTTCAACATGCTTATTTCTAGATTTAATAATCTTAATTTAAGAAATCTTGTCAAGTGAAATTATCTGTCCATGCAGCAAGATCATTTCCCTCAGATTTAGTGATTTTATCTGTTTTTTAGACACTTTTTTTGCAGTGTGAAAAGCACAATATTTACCTCTTAGATCAGGGGATCACAAAATTACTAATAAAAAAAAGAAGACACAAAATGACAGAAAAAAAACTAAATTACTCAAAAAAGACACAAAATTACCAAAAAAAGGAATTAAAGGGACCTTCCACACACAACACAGTAAAGTGGCATTCAGATAAAACTCACATTAAACTTTCATATCAAGGTGGGGGCCACAAAATATCGTCACGAATACTTGTGTCAGCTGTTGATCATAGCTTACGAAAGTCTCCGGTCCAGCGTAACCTCTAAATTTTGCCAACTTCAAGTCTAGTTTTGAGTTTCTCTAGCTAGGATATCTTTCGGTTCAAATCTCTTTATGTATTTCTTCGGTGTCCTGCCTCATTGCACTTGAGTTTTTGCTGCATTCTGACAAAAAATATTAATAAATGCTCATTATGACCAATTAGTAATCTTGGTAGGCTAATTTAGACTCAGTTTTAGGCTGTTTTATTTTTCTAGTAAGGCTAAAAATAAGGTTTGCGGCTCCATAACAAAATGTTTTCTCTTTATTTGACCAACAGTGGCTCTTTTGTCAGTGAAGGTTGCCGACCACTGTCTTAATGGAGTAGAAGTATAAAGTAACAGAAAATGAAAAAAACTCTTGAATGTTTTCACATCTTTTCATGGCTTTAATGCATGGGTCTCAAACTCGCGGTCCGCGGCCCAATTGTGGCCCTCATGACGATATTTTGTGGCCTCCACCTTGATATGAAAGTTTAATGTGAGTTTTATATGAATAGCACTTTACCGTGTTGTGTGTGGAAGGTCCCTTTAATTCCTTTTTTTGGTAATTTTGTGTCTTTTTAAAAAAAATATTTAGTGTCTTTTTTTAATAATTTAGTGTCTTTTAAAAAAAAAGAATGTTGTGTCTTTTTAAGTAATTTAGTGGTTTTTTAGTCATTTTTTGGTAATTTTGTGTATTTTTTTGTCATTTTGTGTGTTTTTTAAGTAATTTTGTGTCTTATTTTGGTCATTTTGATATTATATTCATGAGATAACATCTATAATAAATAAACCTCCGAACATAATACAATTATCACAACTACGTAGTCAATGGAAATAAAAATGCAAATGAATTCAATTCCGCAGGTATTTTTTCATACCCTGTTGCTAATTGTTGACCTCACGCATAGAATTTCATATATGAGGACATCTTTTTATTCTCTGCTACATAACTGGTGGGAGCACCCTCAGCTTCCACATAAATCATACTGATAGCTTAGTGACCTTGCTGACGTTTGACTTATCTACCAGACTTGGAAACCACACTTTAAATTTCTACAAGCTAAGAAGGTCTTGTAGTGCACACTAAGCCAATGTATCAACACGAAGCACCTCGAGCTGCTGCTGTATTCTTCTTCTGCTGAGACTCAAGTACAGAACAAACAACCAAAGCTGTGAGAAGAGGCTTAGATCAAATAACCACGACAGGGGCCTTGTCATTGAATAATGGGAAGGAACAAGTGTGATTGTAATTCTTGCACCCTGATGGAATATTTGTCATGACAAAAAGCTTTTTACAGCCACTTAGTTGGGAACACTCACCCACTCAGGAGTAATTAGTGCTTTATGGAGTACCCTTGATCTGCCCACTTGATAGGCATTGATTCTATCAAACTTGGTAACTCCTCGCAGAAATGTGTGTGTGTGTGTGTGTGTGTGTGTGTGTGTGTCTAGTTCATATCTCTCTGACCGTTAGTCAGACTGACCTCAGATTTCGTACGTGGCTTTCACATGGCTTGAAGGTGTGCATCCTCGATTTTGAAGATTTTTTAATTCATTTTTCAAAATATCATTATTTACGTAGGACGTGTTGCAGCATTGCACTGTTTCCGATCGGACGCCTTTTACTGGAGCTCCGCCCCATTGTGTGATAGGCCTACACCTGGTTAGTAGCCCACACACACACACACACACACACACACACACACACATTCTTGTACTTCTATCTTTGTGAGGGCCCTCATTAGAACAGTGAATTTCCTATCAAGGTTATAATAGTTTTGGATTTTTCATTAGTTTTAGTTTTAATTTCGTTAGTAATTTTTGTTTTCAAATTCAGTTAGTTTTAATGAGTTTTTAGAGTGAGTTTGCTAGATTTAGTTTAGTATTTATTTTTTGAAATGCTTTAGTTTTAGTTTATTAGTTTTAGTTTTTTGTAATGGGGTATTTGTTGGGTGGGAGATTAAAAGAGGTCACAGTAAATTTTGCCTTTATTTCCTTTGTCTGATCCATCTTCATTATGTATGAAAAAAGTTGACAAAGATGAAAACGAAGGACATTTTCACAATAATTTTAGTTAGTTTTGTAACAACACGAAACAGTTTCAGTTAATTATCATTTTTAAACTCTCATTTTTATTTTTATTTCAGTTAACAAAAGTGTATTTTCAATTCTATTTTTTTTTATTTCATTTCGTTTTCGTTAACTATAATAACCTTGTTCCCCAGCCCCTATAGTTAACCCTTATTATAACCTTCACCATCACAACTAAATGCCCAACCCTAACCCTAATACATGGTTACCTTTACATAAACCTGATTGTAACCTTTAACCCTTAAACAAAGTCTGAACTCTCAAAAAAGCCTTTAAAGAAGTAAGGACCGAAAATGTCCTCACTCTGTTGGTTAAAAAGGTGTTCCGGTCCTCACTATGTAAGAAGAACAAGAACACACACACACACACACACACACTGAGACGCTTCTTGCTTTTATAGACAGATTAGTCCAAATCAAACATAATGTTGCTGCTTTTTATTAAAACACTTTTTCAAAAGCTTTTCTAAAATCCACTTGCCTTGGGGTCATAATATGTTTAATCTCTTCCGATATTCCACATGACAACAGCAGTAAGACCGGTCTGATGTGATCTACATGAATCAGATATATTTGACCGGTACAGTAGTCGCCATACTGAAATGTTGTTAAAGCTAATATGAGCCGACAGACGCTTGTCACAGCCGAACATAATTCCACTCAGGCTGTTTTACGTCCGTGTCCTCCGTCAGCCTTTACAGCCGGACACTCTTCTGCCCTCTCCCCTCCACCGGCTGCCAGCAGAGTTATGAGTCAGCCATCAGAGGATCCTCCTCTGCTCAGAGATTTATACAAGCCCACAGGCCATCAGAGCTGCATGATTACTGGATAATCAATGGACTCTGCTCTTATCTCACAGTGTGGCCTGTAGCTCAGCTTTATGAGGGAATGCATGTCTTTAGATAGGGCTTCCACGATTTAACCAGCAGATTCATAAGGTGCTAACTAGTGTTGGGACAATAAGCCTCGGGAAGCATTTGCTTTATTTAATTTTTGATTTTTTAAATGTTTTTATTAGGGCCCGGATTCAATCAAACATTTTTTTATCTAATTAATTAGAGGCTTTGTAATTAATTAATCGCATTTTAATCGCATTTTAATCGCATTTTAATCGCATATAAATATTTGACCTGAGAACAGTGAGAAGTAATTTTTTTCACATGGGTTTTTAGTATACAATTAAATAATGACTGAATACATAAGCTTAAGCAACAAAAATATTGTTTATTTTTGTTCAAGTTCAACAGACCAGTGCAATTTTTGCCATTAAGTGTAGCAATAGCATATTTATAAATATAGTACATTTCATAAATGCAGGTAGCCTATAGGTAGGTAGACCTTCTGTAAACTAGAATACTTTGGTTTTTTAAGTAAAACACAATCCACGCTAGCTACCACACTAGCCGCTAGCTGCTATATGTTTAGCATTGAGGTGATACTTGAGGCTGGATGTGCTGCGGTGATTTGTGAATTCCTTGTTGCATAGCAACACAACCATGCTCTTATGGACGCTTCCATCCGTTGGTTTTTAGTAACTAAATGTCACATCATCCACGGGGCCAACCAAAGGTCTCATCAGCTTCTTCCTTCATGTTCACTGTGGTTTGTTGTTGTCTGAACTCATCAACGCTAGTTGGTGCTCCAGTATAATCGGTCCGCCTGAAACTCATCCAGTGAGAAACGTTCCGCGGTGCAAAAATAAGTGTGATTAAAATGCGTTAATTTTTTTAACACGTTCATTTTTGTGTAATTAATTAATCGTAATAACGTGTTAAAGTCCCGGCCCTATTTTTTATTAATTGGACAGGAAAAAGTACATACAATGAGAAATAAGGACTTTTTCTTAGATAGTCTTGTTACAGATCAGTAAAAGTGACAAACAATACACATCCTTCCTTTTTACCATAAGCAGATAAATAAATGAGTACACAGAAAATAACAAACAGAGAAATAGCATTGTCCATGGGTTGAAATGAGGCAGAGAGGGAAATTAAATATGGTGATAGGTTAATTCCCAGAGGTGAGCATTTCATTTATCCTGCAGTGTCTTCAATTTAGCTATGTAACTAATCATACAGCCCCAAACAGAAACACATTTTCCAGGTGTTCCCCTCAGATTATATTTAATTTTCTCCAGGTCTAAATACATCATAAGGTCTTTAACCCTCTGGAGTCCACGAAAGCGCCGGAGCATGACACCTCATGACATTACAACGTAAAAACGAAGCAGCATGGAGTCCTGCTGTCAGCTTCGCTCTAAAGTTTTGGCTTTTCCACAAGTTTCCATTTAGCACGTCAACTCTTTCAGCAAATGTAAAAACCACCTCGACCGGTGTAACATATTACTGAAGTTTTTGCATGTTTTGAGATTTGATTGAATTTTGCAGTGTGCATTCAGCAATTTTAATGCAATCTTTTGTGTTTCATGTTTTTTATGTGTTTTTTGTAATTTTTTGTGAGTTTTTTTGTGTTTTTACGTGTGTTTTTTGTATTTTTTGTATTTTTATGTATTTTTGTCTTTTTCTGTTTTTTGTCATTTTTTGTGTATTTTGTGTTTTTTTAAGGGTTTGTCATTTTTTTGTGTTCTTTGTATTTTCTGTGTTTTTGTGTATTTTTCTGTTTTTCTGTATGTTTTTTGTCATTTTTTTAATGTGTTTTATGTTTTTTTTCGATGTGTTTTTTTTTTTATTTTTTCTTATGTGGTTTTTTTTATTTTTTTGTGTGTGTGTTTGTGTGTGTTTTTGCTGTAGGCTGATCTCCTCCATGCCACCAAGTATTAATGCACTAATTCATGCAAAAGGAGCCCAACCAAGTATTGAGTGTATATATAATATCCTTTTTTAAAATCAATCTCATGTAATATTCACATTTTCTGAGACACTGCGTTTTGTGTTTTCATTAGAAGAAGAAGAAGAAGAAGAGGAAGAAGAGTACTTTATTAATCCCACAATGGGGAAATTCAACCTCTGCATTTAACCCATCCTTTTTTACACACAAGTGAACACACCATGCAAGGAGCAGTGGGCAGCACATTACTGCGTCCGGGGAGCTGTGCAGGGTGGTTAGGTGCCTTGCTGATTCCTAACCTCTAGGCCACGGACTGCCATTATCTGTAAGCCATAATCATACAGATATAATAAGAGATAATTTCCCTCAGGTTGAGTGTTTTTATCTTGTTTTTAGACACCCATTTTTTGCAGTGAAGGTGTGAAGACTTTTTGACTCTTCATTGTGTTCTTCATGTTCTTGACTTTTCATTGTGAAGCCACTGGTCATTTTTTGACTGAGTCAGTTGCCGCAGCAGCCAAATAAACCTGGAGTTGATCAGCCCGTCATCAGACAGTAAATGACGTGGAAGGTCAGACTGGTTTCTACTTGATGCTGCTTTACAGCTGCAGCGACTTCGCTTTGATTCCTTCTGTGAATCCTCACTGCCTCCAGCGGCTAAAACTTTTCAGAGCCCGTCTCAGCCTGCAGGGACCAGGAGGACGTAGTGTCTACCCCACACTCACCTATATCTCCCCTCGGAGGGGATGTGCCCTGATTCTTATTTCCTTTCTTCCTTCTCTCTCACTCCATCCTTCATTTACTTTATCTGGGTGTCACTGTGTCAGAATATATTTGGAGCTAAATTATTCATTAGAGAACTGGAGGGCAATCAAAGAGACTGGTTCCCTGGCAGGGCTGCTGTGTGTATATGTGCACATGCTTGACGGGATGTGTAGATGCATGCATACTTGGTTGTGTGTGTGTGTGTGTGTGTGAGAGAGAGAGAGAGAGCCAGTACAGGATGGAGTGTAGCCGGTTGGAAGAAAGAGATTACATATAATCCTGGGGGGAGCCGAACACAGAGCCCTGCAGCTCTCCTTCCAGCCCAGAGAATGCTAATTTAATAGTAGTGAATGTGTGTATGGCAGTACAGAGGAGCATGTACACTTGTTAGATAATGATTTCCCCTGATATAATCAATAATGCTGCTGTTGAAACATGAATTTTCTGCTGTTACCTTAACTCACCTTTCTGCCCAAAGCAATTTGAGTTCCTCAGTGATGCCATTCATAATTTTCTCTTTGTGTGTGTGTGTGTGTGTGTGTGTTCTTGTCCAGTTAACCCTTTGGAGTTTGGGGCTATTCTGTTGGTTTTTGACTCCTTTTCATTCTGCCTGTATAAACCACTTGAAAAGTGTTCACCATGCCACGCTGGTATCATTGTTTTCAGCACAACCTCACCTATATGACCTGATTATTATTTTTTCATTTTGACTTATTGGCTCAACATTTTGAACACAAAAACACACCAAAAATGCACATAAAAAAAGACATAAAACCACACGGAAATCACACAAAAAATTACAAAAACCACACAAATAACACATAAAAAACACAAAAACAAAAAATATACAAAAACACACAAAAAATGCACAAAAAACACAAAACATTGCAAAAAAAAAACCACAAATACAAAAAAACAAACAGAAACCACACAAAAATTACAAAAACACATTAAAAACACACAAAAAATAAAAACAAACAGAAAAACAAAAAATAGACAAAAAACACAAAAAATTGCAAAAAACACACAAAAAACACTAACACAAAAAGATTGCATTAAAAATGCATTGAAATGCTGAATGCAAATGCAAAATTCGAAAAAATCTCTGCAAAAACTTTGATGAAAAAGAGTTGACACGCTAAATGGGGTTAATAGGTCTGTTGTGCGAAGCTCAAAGTTGAAAACTCTGATAAACACTCAAGCATGCATGCACGCACACCAATCTCAGTGAATCAGTAAAGAGGTAGATGAAGTGTGCATAATAAAATGCAATTTCAATTAATCATTTTAATTACCAGAGTTAGCTTTTTTATGATTCACACAGAGAAGCACGTTTGTCTTTTTGTGCTTGTGACTATCCTCATCCAAAACACATCCCCACCCTGACCATAACCTGAATAGGCTAATAATAACAGCTTTAAAGGGATCTTACACTCAATATTTAAGGGATGTAGCTCAGTGGTAGTGCATGCTTTGCATGTATGAGGCCCAGGTTTAATCCAATTGGTGTTATGGTCACACCAGAAAGGTCATTCTTATTATCATAAGGGCATTTTCAACCCTTAATAGGGCACTAATGAAATACTTGCAAATTCCAAATTTCAACCCTAGAGAATATTGGAGGATATTACATACTGCCAGAATGTGTAAAAAATATTTTGAGAAAAAAGTTTACAAGATTAAAGAAAAAAATGCGCAGATTTATGAGATTTACAGTGGTGAATCTGCAAGAATTTTAAATCTGTAAATCTGCAACTTTTTTCACACAGATTTGCCACTTTAAATCTCTTAAATCTGCAACTTTTTTCTTGTAGATTTGCCACTTTAATCTAGTAAATTTGCAACTTTTTTCTCTATTACAGATTCATGTGGTTCTACGACCTCACAGAGAGACATGGTGACCCCATTTTTATATCCACTGAAGTTACCAAATTTAGTTCTTCGCCCGATAAAGGGTTATAAAAAACAACAACAACAACAACAACAACAACAACAACAACAACAACAAACACTGATAGAAAGAAAGTGTCAGAGATTGCAGGTTGAGCAGAATAAAAAAAACCCATTGGTACATCTATGTAAATATCCTGTTTCATCTCAAAACTCGACGTCTACAACCAGCCAAAAAGGTCACATGTCACACCGCTGCTCATTGAGCTCCACTGGCTACCTGTTGCAGCATCAAATTCAAATCTCTAATGTTCGCCTACTAAGTTGTCTCCGGTACTGCTCCTACCTACCTGAACCTGATTCAGACATATGCTACCTCACGACCGTTGCGCTCTTCCAATGAACGGTGCCTGGCTCTGCCCCCCGTTGGTCCAAGGCAATCCAGACTCTTTGCATTTGTTGTTCCCCATTGGTGGAACACACTACCAGCTCCAACCAGAGCAGGGCGTCCCTCTCTACCTTTAAAAACCTCCTGAAGACCTTCAGAGAGGACCTTCTCTCCTAGCACCACACGACAATTCTACTCCTTAACCCTTAATAGGGCACTCATTGTAATACTTATTACATACTGTCAGAATGTGTAAAGAAAAAAGTTTACGAGAATGCGCAGATTCATGAGATTTAAAGTGGTGAATCTGCAAGAAAAAAGTTGCTTTTTTTTTGTTGCTTTTTTTCTCGTAAATCTGCCACTTTTTTTCGCGCAGATTTGCCACTTTAAATCTGCCACTTTAAATCTGCCACTTTTTTTCTTGTAGATTTGCCACTTTAATTTAGTAAATCTGCAACTCCTCATGGGGACCCAGTTTTTGGATATCTGCTGAAGTTACCAAATACGGTTCTTCACCCGATAAAGGGTTAAAGAATCCTCGCTAGACCTTATTACTGCACTAATTGCTCTTATTGCACTAGACCTTATTGTTCCCCTTTCTTTCTGTAAGTTACTTTGGATAAAAGTGTCTGCTAAATGACTAAATGTAAATGTAAATGTAGAATTATAGTTTAATTATAACGTTTAATATAAGTTTAATTTATTTTTTTTAATATGAGAAATGTATTATGTCTGATCCCTTTTTCCCCTGTAGTGCTGATAAACAAGGACACATACACAGATTATTATTGGAAGTGGCATTGTATTTATACTAGAGCCTATATTTCTGACCACAGCTCCCCCAAATGTAATACTGTGTTTCCTGCTGACCCACTGGTGAGTTCCCTCTTGATTCAATTTCTCCCATGTAAGAGGGTTTGAGTTCAGTTAAAGAAAATCATGCTACTCTTTGGGCAGACAGGAAGGGTGTTAATACTCTCTACGGGAGCTTTCCATTACAGTCTGCACAGAGAGGGTGCAGCAGCCAACACTGTATGTGCTGAATACTAATTTCAGTGTTGCTACAGTGGATTCATTTAGAAACTGTGTGGAGAAACAACAAATGCAGATGACACATTGCACAAGGTCTTAATGAATGGTTTGATAAGAATGGAAATGATGTGAACCATATGTTATGGCCTTGACAGACATTGTGTTCATTAATGATCTTGCTTTGGCAACTGAAAGAGCAGAAATTGTGTTTTTATGCAGATGATGCCACCTTTTATTATGCTGTGCCTTCATACAGCGAATTAATGATGTTCTAAATAAGGAACTGCAAATACATGACTGGATTTCTTGTAATAAGTTAGTTCTTAACAATCTCAAAACAAAAAGCATTTTAATAGGTTCAAGACATAAGTTATCTTGTAGCCCAAAGCTGGATTTACAGTTAAATAATGTAATTGTGGAACAAGTAAAGACTGTTAAACTACTGGGTGTAATGTTGGATTCTAGGCCCAAGTAGGCCTTTTTTCAGGGAACAAGAAGTGGGTTAACAACTTAACTCTATGGAGTCTTGGGCTATTTTGTCCATTTTTTGAATTCTTTTCATGTCTTTGTAAGTCATTTTGTGTCTTTTGGTGTCTTTTTTGTCATTTTGTGTTTTTTTTTTGTCATTTTGTGTCTTTTTTTAGTCCTTTAGTTCAACATAAAATGTGATTTTGAATCTTTTTTTTATTTTCAAAACACTATCATGCTCAATAAAGATTAATTTAATTTCAGAGTACACTGAGACATTAAACTGCATCATTTTCAATTAAATTCTGGAAAAGTTAGTGTGTTCTAAAACTTTTGACCAGTAGTGTATATATATATATATATATATGTGTGTGTGTGTGTGTGTGTGTGCACCAGAGGATTGTTTTTGGTGACCTCCAAGCCCCTTTTTGACCAACACTGTGGTGCCTGGTCTCAACCCAATATATAGCATATAGCATATATGTAGCATATACATAATAGCATATACAATCCCCAAAGTTGCCTCATCATATGGGTGACCTTATGATATTTTAACTGTCTGCTTCTGTTGCGACTTCAATAAACTGAATCCGTCAAACTGCCACTGTTTATGACTGAAAGGAACCCCAGCCGACGGATCATTTCACTCTGTCTGAGCCCCAACACTAACTTTTTTACAGCGAGGTAAGCCTTCAAAGGCACACGGATCTGACACTACAGTGTGTAAGACGACATGCTTTTAAGCAGCGTTTTCTATCCAGGGGGTAGACTTCCTCCTTCCTCTGGGTCTCAGGTGATTGACAGGAAGTCAAGTGTAACATAATGCGCAGCTGATATGGAAACACATTCACCCTGACATACAGCAAGTGATCTAACTGGAGCTGAGAGTTTGTGACAAATTGTCCTGATACACTGGCTGATAGTGTCATCAGGAAAAGAGCTTTTGTGCTCTTCATCTTTATGTCTGACAATGACTCGATTTGGCTGGATGTTATCTGGAAAGGACTGTTTCTCTCCATGTTTTATACAGTCTGCTGTTGTTTCTAGACAAGGAAAACAGGGGCAAGCATCTTTAGCTTATAACTGTGGTGATGCCAAGGGTTGAGAGAAAGAAACAGAGAAGCACAACTGTAAGAATGTTTAAAATATTGGATTATATGAATCTGTATCTGAACAACAGTTGAACCATTTGCCCTTCACTTTGATGTATCCTCTCCACTGGTTGCCTGGCAATTTCATGCTGATGACAAGAAAGCCACAGCGCTGCACCAAGAAATAATTACCATTAAACTATAATTTGATTATAATTAGAATCTTTAACTGCTAAAAAGCTTCATCAAGTTGGAACATATTAAAATGTAAGCCCTCTGCCTCCAGTCTGTATGCTAACATGCGCTAATCGCCTTCAAGCTCCAGATTTAATGTTTGAACCAGGCGGCAACCTCCTGGTCTGAGCAGGGAGGCAAACCAGGAAGTGCCTTAAGCTGCATTCTACCGAAAATTCCAGCAGGGGGCACTGACCCCGCCTGCAAAAGCATTTTGGTCCATTCATTTCAATGCAAAATGAGAAAACTTCTCATCTGATTTATTACCTCAAAATATTTTTATTATACAATACTAGTTACCACTTTGAAAGTTGTGTATGTTGAATATGGACAGGGTAAGCTGAATAGAAAAAATACCCTTTTTTGGACTAATAAAATGGTCTGAATCAAGGTTATAATAGTTTTGGATTTAGTTTTAATTTTGTTGTCAATTTTTGTTTTCAAATTCAGTTAGTTTTCAGAGTGAGTTTGCTAGTTTTGATTAGTTTTATTTTTGGGAAAATGCTTAGTTTTAGTTTAGTTTTTATTAGTTTTAGTGTTAGTTTTAGGTTTTTTGTAATGGGGTATTTGTTGGGTGCCAGATTCAATAAGGTCACAATAAATGTTTCCTTTATTTCCTTTGTCTGATCCATCTCAGCCCCAATAAGTTTATTAAGTCATAAAACCAGATAGATGAAATAGATTTCATATCAACCAAAAAGGTTTACGTATGAAAAAAGTTGACAAAGATGAAAACGAAGGACATTTTCACTATAATTTTAGTTAGTTTTAGTTAGTTTTGTAACCACAAAATACAGTTTCAGTTAGTTATTGTTTCTTTAAAAGCTCTCGTTTTCATTTTTATTTCAGTTAACGAAAATGTTTTTTCAATTCTAGTTTTTATTATTTTTTTAGTTTTTGTTAACTATAATAACCTTGGTCTGAATCTGATTCAAAATCTAAAACACTGACACAAATCTGAATATACAAAAGAAACAAGAAGCCCTAGTCCGAGAAAAACAGCCTCCACCTTCATGAACTCATCACTGCAGCTCTGGTAAACTGAACAAAACAGAACCAAATCAAAGAGCAATGTTTTACAAAATGGCTGCCACCGTGTTTGACGGGCACAGTGACAAGTCCAGGCGGTCAGCCTGTCTCTCAGCAGGCTTGGTGTGATTGTCCAATACAATAAACTCCTGCCCTGGTGCAAACACAAAACGAGAGAGAGACAGTGAAACGCACACACACACACACACACACTCACACACAACATATTCCATTTCACAGTCTGCTGGATTCTGACAATCTCTCCAATCTGCGAAGGCTCATACCCTGACTCCCAGTGACCCCCCAAACAATTTTAGAGTGATATCTCTGAATGCATTACACAGCAGTCAAACACCCTGGGACAGTGAGAAGCTCAGGATTTCATTCAGGCTTGTTGCTTGCAGTCATGCTGCCCGTAGTGGCCTGAAACCGCAAAACATATTCATACTTATTCGTTTTTTAGTTTTAAAGAGAAATTCCAGTTTGATTGAAACCAGGTCTTACACAGGTTTTCATCATCATTCTTAACAGTGGGAGCAAGGTGGAAAAAATAAGTCCAATAGGGATAGAAAACATGGGCAGAAAGGATCAGAAAGGTTGTCAACAAACCCCGGGGCTGGACCAACTTAAATGAAAGAGGAAGTGAAGGCAAATGGTAAATTGTGCTCAGTTCACAGAATCTTTTCACAGACTGACTGTTCTGGTTAAACCGTAGCAAAGAAAACCATAGTTGTGCACACATAGTTTTTCTACTGACATGACGCTGTTTACTTTGAGTTTTACCTCTAAACAAAGGGTTTAGACCAGGGGTCTCAAACTCAAATTACCTGGGGGCCGCTGGAGGCAGTATCAAAATGACCAAAAAAAGACACAAAAATTATTAAAAAAAAGACACAGAATGACCAAAAAAAGACACGAAATTGCTAAAAAACTACACACAAAGTGTCTTTTGTTCATAATTTTGTGTATTTTTTTGGTCACTTTGTGTCTTTTTGTCATTTTGTGTCTTTTTAAAGTAATTTATTGTTTTTTCAGTCATTTTATATCCTTTTTTTGTAATTTTGGTAGGGCTGGTGTGTGTATATGTGCACATGCTTGACGGAATGTGATACTGCCTACAGCGGCTCCCAGGTAATTTGAGTTTGAGACCCCACTTTAGATTGTCTGGCTCATTGTTGGCTTGTTTAAAACCTGTCGGATCGTCTGACTGCTCGTGTTTGCCTTTGCCTTTGTCTTCTTGGGACTCAACAGCACAGATTTTGCTGTGGTTTTAGATCTCAGTAATTTCTTTGGTGAGTACAATATAATCAGGTGACAAAAAAAAAAAAAAAAAGCAAGACTCAATTTGCAATAGACATTAATTTAAATTTAAAGGTTGTTTTATTTTATTTATTTTTTGCCACTTTGGCGGCAACCTCCTGGTCTGAGCAGGGAGGCAAACCAGGAAGTGCCTTAAGCTGCATTCTAACGTAAATTCCAGCAGGGGGCGCTAAGTTTGGCTGCAAAAACATTTCTGTCCATTAACTTCAATGCAAAATGAGAAAACTTCTCACTTGATTTATTCCCTCAGAAATATTTTTTTTGGACAACACTATGGTCTCAATCACTAGTAAAAAATCTTCTTCAAGACAATCTGATGTTTATAGTGTAAATAATGTCCCCATTTCGAAGAAAATAGAAGATAAACAATCATATGATTTTGGGCGGGGCTACCTTTGATTGACAGGTCACTAACAAGGCGAGCCGTCATCGGGAGAGAAGCAGAACAATGCGTATCCACGGCAACGCATCGATAAACAGGATAGTATGGTATAGTATGGGTGCAACATTAGCATTCCTTTGGAGTGGAGTTAGTTACCACCTGATGGATGAGGAAAGTCCAGTATTTACATTCCTTTTTGCTCTGTTTTTGTTCTCCACCGATTTCTGAGAAAAAAAAAATGTGTCATTAGCTGCTAACAGCTTCACAATATTCACTAACTAGTGTCAAACTGCATCAGTTTATCTGTTTGATGCAGAGCAGGTTGGATACAACATTATATAGTTAGGGTGAGGGATGGTAATAACTTTTTCTTTTATTGCTTTTTCTATATCTTAAAGCAAGAAAAAGTTACATGGGAAACCTCACCAATGAGAGTTTCTCAACGATAGAAAGAAATATACAATATTAAGATTGCATAAGAGCCTGAAGGCTTGTGAAGAAGTACATTTTTTTCCATGGTGCCTCTGCAGCAAGTTAACTCAGTTTGCCTCCCTCCTGTTGAGCTGTGGGCTGTTTTGAGCTGATCAGAAAGTAGCTGAGGCAGTCATTTTTCCACAGGGTCAGTCAATAAGCTTGACTTAGTTGTCTGTTATGAGATCGCTTGAGTTATAGAATACAATATACCTCCAAAATGTTTCGGGAGAAAGTCCCCTTCCATTGATTTTCTTTTTAGCTTAAGTATTCCACCCTTGTTAACCATGACAAAAGAAAAACTAACACACACACACACACACACACACATGCATGCATCTACACATTCCGTCAAGCATGTGCACATATACACACACCAGCCCTGCCAGTATCAAAATGACCAAAAAAAGACACAAAATTACTTTAAAAAAGACACAAAATAACCAAAAATAGACACAAAATTACTAAAAAAGACACAAAATTATTAGAATAAGACACAAAATGACCCAGCAAAGACACAGAATTACTAAAAAAACACACAAAATGACAGAAAACTAAATTACTTTAAAAAGACACAAAATGACCAAAAACGACACAAAATGACTAAAAAAAAAGACACAAAATGACCAAAAAAAGACACAAAATAACTGAAAAAACACTAAATTACTTTAAAAAGACACAAAATGACAAAAAAAGACACAAAATGACCCAAAAAGACACACAATTACTAAAAAAAAGACACACAATTACTAAAAAAAACACAAACAAAATGACAGAAAAAACTAAATTACTTTAAAAAGACACAAAATTACCAAAAAAAGACACAAAATTACAAAAAAAAAGACACAAAATGACCAAAAACAGACAAAAAATGACTGAAAAAACACTAAATTACTTAAAAAAGACACAAAATGACAGAAAAAAACTAAACTTCTTTAAAAAGACATGAAATGACCAAAAAAAAGACACAAAATTAAAAAAAAAAAAAAAACACAGCAAAATGACCAAATTTGTGTCTTGTTTTTAGTAATTTTGTGTCTTTTTTTTTTTAGTAATGTTGTGTCCTTTTTTTGGTCATTTTGATACTGCCTCCAGCGGCCCCCAGGTAATTTGAGTTTGAGACCCCTGCTCTAGAGGGTTACAAAATGTGTAACAATGTGATGGTTTGAGCATGTTTTCATCAGTTACCTTAAAGTACCAACTCCTGTGAATTAATTCCTATTATGTGCAGAGAGTTACCATTTAATTATGTTGCATTTTTACTGCTTTCCATTTGTGAATACATTTACAAAAACAAAGTTCTGACACACATTTATTTGCGTTCTTTGTCCCTCCCTCTTCGACAGTTAACTGTTGTTTTATTTTATTATCACATTATGCAAATTAAGTTTGTTAATAGAACAGCAGGAACACTCCTCTCAGCCACCTATCATGGTGCTATATCACAATATCTCACTGAGGCCCTGACAGCAATTCTCTCTCTGCAGGTGGTGAGTTTGTTTGGATTATAGCTGCGTGATTGAGCAGAGAGCCCCGATAGTTAGATCACATTAGCAGTGAAAAAAAAATCTAAACATTCCTTAACATATGCTCACACTGCATTTATCTACAGATTCACTGTAAAGATGTTTTATAGTCAGTTTGTGTTATAAAGTAGCAAGGTGGGAGTTATTTTCTCATTTCAGGTTCTCACTATTAAAAGTACTTCCAATGCTCAAATTGGGATGAAACTCCCAAGAGACATTGTAAACAGATTTATTATATGCATAGTTCACACTGGTTCTGTATGGTCTTGGATATATGATTCATGTTTGATCTTTTTATTCAATCTTAAAAGTTTACAAATATACAATGTAGCACAAGTTGACGGCTAGGGCTGGGACAACTGGGCCTCATTAGTTTGCATTTACTTGGCCCTGTTGGAAGGGATTTGATGCTGCAATGTAAAATTATAAATTAATACAATTTACAGGAGATTTAGCAGAAGTAAGGATTAAAAGTTATTAGTGTAAAATTATAAGTTAGTACAACTTACAGTTGAGTTGATGAAAATCAGTATTCAGAGTTGAGCAAACTGAAAAGCAAAACTTAAAATATTTAGTTTAATTGTCCAACTTCAAATTTTCTCGATAGTTTGTTGCCTTGAAATTTTGAGTTCAGCCAAGTTTTCTTTTTTTGCAGTGCTGCTGAGGCATCAGTACAGTAAAGACAATATCAGATTCAGTCAGATATATGAGCCTGTAGTTAGAGTTTAGTCTACCAAGCATTAGAAGTATCTGCAGTATTGCTGCATTCCCACAGCATGGTACTGGATAGACTGGATTTAACTCACTTGGAACTGGTCTTTTTTTGTTTTTCCATTGGCAAAAGTTGTTTCAACATCCTGCATGTATTATTTGTTATGGATATGGAGTACAAATAATGACAAGGTTCATTTCAAATACAACTCTAAATAATGTTGTGTCTTTTTGGGTCATTTCGTGTCTTTTTTTTGGTCATTGTGTGTCTTTTTTGTCATTTTGTGTCTTTTTAAAATAATTTAGTGTTTTTTCAGTCATTTTGTGTCTTTTTTTGGTCATTTTGTGTCTTTTTAAAATAATTTAGTGTTTTTTCAGTCATTTTGTGTCTTTTTGGTAATTTTGTGTCTTTTTTTGGTCATTTTGTGTCTTTTTTTCAGGTAATTTAGTTTTTTTCAGTCATTTTGTGTCTTTTTTTTAGTAATTTTGTGTCTTTTTTTGGTCATTTTGGTACTGCCTCCAGCGGCCCCCCAGGTAATTTGAGTTTAAGACCCCTGCTCTAGACTAATTTTAGATATTTTAATATTTGAAATCTACCCAGCTTTTTTTTTTTTTACAGGTTGGCTGGGTTTCAGTTTTAAACAATTACGTATCTGTTATTTGATCTGTTTACTGTCGTGGCTCCACTCCTGTTCACACTGTACACAGCAGACTTCGTGGTGTGTATCAAGACCGGACAGAAATCTGAATATAGGGATCTGATAAAAGCCTTCAGTGACTGGAGTCACAAGAACTCAACACCATCCAACCCAACATACTCAAAAACAAGCTGACAGAGATGTGATCACAGTATATCAGGTTGGGGGAACTGTGTTTCTGGGACATTAATGAGCAGCACAGGAGCTCCACAAGGCACTGTTCTGGCTCCACTCCTGTTCACACTGTACACAGCGGACTTCAAATACAACTCTGAGTCCTGCCACATCCAGAAGTACTCCGACGACACTGCTATTGTGGCGTGTATCGGGAACGGACAGGAATCTGAATATAGGGATCTGATAAAAGCCTTCAGTGAAAACTTTTAAAATGCTACCCTGGATATGACCTCAGAATTTTTTGCTTCATGCTTGAAAAACATGAAATAATGTACCATGAGACTTTGTTATAGCGTCTTTTTGGATGTAGCCTTGTAATGTTTTTTTCTTGAATGAAATGAAGTACCTTGATTTTCCAGGTAATTCATTTTCTGGATTCACCAAAAACAAGCTTTATTATCTGTTATGCTATTTTTTTTATATAGAAGACACTTTGTATTCTCCTGCCTGCGCCCATGGCCCACATTTTCACTAAGGTATCTTGTATAAAGAAGACAGCTAAGATTAATATCATGGCCAAGTTTTGAGGCTGGATAGCCATGGCACAGTTTCATATTGCCTCTATTTCTAATGAAAAGAATACTTGTGCAAGTGTGAGACAGATGATGACTGATAAAGGAGGAGAGAGAGAGAGAGAGAGAGAGAGAGCCTCAAGTCTTTTCTCTCATTCTGACCTTGGACCTTGACATGCTGCTGGAGAGAGCAAATGAAAAGGAAAAAATCTCTGACAATCAATGGGTCTTTAAAGTCTAATTGCTTACTCTCGCTGCAGAAAATTATCCCATGATTTACTTCTCTTTTCCTGGAAAATTCTCTCGAGAAGTCGCTGCTATTTCATGTTAGCATTAACTGCAGCATTAACTGGGATGTTAGTTTTGGCTAGCAAAAAAACAAAAACAAAATGTTTGTTACTTACTTCAGAAAACTGAGCAGCGACTCCTTGGAGTGTCTGTTAGTCCAACCAAACACTGAACAAGACATTTAATGAACAAAACGTTAAAACAAACTGTCATTAAGTGAAAATACAGTGAAAGGGTCAAAGTTATGAGACCAAACCGCTAAACGTCCTTTTTTTTATATCTATATAACGCTATATATAACTTTATTGACACGTTGCCGTGGATACGCATTGTTCTGCTTCTCTCCTGTTAGTGACCTGTCAATCAAAGGTAGCCCCGCCCCAAATCATACGATTCTTTATCTTCTATTTTCTTCTAAATGGGGCCATTATTTACACTATTAACATCAGATTGTCTTGAAGAAGATTTTTTACTAGTGATTGAGACCATAGTGTTGTCCTGAAAAAATGTTCTGAGGTAATAAATCAAGTGAGAAGTTTTCTCATTTTGCACTGAAATGAATGGACAGAAATGTTTTTGCAGCCAAACTTAGCGCCCCCTGCTGGAATTTCGGTAGAATGCAGCTTAAGGCACTTCCTGGTTTGCCTCCATGCTTAGACCCAATCAAAGTTCATAAAGACTCCTTAAACTGTTGGATGCTGCTGTTTTGCACATTGTCTTGTATATCTTTTTATTATGTTGCTTATTTATTATTATTTTTACTCTCTACCAAAAACATTTTTTTGTCCAGATGTCAGTAGTTGGCATTAACAAAGCACATTTACTTGATTGCTGTATTTCATTTCCTATTTTTTCAGCACTTTACTTGTTTTGTTTGGTGTGTGTTTAAATAAAAAAAATTAAATGTCAATAGCTGTCCTTTTTTAATTTCTATGCTTAGGTTTTTATAGGCATTTTCTATCTGCTTTGTGTAGCAGAGTGGTTTCTTCAAGCCAGTTATAGTCAAGTCAAGTCAAAGTTTATTTATGGAGCACATTTAAAAACAACCTCAGTTGACCAAAGTGCTGTACAGTTATTAAAATAGAATAAAATCATACACAAATAGGTATAAATAAAAACAATGAAAACAATAAAATACTAAAATAAGTAAAAACAATAAAATAGTAATAAAAACTCAATCCAAAACAGAGTTAGAGATAAAAAAAAATAAAAAAATAAAAGGGTAAAAAAGTAAAAAGAAAGCCATGGATTCTTGCCTAGCTGGGACTGAACGGCAAGAGAATAAATAGGTTTTTTAATAATGTTTGAGAGAGTTAGAAAGTTAACAGAGTTAACTCTAAATGCAATTGGCTACAGCACTTGGAATTTGGAAATTGGAAATATTGGAATTTAATTGATATATTTGTTGGAATACAAATCGCAAGCCAAAACAGCGCTAAATTTGGCTGAATTAAAAAAGGTATAAGTGGTAAAATGGAGTGCAATTTTTGAGCCAAAAGGCTCTTCTTGGTGAGCTGAGAAAAATGATCCGGATCACTAAAAAAAGACCTAATTCCCATCACTAATGTGAAAAGTCTGAACTCCCTGTGTCTTCCATCAGTCTGCCTCATAGTAATGCCAGGTGCACCTCTGAAACGCTGTCAGGTTGCAATTATTTCTGCATCCGCTGCACCTGCTATGAAGTCTGACATTAGCTCAGCGCAGCATGTTGCTTGGCATTTTTTTCCACCATCTAGTAAACATTCAGACACTTGGGAGGATTTTTTTGTTTGCAAGGCGTGAACAAGGGTTCACTCACACCTCGTTTGCAGCGTTTCCCATATTTGGCTACAGTCGTCCCGATATAGAATTTGGCAGATTACCACGGCACACAGCATCCACCTGGGTGTCAACTTGTCTCAGTGCTTAAGCTGTTAGTCACACCACAGTTTTTTCTTGTAGATATAAATGAGCTCTGAGCATGTGATGTCCATGTTGATCCAGTGGAAGAAATTGGGTGTCATGGTTGCTGTGAGATCCTGAAGGGAGCGTGTCTATGTTCCCCGGGTCCTAGGTTCCCCAGTCTAACAAAGAGGGGAACCTAGGACCCTTTTTCCCTGCTTTTACCAAAAAGGGTCCTATGTTCCCCGGCCTGATACTTTTTCCACCATTACTGCCAAAGTCCGTGGCAAATAGGCCTAACCCTAACGTTAACCTAATGTTCGAAATAATTTGATATATTTATCAATTTTTTATTTCTTTGATACTTTTATAGTATGCCTTATTTATTTATTTTTTACATGGTAAAAAATGTTTTTTTAACTGTGGTTTTACTCCGCATGGGTCTCAAACTTGTGGCCCGCGGGCCAATTGTGGCCCTCGTGAAGGTTGATATGAAAGTTATGTGAGTTTTATATGAATGGCACTTTACCGTGTTGTGTGTGGAAGGTCCCTTTAATTGCTTTTTTGGGTAATTTTGTGTCTTTTAATTAATTTTGTGTCTTTTTTAATAATTCTGTGTCTTTTTTGGGTCATTTTGTGTCTTTTTTTAAGCAAATTTAGTGTTTTTTCAGTCATTTTGTGTCTTTTTTTTGGTCATTTTGTGTCATTTTTGGTCATTTTGTGTCTTTTTTAATAATTCTGTGTCTTTTTTGGGTCATTTTGTGTCTTTTTTCAAGCAAATTTAGTGTTTTTTCAGTCATTTTGTGTCTTTTTTCTGTCATTTTGTGTCTTTTTTTTGGTCATTTTGATACTGCCTACAGCGGCCCCTAGGTAATTTGAGTTTGAGACCCCTGGACTACCGTAAAGATTGATCGATCGCGGGGAACATAGGACCCTTTTTCAGAAAAAGGGTCCTATGTTCCCTGGTATATATTACTACAGGGGAACATGGGACCCTTTTGGGGAAAAACGGGGACCATAGGGATGACTCTGATCCGGGAGATATCTTTACAGCTGCCTAAAAAAAACAAAAAACCAACAAGTAACAGTAACCATGGCTGGTTACATTCTGTCTAATGCAGGATGAGGTTAACTGAGACAGTTTAAATTAAATAAATAGTACCATTAGCGTATGTACAAATCAGAAGCAGAAGTGGGAGGACGAGAAGAAATACAAAACCTCTGCTTCACCTGTGTTGATTATAAACATTATGCAAAGTACAGGGTTGAGCATCATGCAGGGATGGACAATAACAGAGGCCTTAAACAAGATGTCAGGGAGCAGTGAAGAGGAAATGTGATGTGATGAAGGAAGCACTTTTAGAAACTACTGCCACTTGTTCTGTGAACACCATGGTGCTGGTTTTATGCTTTGTCAGGGAGGAGAAATGCAAACAATGGGCCCGAAGGAAAGTGACTGTTAAAGATTCGATGTGGAACTTTAGAAAAATCCTTGTTCTGACACTGTTGACTGTTATGTGAATTGGATTCAGCATCAAGGTTGTAATAGTGTTGGATTTTTCATTAGTTTTAATTTTGTTGTGAATTTTTGTTAGTTTTAATTTTGTTGTGAATTTTTGTTAGTTTTAATTAGTTTTTAGATTGAGTTTGCTAGTTTTAGTTTAGTTTTTATTAGTTTTAGTGTTAATCTTAGTTTGGGTTTATGTGTTGGGTGCGAAAAACTAAATTACTTAAAAAAGACACAAAATGACCCCCCCCCCCCAAAAAAAAAGACACAAAATGACCTAAAAAATACACAAAGTTATTAAAAAAAAGACCAAAAAAGACACAAAATTATTGAAAAAAAGACACAAAATTACCAAAAAAAGACACAAAATGACCTAAAAAATACACAAAATTATTAAAAAAAGACACAAAATTACCAAAAAGACACAAAATGACTGTAAAAAACTAAAATACTTAAAAAAGACAAAAAATTACACAAAATAATTAGAAAAAGACACAAAATGACTGTAAAAACACTAAATTACTTAAAGAAGACACAAAATGACACAAAAAAAAAATTAGAAAAAGACACAAAATAAAACTATATAAAACTCACATTAAACTTTCAAATCAAGGTGGGGGCCACAAAATATCGCACCGAGGGCCGCAAATGGTCCACGGGCCGTGAGTTTGAGACCCATGGACTATGATCTCTTGTGACATGAAGCTTTCTAATGAGACAATACCAGTGCAGAAGAGATGCATGAAGAAATGGAGATGTGGTTTTTAAGTGAAGGAAGCAGAGCGACGTGTAATAGAGGAGGTTAACGGAGAGCCAGTAGGTGTCCTCATCCAACAGTGAGAGGATTCTTTCATTCAGTCATTACAGGAACAGATCAGTGTTACAACACCCAAAATCATAAAATCTATTAGTCCAATAATCTATCAATTACTTTGTTCTCAATAAATCCATCAGCCCATTCTGTACTTCTCAACAATGATCATTCACACAAACCATTCCACAACTATATATATACATATATATATACAGACCAGTGCAATTTTGCCATTAAGTGTAGCAATAGCATATTTAGAAATATAGTACATTTCATAAATTCAGGTAGCCTATAGGTAGGTAGACCTTCTGTAAACTAGAATACTTTGGTTTTTGAAGTAAAACACAATCCACGCTAGCTACCACACTAGCCGCTAGCTGCTATATGTTTAGCATTGAGGTGATACTTGAGGCTGGATGTGCTGCTATGGTGATATGTGAATTCCTTGTTGCATAGCAACACAACCATGCTCTTATGGACGCTTCCATCCGTTGGTTTTTAGTAACTAAATGTCCCATCATCCACGGGGCCAACCAAAGGTCTCATCAGCTTCTTCCTTCATGTTCACTGTGGTTTGTTGTTGTCTCAACTCATCAACGCTAGTTGGTGCTCCAGTATAATCGGTCCGCCTGAAACTCAACCAGTGAGAAACGTTCCACGGTGCAAAAATAAGTGTGATTAAAATGTGTCAATTTTTTAACACATTCATTTTTGTGTAATTAAACCTCTGTAGTCCAGGAGATTTTGGTTCAAATTTGTCAACTTCCTATGCATTAATTTCTGTCTGTCAGATCAGTCAGTCAGATTTTTATTTTTATTTTAATTAACAAAGTATAAAGCTGCCAGGAACCCAAAATACAAACAAAAGACACAGGTGTCCATGGAAATGTACCTTATTTAAAAAAAACAAAAAACATTTATACACACAAAAACAGCAGAAAAAAATAATAAATAATGAAACTACAAAACAGTCTATTTGCATGTACATTTAAAATAGTAATAGTTTTCATTGTGGAAAGAAAATTCACATTTTAAAAATGGTCCTATCACATGAAAAGCTCCTATGATTGAACTTTCAACTGGCTTTCTCAGCTTGTCTACATATCATATATAAATAAAGTTATTACTGTAAATAAAACATAAGTATTTTCAATAAATAGATGAACTCCAGAGGGTTAATTAATCTTAATTAACGCATTAAAGTCCCGGCCCTAGTATCGACACTTTTGACAACCCTAATGACAACAAGGACGACATTGATACCATCCAAAGATGCCCAACAGTAGCAGCATCGTCAACACTGCAGGTTCCTGCATCTGGCTCTTAGCAGACACCTTCCAGGAGCCTGTGGGCTGTCACATCATCCATCAGAGGGCCGAGTGGGACGCTGCAGCAGACGTTACTCATGGAGCATCACATTTCCCCAAAACAGATGGGAAATTAAGAGAGCAAAACAATAATCCCTTAATGTTGCTGACTTTTCCAATGTTGTGGGTGACTGAAAAGACTTAAAGACATGCAATACCATTAACTTATTCAAAAAAGTATTTAACAACAGGATGATTAATTTATATAAGTTGGAGTAATGAGAGGTGACACTAAAATGCACTAAATCTATGCACTAAATCTACGCACGACACATTGCTATGTTATTAATATCATTATGACTATTATTATTATTATTATTATTATTATTATTAGGGCCACAGGGCAATCGCACCGAGCACTGGTCCCATACAGCAATAGCTGTAGGGACCAGTGCTTGGGGCCAGCGTAGAGGGAGAGAAAAAATTGTCAAAAAATAAATTTGAAAACTGCGCTCCAGGCCACAAATTCCACTCTACAGAAATAATTTATACATAGAAACGTAGGAAAATTAGTCTTTTCACTCACAATCCTCTGGTAAAGCTGTCAGAGTTATAGTTTGGACGTAGGACGCATAGATGTGCCACCAACACGCACCAACAGCCTCATTGGCTCCCATATTAAAAAAGCAGGAAGATTTCTGGAAAAGGGAGATGTAACAGTTTTTTAACAAAGCTATTTTTTCCTTTTTCTTAAAAAAAACATATGTAGACGTTCAGGAAGAACTCAGGACGCTCAAAGTGAAGTCGGATCAGTGATAGGTATTATGGTTTTGCCAAAAATGCTTTCTGTTCGAGGCCAGAAATTCCAGTCCACCTCTGTTCTGGAACATTCGGCTGTTGGTGGCAGTTAATTCTGTTGATTGCTTTGATCTGATTGCCTTTGATCTTTGATGTGATTAAAGTTACAGATACACACACACGCGCGCGTAAGTGCGCACACTCCTGGAGATACACATGCTTCAAACACACACACAAGCACGCACGCACACACACACACACACACACACACACAGGTAACTTTATGTGATTTTTGTTACACATACAACTGCGCATGTAAGCGCGCACACTCCTCCAGATACACGTTTCTCTCTCTCTCACACACACACACACACGCACACGCACACACACACACACGCACACACACACATTTTGAGGTTAAAGGTCATAGGTTGCTGTATAAATAAATACTTGTAAAGGAATGCTTGTTGTAGGTGTGCTCCTTGTATATAGTATAGTATCATAACATTACTGGTATTAACTGTTAAAAATCCCTGAAGAATCTCATCATAGTGTACACACACCGGCAGTAGCCCCCGTGGCCCTTTCAGAATTTCCCCAGAGGAAATTTTCTACTTTTATTTTATTATATATTTTTTTCTTCTTTTTTAAGGAAGAAAGGAGGAAGTAGGGAAAGGAGAAGAGGAAGGAAAGGAAGAGCAGGGGAAGAAGAAAGAAAATAAAAAATAAAAATCAAGCAGCTTCTCTCTTTTCTCTTTTGTGACTGCTTATTTCTTTTATTAATAAATAACAGATTGTACATTTTTAATTTTTTAATCAACTAAGCTATGCTTCAGCCTTTTCGCTCCAAATGTCTATTATCAATTTTCTTTCTCTGTTTACTTATTGTTCACTTTGATCAATTTTTTTTTTCTGGTTTGTTACTTCTCTTTTAATGACATGTATTGACCAAATTAAATGGAAAACGAACTGTGTCTGTACCTCAAGCACCACCAGGGGACTAAAACATGTTTTTAAAAACACAAAGCACACATATTCAACCATTCAATCAATGCCCAGATAGTTTCCAACATCAATAAAAAGCTCAAACGTGTTTGCCAAATTCCCTCGGTCCGTGCATGACTGCTACATTTTTAGGAAAAGAGGTTTTTAGCTGTCTTTGTTCAAAACATGGAGGAAAACCTGTGTAAGAAAGTTTTTTGGAGAAAATGTTTGTGCTATAATATTGACTGCTAAAGTGTGGGGAAGAAAATATGTGCTTTTGTATAATAGGCAACAACAGCTGCCACCTAAAACCATGAACGAGTCGGCAATCCAACAAATGAAGTTGGCATTTTAAAAAGGAGATTTAGATGTTTGAATCATCATTTGTGTGTTTTTCTAATAATTTTGTGTCTTTTTTAGTAAATTTGTGTATTGTTTTAGTAATTTTGTGTCTTTTTTTTAGTCATTTTGTCTTTTTTGGTCATTTTGTGTCTTTTTCTAATAATTTTGTGTCTTTTTTAAGACATTTTGTGTCTTTTCTTTAGTAATTTTGTGTCTTTTTTTAGTCATTTTGTGTCTTTTCTTTAGTAATTTTGTGTCTCTTTCTAATTTTGTGTCTTTTCTTTAGTAATTTTGTGTCTTTTTTGGTAATTTTGTGTCTTTTTTTGGTAATTTTGTGTCTTTTTGGGGTCATTTTGTGTCTTTTTGGTCATTTTGTGTCTTTTTTAAGTAATTTAGTGTTTTTTTGTGGGTCATTTTGTTTCTTTTTTGTAATTTTGTGTCTTTTTGGTCATTTTGTGTCTTTTTCTAATAACTTTGTGTCTTTTTTTGATAATTTTGTGTCTTTTTCTAATAATTTTGTATTTTTTTTAGTAACTTTGTGTATTTTTTGAGTCATTTTGTGTCTTTTTTTAAATTATTTTCTGTCTTTTTTGGTAATTTTGTGTCTTTCTTAAATAATCTTGTGTCTTTTCTTGGTAATTTTGTGTCTTTTTTTGGTAATTTTGTGTCTTTTTCTAATAATTTTGTGTCTTTTTTTAGTAAAACATGGATGAAAACCACTGGCTACTGTGTAAGAAAGTTGTTGTGCTATAATATTGATTGCTAAAGTGTGGGGGAAAAATATGTCTTTTTGTATGATAGACGACAACAGCTGCCACCTAAAACCAGGAACCAGTCGGAAATCCAACAAATGACGTTGAAGCTCAGTACACATCAAAACATGCAGGCTGATTGAGAGCACCTTTGGCATTCTAAAAAGGAGATTTAGATGTTTGAATCAAAGCTGTGTAGTCCCCCCAAAGTATGTCAGATTATACTTGTGTGCTACATCCATAACAACATGAGAGTTGGGAAATGATCAAGACAGAACCAGATGAAGAGGAATCACCTTTACCACTGCCTCATGGGCAGACAAGTCAGACAAAAACAGGAAGTGTCTTTTTTGGTAATTTTGTGCCTTTTTCTAATAATTTTGTCTTTTTTAGTAATTTTGTGTCTTTTGTTTTGTCTTTTTTGGTCATTTTTTGTCATTTTGTGTCTTCTGTGGGGTTTTTTTGGGGGGTGGTAGGAGGGAGGTAGAACAACTTTTACATATAGAAAAACACAGATATATAGATAGTATATATTCCTAGAAGCCATGTACATTCTTATAATGTATGAACACACACACACACACACACACACACACAGTGTATCCAGAGGTAGACAGAAGGAGCTGGTAATGAAATTCTGACACCAGGGTGATGTGAGGAGCAGCAGTGGGCAGATCGATAGTGACAGTGGGTAATGACTCCTGTGATCCTGCTGGACCTTTGGGGCTCCTCTCAAACCCTCCGTGGCCTCCACAGCTCCTCCATTCATTACTTCAGTGAGAAAAGGATGGGTGATATAAGGGACGGGGGGATGGTGGGGCGGGGGGTTTACAGTAGAAGTGGTAGTAGGATGCTGTGAAGAAAGGTGGTCACCAAGGTTATAATAGATTTGGATTTCTCAGTTTTAGTTTTAATTTCATTGGGAATTTTTGTTTTCAAATTCAGTTAGTTTTAATGAGTTTTAGTGTTAGTTTTAGTTTTTTTTGTAATGGGCTATGTGTCGGGTGCGAGATTCAAGTTTTTACCTTTTGCGTAGTTACTGCAGTTAGACTGTGTACTTTTCATAACTTTAGATTTTAATCACCTTTGGCTTATTTGGCCAATTTCTATTAACTCTATGGTGTCTTATTGGGCTATTTTGTCCATTTTTGAATCCTTTTCATGTCTTTGTAAGTCATTTTGTGTCTTTTTTGGTCATTTTGTGTCTGTTGTTGTTTCTTTTTTGGTCATTTTGTGTCTGTTGTTGTGTCTTTTTTTGGTCTTTTTTGGTAGGCTATTTTTGTGTCTGTTGTGTTTCTGCTGTCTTTTTTAGTTATTTTGTCTTTTTTTGTCATTTTGTGTCTTTTTTGGTAATTTTGTGTCTGTTGTTGTGTATTTTTTTTTGTTATTTTGTGTCTTTTTTGGTCAGTTTGTGTCTTTTTTTTAGTTATTTTGTGTCTTTTAGTATCTCTTTTTAGTCTGCTTTATTTTTACGTCTGGATGTGATGAAGAAGCCATGCTTTGGCGCTTTTGTAGACTCCAGAGGGTTAACATAAAGGATAATTTTAGCTGGTAAAAAACCCATCAGAATGCACAACAATATCTACTGTTATACCAACACTGCCAAACTCCTCCATAATGCAGATTAATAAAGCAAAGCAGAGAACAGAGGTGTGGTAAAAAGGTTCCTGCTGAGGTGGTAAAACAGCCAGCAGAGATCATAGGCCTTTGCACTCTGTAAGGAAAACAATGGCCGCCTCTCAGCCCACTGAGGCATGTTGCTCCTCTAACAGGATGCTGAGTAAAGATGTGATGTGAGAGTTAGCCCAGCTGTAGCCCGGGGGGAGCGCCATCCCAATCATCCCAAGGTCAGGGCGCTTTTTCACATCATTATCACTTCTCTGTCATCCCTCTCTCTCTCTCTCTCTCCCACAGGAAGTCCCAGCTGCTGCCAGTAGGTGATGGAGGAGGAGGAGGAGGAGGAGGAGGAGGGCTGGTGTCATTATGCTGCCACAGTAAACTTCAGTGACGGTCTGACGGGCTCAAACAGGCAGAGGTAACCTGAATGATGGGTCATGTCTGAGTGAAGGAACACTGTGACTTCCTCAGGGAGAACGGTTCTCCTGTTCTTCAGTCCGGAGTAAAAAGTGTTCTACATGATGTTATTTAGAACATGGACTACTGAAGAAGTCTTTGGGTTGCGGGTTCTTGTGTTTTTCAGCATAATTTGCCTCATATATTGATGCCTCAAATTGTAATCCTTAACCCTTTATGACAGGGGTCTCAAACTCAAATGACCTGGGGGCCGCTGGAGGCAGTATCAAAACGACCAAAAAAGACACAAAATGACTAAATAAGACACAAAATTATTTAAAAAAGACACAAAATGATTTAAAAAAGACACAAAATTATTTGAAAAAGACACAGAATTACCAAAAAAGACACAAAATTATTATAAAAGACACAAAATTATTTTAAAAAGACACAAAATTAATTTAAAAAGACACAAAATAATTAAAAAAAGACGGAATTACCAAAAAAAAGACACAGAATTAACAAAAAAGACACAAAATTATTTTTTTTAAAAAGACACAAAATGACAAAAAAAAGTAATTAAAGGGACCTTCCACATACAACACGGTACAGAGACATTCATATAAAACTCACATTAAACTTTCATATCAAGGTGGGGGCCACAAAATATCGTCACGAGGGCCACAATTGGTGCTATTTTTTGAAGCATTGTAATATGCTATACATCAATACCCTTTAATTTCTTTTTTTAAATAATTTTTTGTCTTCTTTTGTCATTTTGTGCCTTTTTTTGTTTTTAGTAATTTTGTGTATTTTTTTGGGTCATTTTGTGTCTTTTTTGTTTTTAGTAATTTTGTGTATTTTTTTTGGTCATTTTGTGTCTTTTTTAAGTAATTTTTTTTTTCTGTCATTTGGTGTATTTTTTTAGTAATTTTGTGTCTTTTTTCAGTCATTTTGACACTGCCTCCCAGGTAATTTGAGTTTGAGACCCCTGCTTTAAATGATTTGAAAACAAAGCCTTGAATCAGACTCATTAATTAAAAGCTTGGTCTATTCAGCACTGTGGGACATTCAGTGTGATTGTCCCCTTTACATTAGTTTGACACTATTATGCATATCATGAAAAAAAGACCAGGGGGGCTGAGTTCACATGGATTCACACTGTCGAGTCTGTCTGTGTCCAACACCAAATTACAAAGTCAAATAATTCCTCTTCACACTTGCTTCTTATCAGATGTATGGATGTTGTTTTTTATTAGAACCGTCTCTCCCAGTTGGTGCTTGTCCACTCTCAGAAACACTGTGCAGTGGCATGCATTAACTCCACAGCTGCTTTAAAATATTAATGAGAATGCCTACTGGACATATTCACATTTCACAGCGAAGGCGTAGACAGCCTTCGTTAGAGCACGTAGCAGCCAGGTTTTCTGTGTCTCCATCAGTCACTGGGGAGCGGGCAGTGGGACGCTCTGAGCTGGGACACTTAATAACCCCTACAGGGACACTAAGCCGGACCATTCCTCACCCTGACACCTTAACAGCAGCCTAAATTGGGACTGCATGATGTGTTAACTGATAATACTTTGTCCAGTGGAAGGCTGGCTCTGCTCCCTTCATGAATTATAATATGATCAGGATGGAAGTAGGGCACAGCAGAAACACTGTCAAAGCAGCTTGTGAGTCTTGTTGCACTGACTATGCATCATTATGGGGCTCGTGTTAGCTTCTTATAGCTCTGGATGTCACCAGGAAGTAAGTTTGTTGGTCGGAATTTAGGATTTTTTGACACTGGCACAAGTTTGAAAGTTGTGGAGTTATAGGAAACATCTTTTTCTGTGATTTTAGTGTATAGAAATTGTATTTTTTTTATTCATTTTGTGTCTTTTTTTGGCATTTTGTGTCTTATGTGGGGTTTTTTGTTTTTGGTTATTCTGTCTTCTCATTTTGTGTCTTTTTTTTGGTCATTTGTGTCGTTTTTGTGTCTTTTTTGGTCATTTTGTGTCTTTTTTTTAATCATTTTGTGTCTTTTTTTATCATTTTGTGTCTGTTGTTGTGTCTTTTTTTGGTCATTTTGTGTCTTTTTTTGTCAATTTGTGTCTTATGAGGGTTTTTTTGTTTTTGGTTATTCTGTCTTCTCATGTTGTGTCTTTTTTTGGTCATTTGTGTCGTTTTTGTGTCTTTTTTTGTCATTTTGTGTCTGTTGTGTCTTTTTGTGTCATTTTTTTCATTTTTTGTCTTTTTTGTCATTTTGTGTCTTTTTTTGGTCATTTTGTGTCTTTTTTTGTCATTTTGTGTCTTCTGTGGATATTTTTTTTGGTTATTCTGTCTCCTCATTTTGTGTCTTTTTTTTTGTCATTTTGTGTCTTTTAGTGTCTTTTTTTGTCATTTTGTGTCTTTTAGTGTCTTTTTTTGGTCTGTTCTGTATGTAACCAGGAAGTATTGTTTGTTGGTCAAAATTTGGGATTTTTTTTACACTGGCTCAAGTTTAAAAGTTGTTGAGTTACAGAAACATCTTTTCCTGTGATTTTAGTGTTTAGAACTTGTATGGTAGTCATAACTTTAGGATGAATTTGAAAGCTAAACCATTAATAACTCCATGTATTCATGTTGCTTAGCGTAATGCCCATAATCATTTGATATGAGATACTTACATGCAATATAGTATATCAACTAATTGGGTTCATGTTAATGTACTTTTAGTGCAGCAAACTATTTCTGTGTCTCTTTATATCTCAATGTACATTCATGTATTACCCAATATACACTTTCTATATTAACACTACGCATTAAGAGTATTACACCTCATTGTACATCCCACTTTCACACACAACCTCATTTGGCCATTTTTGAAAAATCTACTTAATCTCCCACTATATGAATACATACTTCCTACAGGCACTGCACTAGTTCTATAAATCTGTCATTGGTCAGTTCGGAGGTGCATGTGCACCTGCACACAGCCACAGTGAGCCATAAATAGATGTAGAAATGTCAGCATCATTTATAGATCAGTGCTCCACCACTCATTCTTTGCCATCTGTCAATGAAAGAGATTGCACATGCTGTAGCTGACTTTACAATTCACAATTCAGTTCAGTTGGTGGATCGGTCACCAATCAATCAGAGGGTTGGTGGTTTGATCCCTGACATGGCAACCTTCTTGTCGAAGTATCCTTGGGCAAGAAACTGAACCCCAAATGGCCCCGATGCTGCGGTCATCGGTGTGTGAATGAATTCCTGATGGTGGCAGGTGGCACCATTTAAGAGCCTCTGCCACCAGTATGAATGTGTGAATGGGCGCAGTCTGTAGTGCATGGGTCTCAAACTCACGGATCGTGGGCCAAATGCGGCCTTCGTGACGATATTTTGTGGCCCCCACCTTGATATGAAAGTTTAATGTGAGTTTTATATGAATGGCACTTTACCGTGTTGTGTGTGGAAGGTCCCTTTAATTACTTTTTTTGGGTAATTTTGTGTCTTTTTTTTGGTAATTTTGTGTCTTTTTAAAATAATTTTGTGTCTTTTTTAGTAATTTTGTGTCTTTTTTAGTAATTTTGTGTCTTTTTGGTAATTTTGTCTCTTTTTGGTCATTTTGTGTCTTTTTTGGTAATTTTGTGTCTTTTTTTGGTAATTTTGTGTCCTTTTAAAATAATTTTGTGTCTTCAAACAGTTTTGAAGACAACTGTCTGTCTATATAATTATTAACTTACAAGTACATTGGCAAAGAAGCACAGCTGGAGACCGCTAACAAAGTTAGAGACAAGAGAGACAATGAAAGTGCAAACTGCGCAAAAATAAGATGACAAAAGATGACATAATGTTACCTTGATATTGGGACTTCTCCTCCTCCTCTTTTCTTCTCTTTCTATACTGCGCACCGGAGAGCTTTGATGGCTGTTTAATCTTGCAAGATATATCAAAACACGTGTCTGTCACTTGACGTGACCTCTGTGACAGCGATCTGACCATCTAAAGGGGGGCAAGGCAATGACCACACGTCACATGACTCAGCACCACAAGTGACAAAATGTGATTGTTTATCTGTTTCTTTATTTTGTTAATATTTATTATTTTCAAGATAGAAGGGAGGGCGACAATGGGCATCGGAAATTATTGTTTTTGTTTTTTTTCTCCCTCGAGGGTGACTGGCGGTGCCGCTCCAGCAGATGCCGCTCTAGGCGAACGCCTGTGTCGCCTATGCCTAGAGCTGGCCCTGTCTGTAACTCTATAAGGACATTCCTCATCATCATTTGTGTCATCACATGATACCAGACCTCAACAGTGATCCCAATGCTTTGTTCTACCTACAGTGTTCATGTCATTATTTCTCAGCCTTCTTCAGATTGTATGACAGTATAAACTTGTATCACTTACCCCAGCTGCACCCCACTAAAAGCAGCTTTCAGGAACATGTACTGTATATGACATTCAGACAGAGAGCTGCATGTATTGCATTGTGTAATGTAATCCTCTCGTCTTCTCTTCAGAAAGACTGCTCAGCAGCTCTAAGTTGTGGTCTGTGTCACTGTTGCGTCAGGTTCGTCTGCATTAAATCCACTCTGTGGCTTATTACTGATTCAGAGGAGAAGGTTAGAGGGCGTCTGCTGGCTGAATGGAGATATCACACTCTGCCGAGTTAAAACAGAATATCATACTACTGCTTTAGTCTCTGTCCTCCACACTATCTGATGCTGTTATTACAAGTTTTATCATTATGCTTTTAGTATTCCTGATGCTCTCTCTCATGTTTACTTGTTAAACACTTTGTACACTTAAAGTTTATTATGACTTAATAAGTGCATTTGTGCATAAATGGGGTAAGAATCTTTGAAGTTTTGAAGTGAGCAGGACAAACTATCGAGCGTTTTACAGCTGACATCATGCCGAAATGTTGGCAAAGAAAGTAACATTTTGCACCCAGACAGCAAATGTTGAACGTGGTATTAAATCACCACACTGTTAAAACAATCGTCAATTTTTTTTGTCAAAATTGTACTTTTTGCCTAAATCAAGGGTCTCAAACTTGTGGCCCTCGTGACGATATTTTGTGGCCCTCACCTTGAAATGAAAGTTTAATGTGAGTTTTATATGAATGGCACTTTACCGTGTTGTGTGTTGTCTCTTTTTTTAATAATTTTCAGGGTTTTTTTATATATATAATTTTGTGTCTTTTTTGGTAATTCTGTGTCTTTTTTATTGTATTTTTTTGTCTTTTTCAATTATTTTGTGTCTTTTTCAATTATTTTGTGTCTTTTTTTTTTTTTTTTTTACAAATTTTGTGTATTTTTTGGTCATTTTGTGAGTTTTTTAAAATAATGTGTCTTTTTTGGTAATTCTGTGTCTTTTTTGGGTCATTTTGTTTCTTTTTTAAGTAATTTAGTTTTTTTCCCTGTCATTTTGTGTCTTTGGAGTCATTTTGTTTCTTAAAGAATTTAGTGTCTTTTTTGGTAATTCTGCGTATTTTTTTTTTGTAATTTTGTGTCTTTTTTTTGTAATTTTGTGTCTTTTTTTGTAATTATTCATATAAAACAAAGTAAAACAAAACACACAATGTGTAATCCAAGCAGATGTTTTACAATGTGGGTGTGTGAGAGACAGTGTGTGTTTTGTTTTACTTTGTTTTTTATGAATAAATACTTTTTGGAATATACATGCTGTCCATTTAATTTGTACATGTATGAGTGATGCCTACATTTTCTATTAGAAGAACTCCAAATTCATTTAACCATTACTAAATATTAATATGGTAATTTGGTTATAATTATTTAGTTAATTATTAATCAGAGTTCAAAAATGATAGTTTAGTAACTTTATGGGAGCTTCGTGAAGCATTTGCTTTATTTTTTGACCCCACTAGATGGCGGTCTTTGCTTTAAAAAAATGCTTCAGCAATGAAAATCACATGAAAATCAGACAAGACAAACAGGAAAGAAGACCAAAAAGCAAACCCTGGACCCACCCACTTTGTGCTTTATATCCTCTTGTGATGTTCTCTGTGTAATTTTGCACATAGTTTGTTTTGAAGAGTTGCAGCTAACAAGGAAAAAAACACCTATATATATATATATATATATATTTTTTTTTTTTTTTTTTTTTTATGGGACTTTTTTTTATATAGTTTTATTATATTTAAATTTTACCTTTTAATATGTTCATATTTGTATCTTATGTTTATATTTTAAGTTCCAAAACAGTTCATTGAGCATATCTGTGGTTTTTATTGTGTTTTTTATTGTCTATATTGTATAATTTTTCAACTCGGATTCATGATTCATGATTTTTGTGTATTTTTGGGCTCAATATGTTAATAAAGTAGGTTAAAGTGAAAAAATAATTGTCAGATCATATAGGTGAAGAAAAAATGGATGCCAAATATGGGTATAGTAAACATTTTTTATGTGGTACATGAAGGGCAAAATCAAAAGTATTCAAAAACGAGAGTTGTTCAGGTGTCCATATACTTTGGGCCACATAGTGTTTTAACATGCTGACATGAAAAATAAGCAAAACTAAACATCCATAAAACTAACAAGGTAATTTGCAGCTGTGTAATTTGAGCTCATCTGTCATTAAAAATCAGTAAACACTGCATATTTCAATTCCAGGATCCAGCTCCATCAGTTATTCCTGTAATTATAATGAGCGTTCTTTATACAGCAGGTATCCCAGTCTTGGATATCTCATACATACTATTATTGTGCTCAAGCAGTCTCATGCACACCAGAGTAATAAAAGTGACACAATCTTTAGAGCGGAGATATGTTTATTTTATTTCATTTTTTCGGCTGAATGTCATCATCCCCAGAGCCGACTGTCATCTCCGGCTATGACAGCAATGACTTCCTTGCTGAATGGGCTCCTGTTTTGATTAGCATGCTAATGCCGGAGTCAAATTTCCTCCATGGAGAATATGGATCTCTCAGGATTTGTCACCCAGAGTGTTTGAACCTCAAGTGATCGTGTTGGGTGGTGAAACACTTTATGATCACTTGCATTTTATCTTAGATATTAACTCTATGGAGTCTTTATTGGCTATTTTGTCCATTTTTGAATCCTTTTCATCCTGCCTGTATACACCACTTAAAAAATGTTTAAATGCCATGTTGTTGTTTTTTTTTTCAGCACAACCTCACCTATATGACCTAATAATCATAATTTTTTTTTATTCTGACTTGATGGATTAAAACATTTTGAACCAAAAAGAAACAAAGAAAAACCAACATGAATGTGATCTTGTGATTGTGTGTGATCCTGTCATCAACTCTGGTTTTTATTCTAGTCGGACTTTATTTTATTAGTGTCTTGTGTGTTTAGCGTAACAATTTTGGTCATTTTGTGTCTTTTTTTGCATTTTGTCTTTTTTTAAGTCATTTTCTGTCTTTTGTTGTGTCTTTTTTTGTTATTTTGTGTCTTTTTTTTGGTCATTTTGTGTCTTTTTTTAAGTCATTTTCTGTCTTTTTGTGTCTTTTTTGGTCATTTTGAGAGGGCGTAGCCTGTGGCTCATTTGGTAGAGCGGGTTGCCCACCCGACCATGGCAGCCTACATGTTGAAGTATCCTTGAGCAAGATACTGAACCCCAAATTGCTCCTGATGCTGCGTTCATCGGTGTGAGAATGAATTCCCAATGGTGGCAGGAGGCACCGTTTAGGGTAGCCTCTGCCACCAGTATGAATGTGTGTCTTTTTTCAGTCATTTCGTGTCCTTTTTTGTAATTTTGTGTCTTTTTGTTGGTCATTTTGTGTCTTTTTTTGGTCATTTTGTGTCTTTTTTTGGTCATTTTGTATCTTTTTTTAGTCATTTTGTGTATTTTTTGGGTCATGTTGTGTCTTTTTTGGATCATTTTGTGCCTTTTTTTAAGTAATTTAGTGTTTTTTCATTCATTTTGTGTCTTTTTTGGTAATTTTGTGTCTTTTTTTTGGTCATTTTGTGTCATTTTTGGTCATTTTGTGTCTTTTTTTGGTCATTTTGATACTGCCTCCAGCAGCCCCCAGGTAATTTGAGTTTGAGACCCTTGTTCTAGAGTGTCAGAGCATCCAAGGGTAGATTTTTTTTTCATTTACACTCAAATCCCCAGACATCTTTGCATATCCTGAACTCAAACGAATCAAGTGCTTGAGGAAAGAGAACCTTATCTCCTGTCTAAAAAAAAATCCCCTCAAGACTCTCAAGAAAATACTTCCTGGTAGCAGTGAGTAGAAACTAACTCGACAGAAGATGTTACATCTGCGGATGTGATGGTGAACTCTCAGCAAATGACAGGCCGAAGCGACTTGGCTGTCTCAGATCAATAAAGATCCCAATCTCCAGCTCAACACGCTGATGACAAGAGTGATAAGTATCACCTTTAAAGCAACCCTGCCGTCTTCACAGACCCACAACATGAAAATTGATAAGGCCCGCAGGCTGTTCTCCTTGAATAAACCCTGCAGTTGATAAAATAGACACAGTGGACTTAAAGGATTTATCTTAGTGTTCTTCCTTTGCAATGACACGTCTTAAGTGAAATGAACATTTCCTTTATTTCCCCTCCGCTTCTGTGCGGTTTGGAGAGTAATCGCTCCTATGAAGAAGAAAAAACAAAAGCAAATAGATCTATTTCCTGTGGCTGTCGCCGCTGTTATACCTGTCTGCTTTGTTGACAGCCACATGATTAGACTACTTCAGAGGAGCTCTCATTTTCAAAACAGCACCCTACCGCTTTCTCATATATC